>NC_090451.1:555776376-556082191 GCF_031143425.1 Pleurodeles waltl
CCTGGAACAAACATATACTAAATTTGTCTATATACATCCCCCAGTCAACACTGTCTATTTTATTTCTGATTCCCTCCACACTCCGTGTTATAAATGTTGATGTTAAAGTCTCATAGACCCTAGAACCCTTTTGGGACAACTCGAAAGAGCCCACTCCAACATGGCTCTCTGTAGATTGTGGTTTTGGCGTAATGGCTTTAAGCAGCGAAGCCAAACTCTTCTGAGGGGGAGGATCTAAGACCAAATCTCTAGCTACATTTGTGATGATTTTGGAAATGGATGAATTGCTGTCTTTGGAGACTGTCAAAGCTGGCAGTCAATCTATATCTGAAACAGCACCTGTTAGACCTGTCCCACGTGGGCTTGACCTCCATTCTGCAAAATCATGTTTCTTAATTTGAGACTCATCTGGTAAGCCACCTCCTGTATAATCATATTTCTGGTTTTGGGACTTGACTGATAAGCCACCTCCCAACTTGTAGGTCTTGGTGTTTGCGAGAGAAGGCATTGCGTTCGGTTTAGGACTATTCTCAGGTCGAATACTTTGGAAACAGATACTTGACCCATTTTGCATGGGATGGCGAGCTTCCATAGATAGCGATCCCTTTACCAAGCTTGAACTGGCTAAAGTTAACTTGATAAAGTCCCATTGGCCTGCCTTTTCAGTGAAGCGTTTTGCCAAGATTATGTCTGAATAAATAATAGAACCACATTGTCTGGTATGTCTTATCTAATGGACAGCCTTATTTATCAATCATGATTATCTTCATGCGACTTTAGAGGTAAGGGAGGTACCTTACACATATAGAGTGAATGATTCTCACTAGGACGCATACAAGATGTTTGAGTGACCATAGAGTCCCACACCATTTTTACATACGGTCGTGACCCAGATGCAGCTCTAAGATGGTCCTTAGAACACAATGGACCATAGGGCTTGACCGGGGGGGGGTCTCTTATATCATATACTGGCCGAGCAGAAGCACTAAAGCCAGTTGCATTCGCACTGGTTCCATGTTGCAGGGAGTTGGGGATGTTAGTGGTGGGAGGTTCTTCTTTTTGTGCACATACAGTGTCTCCTGTCAGGCTAATAGAGTGCAAGGTATTTAATACTTCTGTTAGTACTTGCTTTAGTTCCCTCACCTCTTCTTTTAAACCCAATATAAGAGAAACCTCCTCCACCTGAGAGGGAACCATAGGGAGTAGATGTTCTGGAGATCGAGAACTTAAAGAAGGGCCCCCTTCATCACAGGTTTGGACCTGTAGGTCCAATGGCAGGAAGTGATTAGAGCATGGGATGTTATGTAAAGTCACAATGTCTGGCGTGGGGTCACCTGAGTTTAGATGTACTGTGCTATGTCCCAAAGATTTTACATTTTCACCTTCAGGCTGGGATATAAATACAGGCGAGGGGTCTTCATTTAAAGAGACACTTCCTCTAGAAGGGAGTCTTGCGGTCAGAAAGGGAGCAAGAGTATCAGATTTCAACCCTTTCTGTGGAATCTTCTACTTTTTGTTCAGTAAAGATTCAATCTCTTCAATCAGGGTGTCAATCTCGTTAGATACACAGTTTGAGAGGGTGTATGAAGTTTGGTGGAGCTTCGAGAGTTTAGATTGCACTAAGCCCGCTACAGGACTTCCTTTCGCCTTACACTGCCCCATTTCAAGACAGTATCGCCTTCACACAAATTCAAAATGTCAAACAGAGACCTTCCAACGTTCCTACCCCAAAACCAAGGGGGGTGGCCCAGCCTGGCCTCAAACGGTCTAAGACGGGCGCCGATGGGCCTGCCCTTGGCCTGGGCTTGGCCCGGGAGCGTCCCGCGTTGTGGGGCAATACGACACGCTAAAAAGCGCTCGTTTCAGGCTCAGCTCCCTCCTTGTTTCATGGGGCTCCTGGGACAGGGAGCCTCTTGCTGCTGGTGGAATGAGGACGCGTTGCGGGGCAATACGACACGCTAAAAAGCGCTTGTTTCAGGCTCCCCCCCTCCTTGTTTCACGGGGCTCCTGGGACAGGGAGTCCCTTGCTGCTGCTGCCTGTTGAAATACAGTGCTATAACAATATGTTCAATGGTCATTTCTCGGTTACATTATTCTAATGCACTGTGTGGAGTATTTCCCTAGAATCTCAGAGTGAAACTGCATAGATTGTTATGTTATGTGTATTTGTAAAGTGCACTACCACCTGACTGAGAGGGTGTCCTAATTATATATAATGGCTAATGGCTTGGTATGGCTAATGACTTGATAACAATACAGCTTCATTTCTTATTCCATAAGGAGGCACCCAGCTGAGAAGTTTAAGCCCAAATGTTCTTTAAAGAGACTAAAGGCGGTTGGACAAAACCTTTTTCGAGGCCGCGAATGGCCCAATTCACAGAACCGGGAAGTTTGCAACTGCAGAAAAGGTTTGAAAATGTACAAAAGCTAAATTGTGATTAGGTAACCTGCCACTGAATTACAATTTTTGTATTTTTTGTGAATCAGTATTTGCAAGGAGCGTGTTTAGGGCGTCCCTTTCTAATACTGATTTGCAGTGGTATGCATGAATGTTTTACAACCAAATTACGGGCATAAAATATTCATTTTTTATCAACACCTCAAGGGTGGTGGTAATCATTTGCAAATGAGAAGGGGTCCCCATGTGAATGGTGATACACATATTTTTTAAGAGCAGCAGTGGTTCTTACTCTTAAAAAACGAAACATAAATGTTTCATTTCATTCTTTTTAAACACACCCTGTTTCCTTCAAAGAAAATGGGCTGAATTTAAAAAAAAGATTGCTTTATTATTAAGCAGTCACGAACATGTTGGTCTGCTGACCCCAGCAGGCCACCATTCCTGTCATGGCTACAATTGCTAAAGGTTCACACACACTGCAACCTGCTTCATTAATATTCATGAGGTAGGTCTAATGCTACCCCATTAGGAATCACTATTTCCAACTTATAGGTTTTTGTACATTAGGATTGTGATTTCTTTGTGAATCGCAATTAGTAAATTGCAATCCCTAAATTCTGTGCATATGGCCCTAAATCCGGTGATTAGAATAAGGCCCTGATTTATACTTTTTTTTGTGCCGTATTTGCGCCATTTTTTTACACAAAAGCAGCGTAAACTTACAAAATACATTTGTGCTGCTTTTGTGTAAAAAAATGACACATTGTATTTTGTACGTTTACGTCACTTTTACGTAAACAAATTATGCAAATGCGGCGCAAAAAAAGTATAAATCAGGGCCAAAATATCTTAAGGAAATAGTTTCTGATTACATTTTAGAAGATTTCATTGTTCCTCCCAAATATGAGAAATTGCATCATTGTTGCCACACCAGTAAGGCAGAACACAAAAATATTGACATACTGTGTTGCATGTTTTCACTCCCAATTCAACCATGTTCTTCTGTCACATGACATGCACATCTTTGCCCATTTAGAGGTTCAGTCATTGCTTGATTTGAGCTGGTGGGGGACATTGCCACTTATTTTTGGAGACTGGCACTTGTTTTTTCTGCATCAGATATTTACCAACAACAAGAGAGGGAAAACACCTAGATCAGAAAAAGAGAGGAAGAAAAAGAACAAAACCATCACAAACAGAAAGCAGGAACTTGCATGTGTGAGAAAAAGGAGCAGGGAGTGTATGGTAATGGATTAAAAATTACAGGCCTTTGTTTTTGAGCTGCAGATGTTTAATTACACTGGCTGCCGCCATCTGAACAGACCTTTATGCGCAGGCACTCTTTCTTTTACAAGTTAAACACTGGGTTCAGTTGCTCACCAGCTCATTGTAAAGACCTTGGATCCTGCTTGCCATGGTGTGTCAGGCAGACAACTACAAGAAGGACATCACACACCTGTCATCCATCAGTCAGGGAGGTGACTGCCTTCAGGGCCGTAACTACACTCTGTGCACTCATATATGACAACATCTCTATGAAGTCTTAGCCAGTGCTATGCATCTGTCAGCACTTGCGACACATCAATATCTATTTGTGTCAAGCCACACTCCTTTACAAATCTAAGTTCTCTGCATAGGCGTGGTTTCAAATGGACACTTCTGGTGTGACACCCCCCAAATAAATGTATTCTTGTCTTTGTAGTTGGGTCTGGGTGCCCTGAATCGGATCTGCTATGTCTGTATTGTTTCTCATTGTCATGGTTTCACCTTGAGATTTTACCTTGTTCATTTTTTTGGATCAGGAACGTATCAGGAAATATATTTAGTAACCAATTCACCAAAAATTAGCAAATCTACACCCTTATAAGTACTCCTTGAATGATGCAAATGTACTACTTTTTGGAATTCACAAACATTGGCAGTAGTAGGCTTGGCAAGCTCCGCCAGCCTCACATTTCCAGGCATACTACTAGCAATCAAACACCTAAAAGGTGATGGGACGAACGCTTGCTAATAGTCTAACCACTGGCAATTCTTTGAAGTGGCATTCTGGACTATTATTTTTTTGCCCACTGTGCCATTCTAGACAGAGGACCCGATTTAGGGTTTGGCAGATGAAGTAAAATTAGACAGAGTGGTAGAGGAATTTATGTCTGCCACCCTCCCTTTACTCCACCTGTCAGATATAGAGATAAGGGACAATACAAAAGCTATTCAACTGTTCAGTCTAAAATGGAAAATGGTCGGATGGCTTACTTCCAAGGGCCATCAGATGACATTGTACACCAACTGAGTACATTTTACTCCATCTGTGGAAAACCTGCACCCTGTCCATAATCGGGTGGGTAGACCTAGAGTTCTGCAGACAGCATACTCCGTTGCTGTTGCAATAGAGTATTTGCCATAATGACCAGGACATTGCCCCCTGCAAAGACTAATGATGCCAGCTGTGATCTAGTCTGCATCTATCACACATGTCATCCAGGAATCCTTTCTGATACAGAGCTTCCCTTATTTGGAACCTTTCAGGTTGCATGCCCTCCAGTGCTTGGGCCAGTGACACAACTGCTTGTCCCTGCTGCACAGGACTCATCCAGTCATCCTATCCACCTCTCAGGTAACAAAGATGACATGTTTCTCCTATCTCACACTCTCTCCCAGGTGCATTGTCAATAGTCAGTCCTTATGGACACACAAAGTACTTTTAGGACATTTATGGCTATCACCAGGCCTCCATTTGCTACGTCGCACATCCCCTGTGGTTACACTTCCAAATTGTGTCCCATCGTCAGGTAAGGAATGATGCCACTCAGCAAAGGAGGAACCTGGGAGTTGCATAGAAACCTCAGAATTAATGAGGCCAGAAAACACTAGGGATCAAAACGATATTGTGGGCTAGCCAAGAACATATAACACATCAGCCATGCAACAACAGGCATTACCATCCATCAAGCATACAAGCGTGACAAAGACAATGTTATTTGTTCACAGTATCTAATATGTAATACAATATGGCTGGGACAAGAAATACGGGCCCAGATTCTTAATGATTTAGCATCAGTTTAGCGTTGCTTTTGTAACGCTAAAGTGACACTAAACTTTTTTTAGCATTCACAAACCAATGCAAATAGGTATTTGTATTGGTTTGTGTGGCAAAGTAACGCAAAGCAGCGCAAAATGCCGCTTTGCATTAATTTATATAAAAGGGGAGTTACATGAGTGGTACAAGGGTATCCCCATGCTACCACCCATGCTTTTGATGCTAAATCCTATTCTGAAAAATCAGAAGAAAGGGATTAGCGCCAAAAATTAACACCTTTGAAAAGCAGATGCTAAATGGAGAAATGTTTTTATTTCTCCCTGCTTTTCCGACTTTGCATGTGTGCTGCACTGTACGGTACACTTACAAAGTAGGAAAAGATTTTTCACTTGTCTGGGCATAGTGTTCTATAGTATAGTCATAGCATACCCTTACTATACAAAACCAATGGTAGACACACACACAACACACACACACACACACACTAAAACTATAGTGCTAAGGTTTGTGCGTGTCTGAAATCCACGCCGGCACTAGGTGGAGAGGAGGAGAGGGCCATCTATGTGAATATGGCACTCTCCCCGTGCTCTCTTCTTGTCATGCAGTGCAGCTCTTTTGACTGCTGCACTGCGTGACACCTTAGGGAATCTGGGCCACGGTTTTCAAAATTGGACTATGGGTTCAAGAAGTCCACGTGCGCTGCACATACACAGACAAAATGACTAGGACGGGCTGACAAACCTGAAAAGGGTAAGGGTATTAAAAACGTCCCAATAACACCAAGCAAAAAAAGACAGTTATAAATGATGGTGAATATACTAAAGCACAAAAATGTCCAAAGTTCAAACAGATTGACAAATAGCATACAAGGGAATTTTAAAAATCACTCAGTCTGAATTGAAATTGTGGTCTTGTGGTTTAAGGGGATACATTCTTCGACATCTTCACTCACAGTGAAGGAGGCCAAGTACTCTGGTACAGGCAACGAGACAGGAAAACCAAGCCCGCACCATCTCAGAGAAATCAGATAAAGGGGAGGGTTGAGGATGATGGTATGTAGAAATCTAAAAAACAAAAGAGATGGAGAGGGAAGATCATATTCCTATTGTGGGCAGCATTAGTGCGATCAACCCCTTATCCATCAACTGGGTCAACAGACTCTGGACCTTTGTGTACTTCCCAAAGATCTTCCGAAGACCCTGCTGCTAGCCAAGTGATGCCTGATAAAACTGCCTTCCCAAAACTTCTGGTTCAGGTTAGGTAGGAGGAACATTCATCTGAGGTAATATGTGCAAAGAACCTGCTATACCTGTTTGTATTTGGTGTTGAGCTTTGCTTTTGATGATGAGATGTTAGGACCCTATCAATTGCTGTCAGTGTTACTTTGTGCACAGGAAATCTGCCCTTTACACTTTCCTCATTGGCCTAGGAGAGGTTGAGTACTATCAACTCTTCTTCTGTGCCTGAGTCCTGGAGCAGCTGGCAAAGACTGTAATTGACCTCTGGGAGGATAGTGGGACTAGGATCTGTTGGAGTTTGCCTGACTGACAGCTGTTGGGGAAATAAAGCGGAATGCCTATCATATGAAATATAAAATACATTTGATGCATTCATATGACCCTGACCGAGGGCAGCAACAATTTTCCAAGCAGCACTTGAGTATGTGCGTTCCAGGCCTGTGAATTCCATGAACATTCCAGAACAATGACCACATGCCCTCATGTGTAAAAGGCTGTGTGATCTTCTCATCAAGTTGGCGTGCTCTACTACACATGCTAATATGAAATCTGACTCCATTTTGACAAGCATGATGGTTTCAGAAATGCACCAAAAACATTATAGGCATCTATGATTACTTGACAGTCAAAAATCATGATTGCACACATTTGATGTGCTATCGACGTCAATTGATTCATGGTCCTCAACCTATGATACATAAAGTTTATTTCCCACAACAATTAGCAGTCCATTTTCCAATGACGGGTATGGCTGTGTCCTTACCAAATGTTGACAACTGAATGAAACTTCGACCTATGGATGCAGAGATCACTGATGGTGAAGCTGACATATTTTGCAAGGCACATTGCTGAACATTTCATCAAATCAAATGGATGTAAGAATTTTGTATGTGGGCTTACTGTGCAATCAATACTTAACAAATCATTTTCTTACAATACACTGCGACAACACAGATATCAACTTATCACCTTAAGTGTTAGACTAGGTAACACACAAAACAAGACCTTCAGTTTCATTAATCAGTGTAGCAAGTACCGTGACATTGGTAGGGATGGAGTAAGAGGGGGCTGTGTGTAAGGTAACTCCAGTTACTGTTCTGCAACCATGTCCAGGGCCACTTATAAAAAATAAATTGTGATCCTTTGCCTGAATATCCTTATTCTCGTCTTCCAATGTAATCATTTTTGGTTAGCTGGGTATCACCTACATTAAGTTTCCTTTTCTAATGCTCAGATTACTTAATAGTAATCTTTATTACTCAGATTCTTCATACTTATCCCAGTATTTACTGCTTGGGGTGAATGTGCTTATTCACCAATTCTTCATCATTCAAAGCTACTTTCTATTTCCACTAAAAAGTAGAGAACCTTCCCATAATACACCCTACCTTCCCCAGTACTTCTTGTTTCTAGCTTCTAACAAGTAGCTGATAAATAAAGCCAGGAGCCGGGGGATCGTAAGTACTGTGACGATTACAAAGAACTGAAGTAATGAACAATACTGTTAAGTCATTCCTCCTCTTCTTCTCCCGCATCCTATTACTTACTTTATAAGGAGGGGCGGCTCCTCCGCGAGGAGCGTCACTCCCCCCATCACTAGCAGCAGGAGCTGCAAAACGTTTATAGAAACAACATAATAAACCCAGTTTATTATGTTGTTTCTATAAAAGTGGGTGGGCCATGGGAGTGATGTGGAGAGAGGGGGAGCACACAGCACTCCCCCTCAGTGTGCAAGTATGTTTGGCCGGCCATCTCGGGCTGGCCAAACATACATGTGCACTGTGGTCTCTCCAGCATGGAACTATGCTGCCGGGTGGGTGAGAGCATACACAGACTCCCAGTCTGGTGGGCTGGCCGAACATCCATGCGCACTGTAGTCTCTCCAGCCTGGTGCTGTGTTGCCAGGCTGTAGATAGCATACCCAGCCTACCAGTCTGCCTGGGTGCTCCCAGCCAATCCTCACGCTGCTTTGAGCAGCATCAGGATTGGCAGTAAGGCAGGCTGGGAGCCTGTGGCTGAAGCCTGCAACGACGGAGCAGAGCGGATGGAGTGGCGCGGGAAAAAAATGTAAGTTTGATTTTTATCTATTTTTTTTGGGGGTGTCCCCCACCCTCACCACCATGCTCTGCACCGCCCCACTCCTTTTCCCTCCTGCGAGCCACAACTGTTTATGAAGTTTGCTAAAGCAAATGTTCCTTCATCAGTGATAGTCATATTGAGACAAAGAGACATCATAGAGGAGACAAAATCACACTTTATCTGAAACCAACACACTTCGGCTCCATGAGAATCAGAAAAGAAACCGGCAACCAAACACAAATCTCTAGGAAGGCATGGAACCTAAAACTACTTATTCCCCAAAAGACAACTTAGGTCCCTGAGCCAGGTTTAATTTATAAAGAAGTATAAATGTGGAAGGGAAAGACCTGGGGCCTTATTTATACTTTTTGGTGCACAACTGCACTAACGCAGTTTTGCACCAAAAAGTTTTACACCGGCTTGCACCATTTTTTAGCACCAGCTGGGCACCATATTTATGGAATGGTGCAAGCCGGTGCAAAGGGTAGGCCAGCGTAAAAAAAAAACAACATTAGGCAGGTTAGAGTCACAATAAATGACTAACCAGATTAGCGTCATTTTTTGATGCTAAGGGGCATATTTATACTCTGTTTGCATTGAATTAGCGTCACTTTTTTTTCCTCTAATTCGGTGCAAAACTAACTCCATATTTTTACTTTGGTGCTAGACCTGTTTAGCGCCAAATTTATGGAGTTAAAGTCATTTTTTTGAAGTGGAAACCTACCTTTCCTTAATGAAATGCAAGGTTGGTGTTCCCATGCAAAAAATGACTCTATGGCCTTAACTTTATATTTATACTCCCATGCAAAAATGGTGCAAGGGAGGAGGGGTCAAAAAATGGGGCAAAGCTTGCTTTGCCCCATTTTTTAAAGCCTGGGTCAGGGCAGGCGTTAGGGGACCTGTGGGCCTATTTCCATGGTGGAACACCATGGAATAAGCCCACAGTTGCCCTCCTCAGTCCCCAGGGGCACCCCCACCAACACCAGAGGGACTGCGGAGGATGGGGGACCCCATCCCAGGTAAGTACAGGTAAGATTGCATTTTATTTTTGAAAGTGCCATATGGGGCCCTGAAATGGGCCCCCATACATGGCACGGGGTGCAATGGCCATGCCCAGGGGACCCTTGTCCTCTGTGCTGGCCATTGGGGTGGTGGGCGTGACTCCTGCCTTTTCTAAAGCAGGAGTCATGTGGCATGGTAGGTTTAGCACCATAAAATGACGCTAATCTTGTCATTTTGTTTTTACTCTAACCTGCCTAAAGTCATTTTTTGGTGCTAAACCCTCTTCTTCTATACTGCCAGCCCCACCCGTCTAAAGTCATTTTTTTTTACTCTAGCCTACCCTTTGTACCGGCTTGCACCATTCCATAAATATGGTGCCCGGCTGGTGCACAGAAATGGTGCAGGCCGGTGCTAAACCTTTTGGTGCAATACTGAGTTAGAGCAGTTTTGCAGCAAAAAGTATAAATAACGGCCAATATTTTGTAAGTTTGTGCCACTTTTGCATCAAAAAATGACATTAATGCGGCGCACAAAAAGTATAAATCAGGGCCTTGGTGCTAAATGGGTCTAGCACCAAAGTATAAATTTGGAGTTAGTTTTGCACCGAATTAGAGTAGAGAAAATGAAACTAATTCGGTGCAAACAGAGTATAAATATGCTGCAGAGTATAAATATGCCCCTAAATATGGCGTTAAGGCCATAGAGTCATTTTTTGCACGGGAACACCTATCTTGCATCTCATTAAGGCAAGGTAGGTCTCCACTTCCAGAAAATGACTTTAACTCCATAAATTTGGCGCTAGATGGGTCTAGCACCAAAGTATAAATATGGAGTTAGTTTTTAACCGAATTAGAGTAAAAAACAATGATGCTAATTCGGTGCAAATAGAGTATAAATATGCCCCCAAGTGGCCACTCTACAAATATCCACAACAGATACAACTACCTACTCTGCTCAAGAGGCCACTAGTAGAGTGAGCTTGAATTCCATCTGGGATATCTCTACCCTTCCTCCTTCTAATATGCCAGGGACATAACAGATTGTATCCATCTTGCCAAGGTGAAGGAAGCAGACCTTTCTGCCATCCTTACTGGCCCAAAATGAACTAAGAGGGCACCCGAAACTCAGCTGACCTTTTCAAATTGATAGTGACTCCTCTCACCAAATCCAAAAGGCAAAGTGATGAATCAGGGTAATTTGTCTCTTGAGATTATGCAGCCGTATAATCTCAAGACTCCTATGAAAAAGAGAGTTGACCTTTGGAAGTTATCTGGGATCCAAAGTGAGGACAATCTGATCATCCAACATCCTCAAATAAGGTTGTCAAACTAATGCCCAGATTTAAGGGGGCATAGTGTCTACTTGCACCACATTAGCGTCATTGTTTTTGCGCTAATGTGGCCCGAGGCCAAAATTGCTGCATCAGATTCACAAAGTGGAGCAATGCATGCACTGCGCCACTTTGTAACCCCTTGCGCCACATTATGCCTCCCCGCTAGGGAGGGTGAAACAATGGTGCAAAGAAATCTAAACAAATTCCTTCTGCCATTTTTTGCAGCATATTTAACACCTGCACAGAGAAGGTGTTAAAAGGAGGCACGCCATTTTTTATAATGGACATCAATGTGCGTTGCAGGATTAGCGGCAAAATGTTTGATGCTAATCCTGCAAAGCACCAAACTATCATCAACATTTTTTACGCTACTCCCCTAACTACCGCCTTGGTGCGCTATATCTTTAATATGGAGCACACATGGTGGTGTTAGGGGCACGCTAAGGGACGCAAGAAAAGTGGCGCTGCATTGGACACAGCACCGTTTTTTAAAAATCTGCCCTTAGGGCTCTCTATTCACCCAAATGCCTTGCTGTGGTAATGTCTACAAGGAAAACGACCTTCAATGCATGACCCTGGGTCATAGTAAGCCAAAACCCCTTAAATAATCTGGAAACTAGGAATTATGCAGAGGAGAGCTCCTCCCAGCAAGAACTGAATGCCTTTATCAGAGTCCATTGTGATCTTAGCATCGCAACTGCCAAACGCCTTTTAAAGCCCTCCCGCAAAAATTGGAGGATATTTGAAGTTAGAGAAGTAACAGGTGGGAGACCTGTACTCCTATAACAAAGAATCAAAGTAGGCCCAATGATGAGAGTTAGCCTTGTTGGCAGAAGTCCTTCAGAACACCTACGAAGAAGAAGACACCAAAGAGACAAACCTTTTCTCAAGAACCTCTCCCTTTCAACCTCAGACAAACAGTCTTAACAGACCTAAACTGTCTGGAGGAAGAGGGGGATATGCTAGAGGAGGAGGGAACAAGGGAAGGATCCATTCTGTAGCCGTCTGAAGAAATATCAGAAGAGGAAACTAAGGTTTCCTTGTCCAAAAAAGTAGTACTATGCCCATCTCTACTGATTTTCTTCGAATTCTGGCCAGTACCTTCAGATTTGGGGGTGAGAAGCTTACAGAACTTCCACTGGCTAGGGGCTGGACAAGGCATCTATGCCAATTCCTCTCTGATCCCATAACTTGGAGAGGAACAATGGGAGGTGGGAATTGTTCCCTGATGCAAAAAGGTCTAATAGAGGGACACCCCACCTCCTGCATGTCTCCTGAAAGACATCAGGGCTCAGAACAATGTCCTGAGGGGAAGGAAAGATCCTGCTCAGGGGGTCCACCTGGGAATTTAATGAGCCGCTGATGTCAATGGTATTGAGGGCTAGGAGCTTTGGTTGTTCCCACAGGAATATCTGCTGAGCAATAAGATTGAAAGAACGGGAGCCTGTACTGAATTGTCGGTTCAGGTTCAACATGGTCACCAAGTTGTCTGTGCGAAGTCACTGCCTTCTCCAGGAAAAGCTGGTGAAAATGTTGGATCACCCTCCAAATGGTCACCCGTTCCCTCCAATTGGAGGAATTGCACACTTCCTTCTGTCACCAGAGGCTCTCAACCGAATAAACCCCCCAAAAAACTCCCTAACTCAGACTACAGGCATCTGTAGTAATTATGATCAAGGTGGGATAGGAAAAGATAGTTCCACCGTCCAATGAGGGCATCATCCACCAGGCTAGATACTCTTGGATAGATGGAGTAAATGAACATCTGGTCATTGTCTTTCTCAGTAGAGCTCCAGTACTGAAAAACGTGCATCACCAATTCCCCCAAATAGAATCTGGACCAATGTAGGATATCCAGGGTTGCTGCCTGAAAAGGGAGAGAAAGGAGAAGTAATTACTCCAGGTGTCCCTGTAGATAGGGCCACTAGATCCGAGTGAGAATGGTAGCAAAGAAAAAAGGAAAAATTACTAGAAGTTACCATATGCCCTTGTATGCACAGCCAGTCCTTCGCTGGAGCCTTGTCTCAGAACAATAAACTCTGCAAAAGGTTAACCAGCTTGATTTTGAACTTCAGCAAAAACACCTCTCCCTGAATCGTGTCAAACTTGGCCCCAATTTACTATAGGATGGGCTTTGGATTCAGAGGATGCGACTTCTGACACTTGATGAGGAACGCAAATCCTTGTGGAGTCTCTAATGTCAGGTCTGTATCTGGCATCAACTGACCTTAGAATGGGGACTTAATTAAAAAGCCATCTAAATATGGGTAACATATGACCCTTTGCATATCTGGGCTAGGATCTTGGTGAATATCCAATGCAAAGACGTGAGCCCAAAGTGTAGCAACTGGAATTGCCAGTGCATGTCAGCTATCACAACTCTGAGGAACCTCTGATGGGCAGGATCTATGGGCATAAGTCAATAAGAATACTGCAAGTCATCATGAGGAGATCCTCCTTGAAAATAAGAGGTATGACTCAACAACAGAGTTCATCTTGAATGGACCATCTGGAATGTACTGGTTGAAAAATCACAAATGTATGATCATTCGGTAATTACCTGAGGTCTTCTGAACTAGAAATACTCTGGAATAACATCCCAGTACCTCTTTCCCAGGGGACCTGGGGTGAGGCATTTCTAAAATGGCAATGTTATTGCAAAGAGAATTCTTCTTGACTGTGTTCTCTCACCATGAGGTCCAAACAAAATAAGGTTCTGGTAAACTTTGAGATTCCTCTAAATAGTAATCCTTAAAGATGATCTGAAGTGTTCAGTTGTCGGAAATTAATTGCCTCCAGAAGTGATGAAACAGATGGAGACGTTACCCTACTGACACTAAAGGCTGCTCTGCATAGTTAGAATTTTCTACTGGTATTCTGCTTAACTACCGACTGCTTACAGGAAGAACAAGATTGCCCCTTTGGCTGAAAACTAGACTTGTTTTAAAAGGGGTCTGAACTCCTTCTTCATGATAAATCATTTAGTCTTTTGCCCCTCCTAAGACCTTTGTCGATGGCAAAAATGTTGCACATGCCTTTGATTTTTAAAGGAGTTGTGTAATACTTCCTACAATTCTTTACCAAAGAGATTACTGCTGGACAAAGGCATCTTTACAAGGCACTTCTTTTGAGATGCATCAATTTTCTAGTACCTCAGGTGAAGATGTCTCCTTTCAGCAACTGACCCTGCCAAAGCCATTGCCAAAGCCTTCAAATTATCGAATATGATATCAGATATACATTTTGCCTGGACTTCCATCATGTTCAGGAATTGTGAAAAATCTTCCCCTTCTTATGTACATGAATTTAAAGCTCCAAATCCCTTTACTAAGGATTGGAAAGCATAAACTGAATATATTTCAGGGAATAAATCACAACTTAATCAAGCCTGAGATCTATGGAGAGCTCCTGCCACCCTTTTATCTACCTGGTCAGATGACACAAAATTCTCAAACAAAAGGGAGGAGTTTCCCACTAAATTAGGCATTACAAGGTCTACAGTCAAAGAATGTGGCAACTTCATTTTACCATTCACCAACAGGAAGAGACAGCACATACATCTATCAACAGCAGGTTCTTTCCACTCCCGCTTCAGAACGTTCTTGATAGCAGAGATTACTGGCACTCTGGGATAGGAAGGCTTCTGAAACTGCTGGAACCACTCACAACTAGTGCATGGTTGCTTCTTCACTGTAGGTAGTTGTAAATTGGAGGACAGATAGGTCAGAATCCATTTGAGGATCTCCCTTTGAATACATTTCCCTCTAGGAGCAGATGAATCCCCTGCAAACAAACATCATTTTCATCATATACAGGAAAAGCCCACATAGAGTAGAACGATGGAGAGGAGACTAAGTAGGAAAATTAGTCAGAAGAATCAGGCAAGGACTGCGAGCGGGAATACTTCCTACATTGGAATTATATGCCTCTGACAAGGACCTAACCATGTCCCGTAGGTCTTTGTCCAAAAGCAGAGAAGAAGGTTAACCTGCGCTCTTATCTCTATGAAGATGTCTCTCGAGAAGTATGGTGTGAGGTCCCAGAATGCTTGCCCACATCGAAGAATTCACAGGAGTAAAAGCACTAATGAGAAAGAAATGAAGTTGGATGAAATACAAGCAAAGGATCCTAAACCTAGAAGACCATCTAAGTGCCTGACAGCTAACCAGCAACAGGCAAACACAAAGGGCATACCAAGATACTGATAAAAAAGGCACAACAACAGACACTAACTTTGCCAAAATCACAGGAAAAGACACAAGGTAGGATCTGCTTACCATCTTTCATTACGTTGCATGCTCACAGCCCTGCAACAACAAGACAAGCACAATATCTAAAACAGTGCACCATTGACTGCTATGTAGAAATAAATCACTCATGGTGCACTGGAGGCAGCTGAACCACCGTGCTTTTCCCGCACAAAAGACGATGGTGCCCAGACAGCCAAGAACAAGAGAGTGTCAACAAAGGCAGGATGCCCAGGCGTCCCCAAATAGGGAACACAGGTGCATAGGCAACACGGGGAAAAGGAGCACAGGCATCTAGGCAGCTCAGGAAAAGTGAAATTACAGACACATTTGCAGCCTAGGTGCAGAACAGAGGACCCCTCAGCCTCTGGGGTGGGTAGGGCCTGGTGTCCTTGTTTTTGGAGTGGTGCCACCTCACCCTCTAAGTCGTGCTATTGCAACCTTTGCAAAATGTGTGCAACGGCATGGAATTAGAAATAGTTAAACACTCTGGAAAGCCGCTCTGCTTTCCTGAGCAGGACCCTGCATCATGGGGTGGGGGGTCAACTGTTCAGAGGGCCCCTATGGAGCCCAAGAGCAATGAACATCTGTGAGACCTGGGAAATTCTGGAGTCCATCATCACATTAGCAGGGGGGTCCCATCATTTTGCGTAACGCCACTGAGGCAGCCCGGGAAGGGATACGCTGCCCATGCAGCCTAATTCTCCAGTCACTGAGAGTTACCCACATATGTCAGAAGAGACAGGGCATTACAACTATAAACAAATAAATTCCCTCTTGTACAGTCACTTACCAAATTTATCCTGTTCAGGTTTAGTCTAAATTCAAATAGGATGCACTAGAACACTCACAGTTTAATTACAAGTCATCTCATAATGGATGCAATATTATCTTATGCAGGGTTATCCTCCCCTGAAAAAACTTGTTCTCCCTCTGTTTCCAATAACATTCCACCAATTTATTGACCTTTCATAAAACAAGCATTCTATGCTCTTCAACACATCATTATACACAATGTGTCGTGTAGTGTGTAGTGCAGGGGTACATATATGGCTATGGGACAGTATATGTGTGTGTCACTCACCTCTCTACCATAGCCCCTGGCATTGTAAGAAGTCCATTGGGTCCTGATGCCGTCTACCTCTGCCAGCAAACTGCCACCAGTCAATCTGCCTGCAGAACTGCAACATTTAAATATGGCAGGTGGAAGAGCGCCGACTTGACGTTTTTCTTGGGTCCGATCTGACACAGCTTGGCAGTATGACTGCCGAGGTCTAAATCGGGCTCTTAGTTGGACTATGAGGTGGTGGATGATAAAGTGCAAGAAATTGAAATACCGCTTGTGCAGGAAGTGTGTAAAGCCCTTCAAGAGAGACAAAGAGGGCATCTGAATTTTTTGGAATCATCTTTATTAGGGTTTTTTGGCATTAGCAATACAGTATGTATGCCAGCACATGCTGGCCAAGCAAATATATTGGTACAAGCAGTAATTTCACTGCACTCCCTGCAATCATGCTATGCTCTTCCTAACCAATCAGGAGATATAGGGTTCTCATATCAATAAACATAGAATAAATCAAACAATAAGCCAAAAGGGAAGCAGTTCTAGCTAGAAAATATCAAGGTGGTGGAACTGTCCCTCCAATCCCTCAATTCCTGAGCATAATGGAACCACATCCCCAATGCGATAGGTCCCATCATCTGGTAGGTGTAAACACATGATCCGCAGCTCGCTACGTTTTTTGCCTCCCTATTCTCTGAACTGTTCTGTATAAAGTGGGATGTCCCTTTTACCAAGGTCCTCTGGAGGCATCTGTAAGGTGTCCAGCAACCCTTCCCAATCTGCTGCAATGGGTCTCTTATGTAGTCCCCGCGCCTCCTCCTGCTGCAACTTCACTACATCTGTTCTACCCCACTTAAGCATCAACATGCTCCAATGTCCCACCCTAGGCAGTACTCTAGCTTTCCAATGCATGGTGATCTGTCATCGGAACCTCAGTATTGCTAAGTTTATAAAGCGATTGGTAGCGCCACCTGCATGCTTTCGCCTATATAGTCCCATTATGTCACTTGCCATATTGTATAGATCAGTGTGACCCATTAGTTCAGTGAGTTTGTCCATGACCTCTAGCCATAGATCATCAGCTGTTGGGCAGTTGCAGAACATGTGTGCCTTGTCTGCCCCAGGGTCCACGTACTATGGGCAGGTTGAAGAGGTTCCTGTAAAATTCCTGTGGAGCCTCACCGGAGTGAGGTAAGGCCTTATGGGAGAACTTCCTGGGATATAGGCCCTGTGAAGTGTTATTAGGGGATCCTGTGATAGATGCCAAAGGTCTTGGGTCATCCATGTTATTTAGAGAAGATCTTTGCCCACAGTGTGCATGGTGTGCATAAGTGGGTGCTGATTGGGTTCCGTGTCAGTGATTTGCCACAGCCATCCAAGCTGTCACCAGCAGGCATGTGTCTTAGCTTGGTATGCTTTGTAGTCCAAATGCCTCAGCGATTGGATAAGATGTGCATGTCGCATTCTCACTGCAGTCAGGGATGACTTCTTAGCGGGGTCCCTGCGCACTGCAGTCTCAGGGGCTTCCATTGAAGCCTCTGTCTGAACCAAATCCCAACGCAGGGCAGCTCACGTGAATATCACTGTTGCATTGCAACACTACCTTCATGGCTTCCCATTCTGTCGATCTAGTGGTAGCGGTGTCTCAGTTGTCTGTTAAGTAGTTTGACTGTGTGGTATTTGTTGAGTCACAGAATACCAGATCCTTCAATGCAGCAGGTTGTAAACACCAATTTAGCACTACATTAGTTGAGCTGAATGGGGTTATGATCCGACAGAGTGCTCCCTAACTATTCAGCACTCGTTATATGCAGCTGGGTGGACTGGCATGGTGACAAAGGATGCAATCCAGTTGCACGTGAAGCGCATGCAGCAGTGAGCAATAAGAATACTCCCTGGTGTCTGAGTGCATTATGAGCCAACTATTTACCATGGACCAATGTGTAAGCCACTGGGACAAGTAAGTTGCAGCAGTCCCCAGGGGGAACACCAGCAGGGGAGGGGGTGATCCTTCCAGCTGTGGGCTCAGCACACAATTGAAATCTCCGCATAAAATCCAGTGTAAATGGGTCCTTCTGGTCAGTATGATGAAGAGGCATGCCAAGGATGATTGTTGCACCACATTCAGAGTGTAAATGGTTTCCAGTAACAGGGGCGTGCCATTCAGTAGTCCCTCTACAAAGACATAACACCCTTTTTGGCCTATTTCTGTTACCGTTCCCTTAACGGGCACTGATGGTCTCACACATATAAGGGCCCCTCGAGCAAACCCTGAGTATGCAGTGCTATAACACTGACCCAGCCACCATTTCTGGAAGCGTATATCTTCCCCTTTGGATATGTGGGTTTCCCAATTAATGCAATCTGGACATCCCTCCTCTTGATTTATTGTTGCACTGTGTCTCTTGTGCTGTTCCAATTCCACTGACATTCCAGGTGATAAAACGCAATCTAGTCATACTAGCTGCTATCAAAGAGTTTAAAACGGGTCGGAGATCCACTCATAAGATGCACTGAAACGGGTTAGGCGGTGATCAGGCTGGTGTCAAAGATGCTGCATTGCTCAAGTAAAACTAAAAACAGAACCCCCAACTCCCATTCCCAGGGCATTAAAGCAACATCTTACTCCCCAAACAAACACATACATCTACACTTGCAGGGTCCTCCAGTCTGTATGCCATGGCACACAACAGCTCACTTTGAGAGTGGGGGGGGGGCCCAACCCACCACAGTTAACTCGTGCAGAGCCAGTGCACATCTGGGTAATAAGTGTGGGGGGAAGAGGGTACAACCCTTTCAAAGTCAATCATTGCATTGATGTTGAAAGCCATCAAGGGTGGCCATAGATGGTGTCTGATGTATGATGCTGGGATGTCCAGAGCTGATTATAGGAGGAAGTGCTGGCGTTTGGTAGGGTAGCAACATGGAGGAGAGATATCCAGATGATGTTTTTGGGGATAAAAGTTGAGTAACACTTGCCAGGGAGCAAAGGGAGCAAATTCACCATTAATGAAAGGTATGACATGTTGACAGAATAAGTAGGAAGCGGGGCACCAGGGCACAGAAGTGTTGCAATGGAGGTCCTTGGTAGTGTGGTCAGAGAAGGTGGAGAGATTAATAGATAGTTCCAGGTTAGTGCACATAAGGTGGTGGGTATAGTTGCAAAGAAAGGGTGAGAAGAGTAAGATCAGGCAGCAAGTAAGGTGGCTGGGGGCTCAGGCAAGAAAGCAAAGGTAGTTAAAAAAGGGGACAAAACAGAGGCAGATAGGAAGAAAGATAAAGCAGAGAGAGGGGCTAGGAGGGTGGAAAGTGAAAAGAAAGCAAGTAAGATGTACCAAAAGATGTTTCCCTGAGGGGAGCATCTGCGCTGTTGGAAGAGCACTTATCAGCAGCCACCAAGCACAACATTTGGAAAGGGGAGTTCATGGATGTGTACAAATGACTGTACAGAGAGATACAGGCCAAAGAGGGTTCAAAGGATGAGTGGTTCCTAGCTCATAGTCCTAGTGTATCTACCAGTATAGATACATAGACAACAGCGTATTTAATTTACGCCAGTGTACACTGTGAGAAATATCCCAACAGGGAGGGTGGGAAACTGGGGAAAAGGACTGTTAGGATGGAAAAGTCCTCTGCATGGTAAGAGATGTGTACCCCAGCCCTGAGTGCCAAACCGTACTGTTGTCTGGATCTCTAATGCTGATTTTCTGCCATATGTGAACACAGACCATGCATTTGCACCATTACATAGGCCTGTCTCACGGACTGTGGTCTTGTTGGACTAGAAGGGGCACCCAAAACGCTACCCTCATAGTGGTGGAATTCTTCCGCCTTCACCAGGAGTTAAGCAGCACGTGCGCAGTGGTGGCAGCATACCATGTAGTGGTTAATAGATGTGAACAGGACATTTTTATCCTGCGTCACTGGAGTTAGGCCTACAGATTCACTCACCTTTTCAAAAGTTCCACTGCTGTGTGTTTAACTCACCCGTGGCCTATATAAGGTAAGTTGTGGAGTGCTGTGCAGCTCAGGAGTAGTGACTCTGCTTTAGTTGTATGTGTGCCTGGGAACGGTACAGTACAAGAATGGAACAGTACTGTGCAGTGCATGTGTGGTGCATTTACTGGGTGTCTGTATGTTGAGAGAGATACATTTCATGAGAGATGTAGCGCTGTGCAGTGCATGTGTGAATAAAGCATATGCTGAGTGTATGTTTATTTGCCTCAAGTACAATACATGAAGGGCGAAGAATGGTGCAGCGCACACATAGTGATTGTATGTGCTGGCAGTGCGCAAGTTTTGAAATCACACACCCTGGTTAAAGATAGAAAAGTGTCAGTGCTGAACAGTGCGCGCAGACTGAGTGTGTGTGCTAAATGCATGTGCACATGTGAGGGCACAATACATAGAGGTATTAGTTCTGAACAGAACGTGTGCTATGAACGTTCAATAGGTAAGTGTGCTTGCAATAATACATTGTATGGAGGGCCAAGGGTTCCATTTTGGGAAGCCTAGGCCTGCCTGGTAAAAATATCACAAGGAAGGGGCCTGGACTCATCGCAGGCAGGAGATAGGGCTGAGTAGAGAATAATAAAGAGTAGGGCTGGGGGTCTTGGATTAACATTTTGATGCACACATCACTGTGGCTGACATCCAAGTGTAAACTCTGGTTACACCCATGAATTGTGTCAGCTCCAGAGCAGTGGCTGCTGTGACAGACATAATTCATGAAGGAAGTTGAAAACAATAAGTGCCTACTTTAAAAAAAGCACATCCCCAACATAAAACTTCAAACACCCAGACTCTAAGTCACATTTGGTGTCTGAAAAAGGACTATAAGAAGGAGAGGATGAATCCCCAGAAATGTGTCATCTGCCAAGCAGCCAGACTGGTTGTATGAGTAAGGGAAGCTCTGCAAGACTGTCCAGGTCTGGGGGCCAGTGCCTGCTAGTCTCCCTGCTGGGTGAGGGGACACCATTCAGGAAAACCAATATCACCTGCCCTGGAACCTGGAGCACCAGTGCATGCCTACTTGCCAAGACCAGTGTGCCTGTGAGGAAGAGGAGAGTGTTGAAGATAGAGAGGTCCAGTGGGGAGCCCTACAGTGAGGACTCACTGTACAAGGCGTGAGGGTTCAGCTGTGCAAGGATCAGACTGTAGCTCGTATGCAAGACTCTTCAACCACTCACATATGCCAAGAAAGGGCCACTGTAGACTGTGTCAAGTATCTAATGCTGTGTGGTGGGTACCAAGCCCACCCGGTCTCACTGCGTTGACCCAGTGCTTGATTGTATATAAAAATGTGCTGGTGCCCAAATCTCTCCTTTGAAACATGAGGCTGCTGCAATTAAATGGACGAGCATGGAATACTGAAGCATCGTAATCCTGAAGCCATCTCGGGCATCTTTATTTCATTTACAGCCACTCCTTGCCTCTTCAGCTCACTCTTGCAGCTTTTTGCTTTCTCCCTTTGTGGCGCTTTTTCGTTTTTCTCTTCCTCTGTCTTTCCCATATGTGTCTTTTGCTCACAATAAGTGCTTGAGGCAAAAAACAAGTACCAGCCCTAAAAAATAAGTGCTAGTGCCCTGCACCAGAAACCACCTGCTCAAATTAAGCACTGCGTTGACCCCGTATGCCAGAAGTGTCCACTGGTGAAGAAGTTGTGTGACCAGAATTCCAGGGCTTGTGAACGACTGAGCAGCAACCCCATATGCATGGTGCATGTGTTTGCCCCATAGAAGTCTACTTTGTATCCTAAAGGTGCTGCAGCAACCCCGTATACCGAGGGGGGTTGCTGGGACCAAATCATTTAAGATTTTGGACTATCACCTGGGACTGAAGTGAGGCTGTGACCTGGAATTATCCACACCAAAGAATCGGCACTGACTGATCTCCGTGGATGCCAAAGAAGATGACGTGCCCTCGTGGGACTCCAGTCTGGAACCGGAGGACTGAATTCCTCCGCCAGGGACAGTCTGACTTAAATAACTGTGGGCTGGAAGCTGTTCCAGTTGCTGCGGCGAGAGCGAGTGCTCCACTCCAGAGAGTGAGGCTGCTCCCGCCTGAGTCTGCTGCTATACCACAAGCAGTCTGACTTCTCCGAGCAGGATCGGACATTGTGATTACCCACGCTGAGGGCACCTGCTGTAACGACAAATGCGCGTAAAACTTGAACTAGAGCCATTGGGTCCCCAAGATGTTCACTGCTAAAGGTGTTGTGGCACCATAGACACTTTTAACTGAAACCCTGAAGAATCAGAAGGAAACTCGTGAGTTTGGCCTAATAGTTCACGTCCCCTGATGCATCCACCAGTGAATGGGGAATAATCTTGAGCATGTTACATGAAGGAGGATGGGACAGGGATTTGCCTGACATCTACTACAGCCCCGACCTCCCTCAAGGGGGGTTATGTTGATACTTCTGAATGTCATACTGCATTGCATGTGTGGAGTTAGAACTAAAATACTACTTTTCTTACATAAGCAATTATTTGGCTGAACATGTATTTATAGTTCATACTGTTTGCACTGTGAGTTATGAGCCTTGACTGCTTGACCACAGCTACCAATGAGAGTGAAGGGCAGACAGAGTACTTGGCCTAGATAAGTTGGATCCATAGTAGACCAGGCTCTGAGACATCAGGAGTAAAAGGCCCCAACTACCAAGGCTAGGCCCAGTAATCCCTGCTTGCTCTGTGGCCCTCTGAAAGGGGTTCTGACAAGGGCATGCAGTGAATGTGCGGTCCTGTTGCAGCTTTAAAAGAGGATTGTGTGCATGAGAATAGCATGTAAATGTAAGCATGATTGCTCCAAATATGGTGTAAAGCATCCTGTCACTCAGTGTCTCAGGAAGGTGTCAACAGGCAGACAGTGGAGCCAGGCGAGGGGCAGATGCCAGCAACAGAACAAGGGAAAGGGCACCTACACCGGTTAAATACAGAAGTTGTCAGAATAGTTACAGTTGTACCCAACTGGGACAATGGAAAAGTTACTTGAGTGGGGAATTGTGCAGGTTTTCAGGGTGGGGCAACAGGGCATATATATTTTTCAAATCATGGGTGTTCTGAAAAGGATCTGCTTAAGGTCGTTAGGCAGATATTGTTGAAAAGTGTGCAGGAGGGTAGAATAGCAGGTGCATTTGACTACGGGCCTAGGTCAGATTTGGTTGTGTCTCTTTTGGAGGTGGTTCCAAAGAAGGGGGTTGGTGAATTCAGGTTTATTGATCACTGCCATGTACTGATATGTTAGTCAATTATTTCATTGCAAAAGAAGATGTCATTATACGCCATTATGTGTCAGTGGATAATGCAATCAGGATCGTGTTTTTGTGAAGAATGGGAGCAGAGGTGGTGAAACCGGAGTAAGGGAAACTGTTGCTTCCAGAATACAATTTCAGAACTGCTGTCCAAGCCTTTTTATTCTTGCACCTGGATGGTGGTAAAGCCCTGATCCATAGCCTCTCAGGTTCCACACCAGCACTCCTTAAGAGTATCCCACATTTCGCAGCCGTTCTTGTCCTGGGCCTTACAAAATATGATCACATCTCCCCCATCCTGATGGAGCTCCATTCGCTTTCCTCGCTGGCCACACCATCTTGCAAACCAGCGGCTTCATTTACAGAGCAGTCACAACCAGCACTCTGCTTATCTAGGAGGCAAGCTCAATATCTCAGGTGGTTTTCAGCACACCTGCAGCCAGGGTTCTGCTATACTGCATAATCAGAGGTGTAAAAAAAGGTAAAAAAACAAGTCTTTTTCACCTGTGCACCCAGGAACTGGAACAATAAACCTTTATCCATCAGGACCACCCCAAGTTTAGGAAAGTTTGACGACACATCTCTTTGTGGAACACTACATCACAATATATTAACACTCCACAAACCAGCTACCTTTTCTATAGCAAGCTGATTGTATGCTTGTCTTCGACCCTATACAGCCCTCTGCTGTTTTTAGATAGACTTGTGCTGAAGAAATACCATACACATACTTTCATACATACAAGGTGATGTGTGGCGTAAAGTCAGCGTTCACGTTGCTTTTGGCAGGATTATTAGTAGCCCATGCAATTTGAAACTTGGATTTTTGTTGAGTAAATGTTGTCAACGGGCTGTGCAGTAACCCGATCATTGTTTGAGACCCTCAGTTTTTTCCTACGGTGATGTTTTTTCAGTTTTGTCAGTTTACTATTCGGTCACTCTGAGGTCAGGTGCATGTCTACAGGCTTTGCAACATTTTCAACAGATGACAGAGGATTTGGGATGGCCGTTGGCACTTGAAAAGGTGGAGGGGCCCAGATGCGTGTTAAACTAAGTTAACAGCTTGTAACGTCAGTAGAACTCTGGGCATGAAAGTCGGGGAAGCCAGGTTACCAAGGCAAAGACTGAGGAGACTGTAGGGGTGATGGATGCAGCAGCGGTGGTGATGGATGTGAAAAAGGAGGTGGGAGGCTGGGGTCTTGCTGGAGCACTTGAACCTTTCATGCAGAGTGGCATGCGCTAGAAGGATTGTTTGTACGAAGTTGAGTTTTGCACTGGCGAGGCCACTGCTTTCATATCACAGAGTGAGTTTGTCAGAGGGGGTGAGATCTGCTTTACAACAGTGGATATACCTGCATTATTTCAAAGGTGTGACAATGTAGTCATTGCAGGATGAAACATTGTAATGAGTGCAGATGTTTCTGGACACGGCTGGAGCAGGTGGTTTGGGTTAATTTGAGAAGGCAAGTGGCATTCTGAGTGGTATCCACAGAAATTGATTAAAAGTCAGAAAATTGTATTTTTGGACTACTTCCCCTAGTTGGTAGATTTCGGGCCGCTGGATTTTGTTGTGGCCCACAGAAAGGTGACATTTATTGTGAGCAAGGAACTGGAGGTGGGGCTGGTGAAGGGGCAGAAGGTGAAAGGCGCACCCATGCTGAGGCTGTTTCATGTTGGGAAGAGGGCACTACAACATCGTTTGTTAGCGTCATGCCAGTGTGAACAGTAACATTTCGGATACCTTCTTCAGATGAGAGTGGCAGACATTTGAACACGCTGGTGCTGGGAGCAGATGTGAGGAAGAAGGATGGGCAGGTAAACAAAGCAATTGAGAATGAAGGCGCGGAATGAAGGTTAATAAAAGAAATGTGTCTGGGTTGTTAGGTACAGGGTCATGGAGTGACACACCATGTCTCCATTTCACAGTATGAACTTTACATTGTTCAGGCCAGATTGGGTACAGATGTATTTCATAAGAAAATCACATTATTTGCCGGAGTTAGGACTGTTTTAGTAGAATTGTCAGGCGTTGTGTTTTGTATTAGTTCAGATTACTGTTTGAGTGACACCAAAGATTTCGGGCGAGTGTGAAGCCCAACTAGAAGCAGATGAAGATAAGCTGACAGAGGGTGATGGAAGTGGGTGGGTTCTAACGCTCCCCTTATCCAGCTGAACTTTAATCCTGTGGGAGCCTGTGGCGGTTGCCGTGTTTTCTCCTCTTGCCCATCCCATGTTTGGGGTGTAGGATAAGGAAGGAGGCCCTCACTAGGTTCTTAGAGTTGCTTGTTTGGATGGTTGTTTGTGGTACATTTTGAAGTTTGGTGCTGGTGGGGGGTGGAGGTTGTTAATGATAGGAGGAATGGGGGACAAGAAGCACAGGGGACTTTGGTAGGTTAGTATATTGATGAGTTATGTAGACTTTGGACCGCTTTCTTCGGGTTACCTGGATTTTGGTGACCATGATTTAGTTTGCCACATTAGGGCAGGTTGTGGCAGGAGAAAGAAAGGTGAAAGCACTAACTACAAGTTGACAGGGGTATCACAGAGCGGGTATATCCAGCTGGGGGATGAAGGAGGGGAGTGGGTAGTGCACATGACAAGGCTGTGGTGTGGGGGAGTGCAGGACATGGTTCCATCGTCGGATTGTGTTTTTGGATGACTTTGGGTTGTGAGTGTGGCTGTTTCTGCCTATGAGTGTTTGGAATCCAGCTGGATTAAGGGTGGGATGGGGATAGGTAATGTGCTCTGTATTAGTGAGGTAGTTATACATTAAAGGATATATCGTACCGTTTAACCAGCATTCTTCCCTGATAAAGCTGCCTTCTACACTCTCAAAGAGGTCTGTGTGTTTACTGCCTCATCTCGCCCGAATAACCTTAACTGGTTCTGACCAGCCCGACTCCCCGGTCATCACTTAGCAGACATTGAGACTCAACATCCCACACTCATGCATGCACACTCATACTTTCACTGAGTACATTTATCCTTGCGGGATAACTGTACTCCATGAAAACAAGAAAGGCCTAACGGAAATCGGTTTGCAGAAATATATGATAACATTAGTTAATGCAGGAAAAGCCCTCACATCGTCTAAACACCATATAGGATTATGCACACCTGTCACCACTGGAATAGAGGATAAAAGTTTAAATTAAATGCTAGCAGATGGTGTGCACAAGCTGTAGGGAGAATGCGAAAGAAGTCCAGGCTCTTGAAGTACAGACGCAATGCATCGCACAGCAGAATAATTAGGATTGCTACACCACAGCCGTTCTTATCGAAGTTCCCATCGTATCACTTCAGAGATTCCATAGTTTTTTCTTTTTCACATGTCCCGGTTGTCCCTAGATCCCACGAGTGACCTGTACCTGTACTCCAGTGCTCTTCCGAAGCACCTTGCCCTGGTGCTGGACTATGGGCAGTGTTTAATTTGAGAAATCAAGTGTCAGTGTCTAAGGTATTTCTCAGAAGACTACTACAGCTTGCACCATCCGCTGTCCTTGCCAGCACTGTGACATGCCATAACTGGCAATTGTTGTAAACATCATGCTCAAGGGTGACAAACTGGACGATTCCAGGTCACCAGAAGCTGTAAGAATGGCTTTGCTTGCTGGTATTATTGTTTTTACATGTTTATATCATTATTAAAGACGATTCTGATGTGCTCTGGTTAAAATAAGACATTGTCACCCTTTGTTGGAATGTCTTATAAATGTGCTGGAGCTATGCAATAAGTGTCAAGCCCCAGAAAACACAGCAAAAATTAAGCCCTGAATTGGAGTGCCAAGGAGTATCCATACTGTAGCAAGGTGAAAGTATTGTGTGGTATGACTGGGGAGTCTTACCATGTAATACTAGCACATTACCCAATAGTGGACCACGGTTTCACACTGGTAAACCTTAGCTCAGTCCTAGTAGTGTGGCAAAGAGCAGTCAGGCTACTTGGAGGAACATGTGTAAAGTATTTCACAATAACAACATGGACGATAAGTAAATGACACGACTTGAAAGAAGTCTGACACCAATTTAGGTTACACACAACCGGAGTTATACATTTTAGAAGCTTTGGAAAATAAGCTATTTTCACTGTTTAAATAGCTCCCATTGAAGTCAGTGGAGAAAGTCAAGGTGTGCACTCAGGTGCTTGCCCGGTGAGTTCAGGGGAACTCACTCGGACTCATGGTTCTGCAGGGCCCTAGACCAAGAGTCAACAGTTGGTTTCTTATGACCTTGCCCAGGGAGTCCGGATGCAGATGCGATTTGGCGGGTCAGCGGCTGCTCGTGCATTTGCCACACTTGGCAAACGGTTACTTGGGGGTGGACACACTCTCTATCCTTCAGATGTAGAGGTCTTTGGGGAGCCAGGAACCAGCAGTTGGAACTTCGCCACCACATTCGGTGGCTCTGGGTGCAGAGGTGGCTTCTAGCTATCAATCACGGGAGCTGATTGTACCAAAGATGCTTTGCTGCTCCTCTTGAGGTCACTCTCTTCAGGATGCAGAAGCACAAGAGAGGGGTCATTACTGACATCAGTCTCTAAGCTGGGGGTCTGCTCTGGAGTTGGTGGCCATCGGTGTCTGGATTGGCAACAAACATGCCTTGGTAGCTGCAAAGGTGGTCTGCTGCTACTTGGACAGCTGGAGGTCGTTCAGCAGGGAGTAGAGGCTTGAATCTAAGCAGGGCCTCACTCCCACTGTTTGGATGCTGGACACCAAGGGCCTAGTGCCACCAAAGCGTCACTTTTTGTGATGCTCCGGTGGCGCAATGCTCTGTGCTGTATTGACAAGGTGGCGTTAAGCCCTTATTTGTGGCATAACGCCACCTTGTAAGTACGGCCCCTTCACATGAGTCCTTTGCGGCACCCATTGCATTTTGACCCTGCCTCAGATTTACGAGTTTTCATAAACCTTAGGCAGCACCAAAATCTAACGCCACACCAGGGGTGGGGTTAGCAAGCCGCAACGAGGAGGAATACTTTTATTCCCCCTTGCTTTTTGCTTTTTCTATGTGTTCTGCATTCTGCAGCACAAATAGAAAAGTGCAAGATGCCAGACATGATTGTTTCTGTGCAGTAAGGTGGCCCTTCCTGCACATAAACAATCCTTTCAAAATGACGCTTTGGCACTTCTGTGTGTGCTGTATTCTGCAGCGCACACAGAAGTGCCAAACCGCGATTAGTGAGTGTTTATGTGCGGGAAGGGACACCTTCCCACACATAATCAATCAAACCCCTCAATACAGACATCCTTGAACAATGGTGCAAGGATGCCTGCGTAGGCACTAGGCAGCTCCATTTAGCGCCAGTGCATTGGGCAACACTGGGGTGCGCCAATTAAATACGGCGCATCCCGGCGTGGTGAAAATGACAGAGTGTAGCGCTGCCAATTTTGGCGCAGCGTTGTGCTCCATCATTTTCTGTTTAATATGGGCCCACGTTTCCTGACGCTCACTCACACAGAGCCTGGCAGGTTGCAGCTCTCTGACTTCAGCATGTTGTTTACTTCTGCAGATCACAGGGGACTGGGACCACCAGTATGGGGAGTCTTTCTTGGCTTCTCAATGTTCACAGGAGTCCCTCTTGCGGGGACCAATGAGCTTTCACCTTGGGCACATGTCGTTCAAACAGTTCAAGTGGTGATCTCCTTAGGTCAAGTCTGTGTCCTCTCTTCGTGCTGCGGCTGGACTCCAAGTCCTGTTGTCGGTGACAACGTCTCCTTTGTGTCTCTTCTTCTTTGCAAGTCAGATCTAACATTCTGGTGCCAGGGGAGTCCCTTAAATCCTGGTTTAGGGAGCTTTAAGAGGGAGGGGCCAATGGGGGACTGGTCCCTGTGGCTAGCCCACCCCTGTAGTGACCACTTCCTGTGGGATTGGGACACATTCCTACCCAGAATTCACCAAACCTAAGGGTTTCCAAATTGGTAGAATCCTCTCTCAGCTGTACAGACCTCCAAGCCCACCTAAAGGTGTGGCTAGCATTTTGGAGGTGTACACCTCCTGCATAACTAATTTCCTGCCTGTTGGGCTAGACCGTAACTAAACACAGAAGGGGAGCACCCAACCTAATCCGCTACAGTCTTGGGCCACTAACTATTCAGAACTGAAAAGTGACTATAGAGGGATCAGTACAAAAACATTTTATCAACAATAATATCTCAATTATTATAGAATCAAATCTATTTACTAAACTCTTTTTATGTGTTTTGTTAATGTTTACAAAAAACACAGACACTGTAAGAAAAAAGAATGAAGACCTTGTCTAATGCATGTACTATGTAGAGTTCTTCATTATGGGCTATATATATTTGGCCATCAGTGTTTGAAGTTGTAATATAAGGATAAGCGAGGATATGAGTACTGATTTTAACAAATGTTGGGTGATTGTTATGTATTTTTTGTTGTAAATGTACGGTTGTCCATAAATCCTTAGCACTGTGGCTCAATTCAGACATATACATGAGAAGTTCATAAATAAAAAATATAACAACACATTTTACAGATAATGGTTAGGGAAATAAAGAACTGCTATTTGAAATGGGAACCTTTAATAGTATGGTATGCGCACAACTGGCATCGGCATCCAAGAGGATAAAAACAATTTGGGGTGCTGTGCAACGATATGGTGTGCAAAAACGAGAGGATTTGATGGACAGTAAAGTGGGTGTAGCTCTTCGAGCAGACAGGGGAAGCATGGGCGAGATGTTAAAACATTAGGAATGCCGATTTCCTAATTGCATTTCCCTCTGAATTGGAACTAGGAAATCGGTATTCCTGATTAATGAAACTCATTGAATTTCTTCTAGAGATTCCTTGTGGGTCTCAAAATGACCTACCTCATGAATACTAATGAGGTAGGTTGCAGTTTGCAGCCTATTAAAAATCACAGCCATCACAGGGATGGGGGCCTGCTGAGGTCAGCAGATCACCATGCCTTTGATTGCTTTTTAATAAAGCAGTCTATTTGGTTTTAAAATGCAGACTGTTTTCCTTGAAGAAAAATGGCATGCGTTTAAAAAGAAAAAAAATGAAACATTGAAGTTTCATTTTTTTTGAGTAGGCAGTGGTCCCTAGGATCACCTCCTGCTCTTAAAAAATATTATTATTTCCATTCTCACAAGGGAAGAGATCTCTTGAGTACCACCAGTTTTAAACTGGTGGTAAAGCATTACTGTTTTGCAGCTAGAATTTGGTTGCAAAACAGTAACACAAACTGTACCGATTCGGGATTTGGAAGGAATGCCCTAAACACGCCGTTTCCAAATACCAGTAGTAATAGAATAGTAACAAGTTCCTGAATCACATTTTACATTTTTTACATTTGAAGACACATTTTTCTGACCGCGATCGGGCCGTTTGTGACCGGAACAAATGCTTTGTACATCTGTCCCTATGTGCTCAACCGATAGCAAAAAAATGAAAAAAGGATATGAAAAGGCAAACAGAGAAATCACAAATAGTGACGGAACTTGGGAGGGAGTAAGGAACCATGACACTAAAGGGCTCCATCTTTGCAAAAGCAGCACTCCAGAGAAAAAAAAAAACAAGTGCTAGCAAAGCCAGTAGGGCTGGCATTCGCAACTACCCATTTGCCTTTGTTAAAGCTCATTTTGTCGGTCCCTTGCCAATATGAAAAAAATAAAAAGCACACTCAAGTCTCACAAACCACATATTGCCATAGCAGTCCCTAGTAGTGAAGGGATTTACTTTGCGTTGATGTGCTGTTTTTGAAAGAGAAGAATGACAGCCCTCACATTGAAGTTAGCAGGTACCGGATTGAGCTGACCCACTGCCCCATGCGGTATACTGTAGTAGGCACAGAAATAAAAACAAGCATTGACAAAGTCAAAATGTCGCACCTATACAAAGGCTATTGGCTTTGTCAATGTGTTCTGCCATGTTGACACCAGTATGGCTCCTGTCAGCTGGCTAAAAGTTAGTGATGTGAAGTGTCAGAGTGGAATGGGGGAGTAGAGTGTCATAGAGTGGATTTGCTGGAGTGTCATAAAGTGGAGTAGAGTTGAGTAGCGTTCAGTGGTTCAATGCAGAGAGTGTTGTAGAGTGGAGTGGAACTGAGTAGAGTGGATTGGAGTGGATTGAGGTAATGGGGTGGATTGGCTTGGTGTATAGTGGGATGGATTGGATTTGGGTGGAGTGGGGTGGATTGAGTGGAATGGGGTGAATTGGTGTGGGATGGACTGGAGTGAGTGGGGTGGACTGAAATGGGGTGAGGTGGATTGGATTGGGGTGTATTCGTGTGGGGTGGATTGGATTGGGGTGAATGGTTTGAATTGGAATGATAGGGCTGTGGTAGGTGGACTGTAGTTGGGTTGATTGGATTGGAGTGAGGTTGAGTGGGGTGGACCAGATTGGACTGGAGTGGAGTGGATTGGATTAGAGAGGGTGGATTGGATTCACTGGATTGGAGTGGGGTGGACTGGACAGGGGTTGGGTGTATTGGATTGATGTGGGGTGAATTGGAGTGAGGTGGATTGGATTAGAGTGGGGTGGATTGGATTTGATTGGAGTAGGGTGAGGTGGAGTGGGGTGGACTGAACTTGGATGGAGTGGGGTGGACTGGATTGGAATAAAGTGGGGTGGACTGGAGTAGAGTGTGATGGATTGGAGTGAGTGAGGTGGAGTGGGGTGGATTTGATTGGACTGGGGTGGACTAAACTGGGATGAGGCTGGGGGAATTAAATTAAGATTGGAGTAGAATATGGTGGATTGAAGTGAGTGGGGTGGGGTGGATTAGATTGGGATGTTGTGGCTGCAATGGGATGAATTAGATTGCAGTGGGGTGGGGTGGGTTGAACTTGAGTGGTGTGTGCTGGACTGGGGAAGATTGGAGCAAGGTGGATTGGAGCGAGATGGATTGAATGGGATGGACTGGAGTGTGCATTGAGGTGGGTTCGATTGGAGTGTGGTGGGGTGGATGGATTGGACTGGAGTGAGTTGGAATGAACTGGGACGGGGTGGGGTGGGTTGTATTAGCGGGAGGCGGGGTGGATTGGGATAGAGTGAGGTAGATTGGAGTGGGGTGGATTGGAGTGGGGTGGAGTGGAGTGAAATGTGTTGAAGTGGACTGTAGGGGGTGGATTTGATTGAAGTAGGGTGAGGTGGATTGGATTGGGATGGCATTGGGTGAATTAAGTTACAGTGGTGAGAGGTAGGGTGGACTAGAGTGGAGTGGATCAGATTGGGGAGGGTGGGGTGGACTGGAGTGTGGTGAAATGGACTGAGTGAGGTTGACTGGATTGAGTAGGGTAGATTGGATTTAGTGGGGTGGATTAGGGTGGGGTGATAGGACTGAGTGTGGCAGATTGGGGTGGAATGGATAGGGGTGGGGTAGAATGAATAGAGGTGGGTAGATTGATTGGATTGGGGTGGGGTGGATTGGAGTAAAATGGATTGGGTGATGTGCATTGGGATGATTGGACTGGAGAGGAATGGGGTGGATTGGATTGGAGTGGGGTGGATTGGATTGGAGTGGGTTGACTGGATTGGAGTAGCATAGAATACAGTGGTTTGGAGTTGGATTGATTGGAGTGGAGTAGGGTGGAATAATGTGGACAAGATTGGACTGGAGTGGGGTGGATTAAAGTGGATTGTATTGGAGTGGGATGGATTGGGGTGGTGAGGGTGGATTGGATTGTAGTGAGATGGATTGGGTAGCAGTGGACTTGATTGGACTGGGGTGGATTTGAGTTGGTGAATCAGTTGGATTGGAGTGGTGTGGGTTGTACTGGAGTAGAGTGGGTTGGATTGGAATGGGGTGAGATGGATTGGACTGGGGTGGGTTGGATTGGGGTGGGGTGAACTGGACTGGACTGGAGTGGGTGGATCGGAGTGGATTGGGGTGGAGTAGATTGTATTGGGGTGGGGTGTGTTGGAGTGGAGTAGACTGGACAGGGCTGGACTGGGGTGGATTGGATTGGTGTGGGGTGAGGGTGGATTGGTGTGGGGTGGACTGGATTGGAGTGGGGTGGATTGGAGTGGGATGGAGTGGAGTGAAAAAGGATGTGGGCTGGAAGGGTGGCATTAGGTGAATTGGATTATAGTGGGGAGGACTGGGATGGGGTGGGGTGGGGTGGGGTGGACTAGAGTGGAATGGATCAGATTGGGGTGGGGTGGATTTCAGTGCAGTGGACTGGATTGAGTAGGGTGGATCGGATTGAGTGGGGTGGATTAGGGTGGGGTGAGGTGGATTGGATTGACTGTGGCAGATTGGATTGGAGTGGAATGGATAGGGGTGGGGTGGATTAGAGTGGAGTAGGGTAGGGTGGATTGGAGTGGGATGCATTGGATTGGAGTGGGATGGATTGGATTGGAATGGACTGTATTGGGATGATTGGACTGGAGAGGAATGAGATGGATTGGAGTGGATTGGAGTGAGTTGGACAGGATTGGAGTAGGGTGGATTGGATTGGAGTGGGGTGGAATGGATTGGAGTAGGGTAGATTAAGGTGGTTTGGCGTGCAATAGATTGGACTGGGGTAGGGTGGAATAATATCAACTGGATTGGACTGGAGTGGGGTGGATTAAAGTGGATTGTATTGGAGTGGGGTTGATTGGGGTGGTGTAGGTGGATTGGATTGCAGTGAGATGGATTGGGTAGTAGTGGATCTGATTGGAGTGGGGTGGTTTTGTTGGTGGATTGGTTGGATTGGAGTGGGTTGTACTGGACTAGAGTGGGCTTGATTGGAGTGGGGTTATATGGATTGCAGTGGGGTGAGTTGGACTGGAGTGGGCTGGATTGGAGTAGGGTGTATTGAAGTGGAGTGGATTGGGTGGGGTGGATTGGATTGGGGTAAGGTGTATTGGAGTGGAGTGGGGTAGTTTGGACAGGGGTGGATTGGGGTGGATTGGATTGGCGTAGGGTGGGGTGGATTGGTGTGGGGTGGGCTGTATTGTAGTGGGGTGGATAGTAGTGGGGTGTATTGGAGTGAAATGGGGTGCGATAAACTGGAAGGGGTGGATTGGAATGAAGTAGGGTGTGTTAGGGTAGATTGGGCTGGGGTCGCATTGGGTGAATTGGGATGGAGGGAGGTGGATTGGATTGGAGTGGGACAAATTGTATTAGGGCGGATAGGAGCAGGGTGGATTGGATTGGAGTGAGGTAGATTGGATTTGATGGAAGTGGGTTGGATTGGATGGGAGTGGGGTGGATTGGAGTGGGGTGAATTGGGACGGAGTGGGGTGGTTGGATTGAGGTTAGGGGATTGGATTAGAGTAAGGCATATTGTTTTGAATTGGAGGAGGCAGATTGGAGTGGGGCGGATTGGAGTGGGACAAATTGGTATGGATGGGAGTGGGGCAGACTGGAATGAGGCAGATTGAGGTGGGGCAGATTGTTTTGAACTGAAGTAGGGCAGAATGGAGTGGGACAGGTTCAAGTGGGACAGATAGTTTTGGATTGGAGTGGGGCATTTTGGAGTTGGGGAGGTTGTTTTGGATTGGGCATATTGGAGTGAGGCAGATTGTTTTGGAGTGGTCTAGATTTCTTTGGATTGGAGTGGGGTGAACTGGAGTGGGGCAGGTTATATTGGGGTGGTTGGGGGTACTGGAGTGGGGTTGATTGGAGTGGATTGGATTGGGGTGGGGTGGGGTGGACTGGTGTGGTGTGAGGTGGGCTGAATTTGTGTGGCATGTAGTAGGGTAGGTGTACAGCAGAATGATGTGTTAAAGCATCATTTCAGTAATTACACATAACAAAGAAACAATATTGCTTTGCAATATTTAGAAGATCATAATCATCAACTTTTAAGAACAGCTCCCACGGGCAAGAAGAAAAGAAAATATTAGTGCAAAGTGAGAAGAGACTACTTGCAACGTAAAAGAAAGTTAGCTATAAAAAACAAAACTTTGCAATTTTGTTGGTCCTGCTGGGCACGTTTTTGACAGTCATGCATCTGTTTGCAGGGCACTAGAAGTTAATAAAAACAAAATAGTACCTCAATTACGTCGGGAGCAGTGGACAGCACTTATTAAGTTGAATCAATCAGTGCTTGGTCCGTGCTGCACACAGAGGTACAGAAATGATGATACACCTGCAGTGATGAATTACGAAGCTGTAAAGCAGAGTGCCACACAAGCTAACAAATGGTAAGCGACAGGTGGGCTCCAAGCCCTTTTCTATACACAACAGTCTTGCAAGTGAGACGTATGCGCTAGCGCATGCACGCACACGCTCAACCCTAATGAATGACTTAACAACAGACAAATGGAAGAAGAGGGCTTCCTCAAAGCCCCTATAAGTAAGTGTATTATATATATATATATATATATATATATATATATATATATATATATATATATATATATATATATATAATTTCAGTAAAATTAAAAGGTCTTGGCTAACACCAGCCCTAGTCATCTATCTGAACATGTAAAAGTGGGCTGATAATTGAGAGCATATGGAGGTGTCCGCTGGATTGTATATAGGTGGGTGATACCTGCATTTAATACCAATCAGCAGACAACGTCATTAAATATGATTTACAAAGACACGTGAAACTCGACAGGAGACTTTCGCATTCATCAGGGCGTAGTTTCACACATTTTAGGAATTAACTAAACTACACCACTTTACATATGGGAAGCTGTGCGAGTCACAGCTTTCCAATAATAATCCTGTAAAAGTTTTGTGAATTCACTTTTTATCTTTGGCATTTTCAGAATGTGGAATTGTACGAATGGCACACTTTTACATTGTGGAAAGGCAGCACCTTTGTGTAATGACACAATACTTTGTATTACTTTTTAATTCCCCATAGGTAAAATATGTTTTCCTGAGAAGAAACCCCTTCTCATAAGCCATTATGAAGCCTGGCCTGGTTTATATCCCTTCCCACCTAGGAAAAAAATGTATTCCTCACCTTGACAGAGGTAAATCTTTGACCATTTTTGGGCTGAAGGAATCGGAGTGTAGTTTGTGCCTACAAACACGTGTTTGTAGGTGTTTACGAATTTCCAAGGCTAAACAACCCTTGTCGGGGATTTATTCCTGTACAAGATTACCCAATCATGAGTTAATATTATTAAGGAGTACAAGTGTGTAACCTGCAAAGTTACCTCATGTGAATTCATTGCACTGTTAATGAAAGCTGTTTAGGTTGTAAATCTTATTTGTGAGCACATGTTGCTTTGTGAACCCGGCCCGCTATGTTTATATGTACTTTAATTATCACAAGGAATCGGGGTTGGTATCAGATACGCTATTTTAATGCAAGACTAATTATTTTGCCCAATCCTTCCTCACACTACCTTTTGCACTCACTAAATATTGTCTTTGATCCTTTTGGCAACCTGCCAAGATTAGGATAACCAAATGACTGCATATATAGTGGAACAGCCTCTGCCTATGAATGAGTCGGGGAACCATTGCACTGGCTCGCTTATAAGTGAATTAAAGCAGTAAACTAGTGTAACCGTCTTCCATTCCATGTCTTTAAAACCATAGACTAGTATGTTTATTAATATTAATTAGTATCATAAACAATATACACAAAGGTCAATTTGGTCGCTAACGTATATTTACGACCAAACTTACCTCATTTTCCCTCTGCCAAGAGTTCACAGAGGGATTCCTAGTGGGCATTTGTGCATTAACTACTGTGGATTTCTCCACCAAGCGTTTGGAGGCATCCTAAGTAGTAAATTCCACTTAAGGGGGTGTGTAAAGGCATACTTTGCCTTAACATTTTAAGAATGTCCACAAACATGTAAATTTGTGAACATTATCACAGTCCTGTATGACTTCTCCCACCCCCGGAAATCCACTTCCAGGATGCAAGGCGGAACTATTCACCCCATTGATTGCTAGGGTATGTAGGGCAAGGGCTAACTCCATGTGAAGTTTTTCTCCCCAAAGAGAAAAAAGTGGGTTTGCAAAGGATGCTCCATTTTTCCCCTGTACGGAGTTCGCCACGGATTACAGAAAGCCACATGATTTTCCAAGAAATAGGCTTGGAAAGCTACTCTTGGCGCAGATTGCTCTGACTGACAATAATTATTTCTTTTCAACAGTATTCTCACTTGCTCGTCAGTTTCTTTACTCCCAGCTTTTTCCTCCGAGGCAAGTAAGGAAACTGGCGAGTGAGGGAGAAGGCCCTCTAACAAAATATGTAGTCCAAGTCAAATTGAAGTACTCGGATTTGGAATGAAAAGGGGGTCGAAAACCCAGGAATCCAAAAAAGCTTCTGCCATCAGGAATCGATTGGAAAAGTACACATTCCTGGACAATTAAGATTTTCCAAACAATAGCAGGAGCATCCTGTATCAAGAAGTCTATTTAAAAACCCGATTTTCTTCCTCTTGCAATACTTCCTCATGAATCTCAGGACCCATGCACAGGTGCGACTCGCCCCGCCTGCTGCGCAAACACAAGTAAATAAAATGGTATAATAATGCCATTTTATTTTGCCATCGGAGCGTGAGGGCAGGGGGTGGGGCTGAATCCTGCAATTGTAAGATGACTGCTGCCCCTTTTGGTGTGCATGCCAGGTTGGCAGGCTGTCTAGCTACAGCCAGCCCAACATGCACATTGTAGACCCAGCAGCCCCAAGGTTTCAAATAGTCTCAAAATGAGCCCTGGGTTAGCCTGCTCCCACCAATCGGGGAGCTGCTCTCATGCTGAAAACAGCATGAGAGCAACTCCTGGATTTGTTGAATTTGCATTCCACTGAGCAGGAAGAAAGTTCTTCCATTTCTACTTGTGGACGCCAGGAGAGAAGTACCGCACCTGGGGGAGCCACGAATATGGTGAGTTTGGTGTCATCTCACCCCGCCATATATGAGTACTGCAGGCCGCCATTGCCCGTGCGGGGGATGATACAGATTAATTGTACTATTCCTTTATCAATTAACAGTCGTGGAAGAGGCTCACTGGATTCAGATTCATCATTTTTTAAATGCATGATCATGTCAATATTTTTGGGTGAGTATATGTATTGATTTATGTTTTTTTCATTTTATTTTCTTGTCTTGCTTTTCATGTATTAATGTTATACTGTTAAAGGTCTTTCTGTTTGTGGAAATATCGGACCTGGCATAAATAATTAAGAATTATTGAAGGAAATGTAAGGATGCATGCTGAATTAAATCCACATATAGACACTACACAAAACCTGAATCAGAATCAATAGTGAATAAAGGAACTTCACTAAATACAATGCCACTTGTCTCATTTCTCCCAAATCTTGGTCCACCAAATGGTGTGCAACTTTTGGGTTATCATTTTCTGACAGAAAGAAGGACAGTGTATTTCTGATTGTCCTAGGTGGCTGTGTCCGGTGCATGGAAAAGTAAAGTGATGGATGTTTTCTAATCCTTTTATGGAACCAGAGCATGTATTAGAAGTGGCATCTTTGGCGTGGTTTCCTCTAACTTATTTGCCTTCTGACCTCCTGCTTGCTGACTTTGTTTTCGCTGGCCTAAGGACTCTTGGCACTTTACCACTGCAGACCACTGCTAAAGTGCATGTACTTTTCCCCTAAAACATGCTGTAATTGGCTTATCCACAATTGGCTTATTTAATTTACTTATAAGTCCCTAGTAAAGTGCACTACATGTGCCCAGGGCCAGTAAATTAAATGAAACTAGTTGGCCTGCAGCACTGATTGTGCCACCCACTTCAGTAGCTCTTTAAACATGACTCAGGCCTGCCATTGTAGAGCCTGTGGGTTCAGTTTTAAACTGCCATGCCAACCTTTTAATACAGAGAGATATCGCATAAGGGAGTTGGCTTCAGCCCCTGTATGGGCACCCTGTGAGAGGGCCTCTCAGTTGGGTTAAGGAGGGCTTGGAGCAAGCTCCCGGGAGAGCCCCACAGGATGTGGCCAGCTACAAGCCAGTTTACAGAAACATGCCCAGGAGAATCTGGAAGCTAGCCTGGAGGACATGAAGCGCTGGTAGGACCAGAATGGCACTCTGCTTGAGTTTCAGCCTGGCCAAAAAGTGTGGGTGATGGACCCTGTGGAGTCTCTAACTCAGCAAGACTGCTGGCTTGGGCCCTATGAGGTAAAGGAGGGCAAGAGGGAGGCCATCTTCCTGGTGGAACTCAAGACTCCTAGAAACCCTTTGAGAGTCTTGCATGTTAATTACCTCAACCGCCACTTTGAGAGGTCTAAGATTACCATGCTCCTGTTTAAAGATGACGGGTGGAAGACAAGAGTGAACCTCTCCCGACCTGTCTTTCAAGGAGCAGGATGGGTCAGCCTCTCCCATACACTGACGCTAGATCAGCAGAGAGACTGCTGCCAGTTGCTGGGGAAGTTTGCCTTTTGGTTCTCCCTTACCCCAGGAATCACTACATGGCGTACCCATGATATTGATACTGGGGACACCACACCTGTAAAGAACAAAATGTACAGGTTGTCTAAGGTGAGACAGAATTAAAGTGGAGGTGTCCAAGATGCTGACATTAGGGGTAACTGAGCCCTTAAGCAGCCCTTAATCCAGTGCATTGGTGTTGGTCTCCAACGCTGCCCCTCCAGGTGTCACACCTAAACTCAGGTTCTGTGTGGACTACCGCATACTCAATGCAGTCACCAAGATTGACGCGCACCGCATCCCCAAAGTTTATGAGCTCATAGATCGGCTTGGAGCTACCAAGTTCCCCAGCATGTTTGACTTAACATCTGGATAATCGCAGATTGCCTTAACTGTGGTGGCAAAAGAGAGGTCTGCATTCTCTACACCAGAAGGGCACTTCCAGTTTTGGGTAATGCCCTTCGGGTTGAGGATTGCCCTTTCCAATGGTTGGTCAACCAGGTCCTAGCATGGTTGGAGAACGTAATTGCTGCCTACTTTGGTGACATCTTGGTCTTCAGTTCTAGCTGGGAGGACAACTTGTGCCACCTTAGAGAAGTGCTTCAGGCTCTACAGAGGGCACAACTGGCTATCAAGACCAGTAAGTGCCAGGTAGGGCATGATTCGGTGGTCTACTTGGGTTGCAAAGTGGGAGGTAGCGAAGTGCAGCCTCTCTAAACCAAAATTGAGACCATTGTGGCTTGGGAACCCCCCGGAACCCAGTGAGAAGTGAGGTCCTTCTGAGGCCTCTCTGGTTAATACAGGAGATTCTTCAAGGGGTATGGCACCATTGTTGCCCTCTTGACAGAGTTGACTTACAGGAAGCAGTCACATCAGGTGATTTGGACGGAGGGTGTCAGAAAGCTTTTGACACCCTGAAGAAAGCCATGTGCACACCACCCTTGCATAAGACCCCTGAATTATCCCAATAATTTATTGTTCAAGCAGACGCCTCAGAGCATGGTGTAGGAGTCATGCTCACAAAGCTAAATAAAGATTGCCTGGATCAACCTGTAGCCTTCATCAGCATGAGGCTACTCCCTAGGGAACAGAGGCAGAGTGCAATAGAAAGGGAAGCCTTTGCTGTAGTCTGTGCGCTGAAGGAGCTAAGGCCATACCTGTTTGGCACTCATGTCTGGGTTCAGCCAGACCACAGACCCCTCAGATGGTTAATGCAGATGAGGGGTGAGAATCTCAAACTGCTGAGTTTGCCAATCTCCCTACAATGAATGGACTTTATGGTGGAACACCGTCCTGGAACAGACCAAATCAATGCTGATGGTCTCTCTAGGTTCTTCCGCCTTAGTGAAGAGAACTCCTGTGGGGTTGGGTAGCTCTCCCCACCCTAAGCTGGGGGGGACATGTGTTAGACCTGGCTTCCTTGGTGTGGTTCCCCTAACTTTTTCGCGTTCTGACCTCCTATTTGCTGACTTATTTTTTGCTGGCCTTAGGACTCTGGGCACTTTACCACTACTGACCACTGCTAAAGTGCAAGTGATCTTTCTCTAAAACATACTACAATTGAATTATCCAAAATTGTCATACTTAATTTACTCCAAATTAAGGTGCACTATGTGTGCCCAGGGCCTATGATTAAATGCTACTAGTGGGCCTGCAGCACTGATTATGCCACCCACTTCAATAGCCCTTTAAACATGGCTCAGGCCTGCCACTGCAGAGTCTGTGAGTGCAGGTTTAAACTGTCATGTTGACCTGGCAAGCTAACCCACTTGCCAGGCCCACACCTTCCTTTTTAATACATATAAGTTAGCCCAAAGGGAGGCCCTGGGCAGCCCTGAGGGCAGAGTGTGGTGTAGTTGAAAGGTTGGACATGTACTTTTTAGTTTTACATGTCCAGGTAGTGAAAAACTCTTAAATTCATTTTTCACTACTGCAAGGCCTATCTTTCCCATATGTCAAATTGCGATTGCCTTATTCCATTTTCTAGGTGGAATTTCCAGTTTGGAAGTGATGGGACCCCCAAGTTTGATGTCTCTCAAATCACAATTTTAGATCACAGTTGATTGTGGAGTCGGATTTTAAAATGTAATTCTGAAAATACAACTTCTAAAAAGTTGGCATTTTCTTACCTTAAATCATCTAGTGCCTCTGCCTTCCTTTGAATATATGTCTGGGGTGGGTGACAGCTGTGCTTTGTGCATTGCCTCTAGACATCCACAAACAAAGGGAGCTTAGGTGTGCCTGATATGCAATCCACATCCTGCTGTATCATTAACATCTTGATGGGTCATCCTGAGCAGGAGGGGTGGGAGGAGCTGACACTTGCACAGGAATGGGCTGTGCTTGTCCACACACAAAGAGCTGCATAACCCTGTAGTGTGTCTGGAGCCAGGGCAGGAAGGGCAGGGACTTTCTGCACTTCAAAGGCCTCTCTTTGAAGTCTCCTCCACTTCAAACACACCACTGGGTAAAAAAAAGTGGACTTCCGACCATACCAAATCAGTGCACTTCTGGACTCGAGGACATTTTGCCAGGAAGAAGGACTGCTGAGCTGCTGAAAGGACTGTCACTCTGCTGGACTCTGCTGGTCTCCTTCTTTGCTATGCCTGCCCTGCTGCTTACTGCATTCCTTGCCTGGGAGTGAGAATGACTGGACCTGCATCTCTACATCCCCAGAACCAAAGTGACTCCAAGGGCTTGCTGATTTGCCTCCTGTTCTGAAGTCTCAGGGACATCAAAGACTTCACTCAATCCTGCTAAAATCTCTGGACTCTGCCAACTGTGAGTCCTACCCTGCCAAGTGGTGCCAATCCAGTCCTGCGCCCTTGGAAGTGGGTTCTTCAGGTGTTTCTACCACAAATTCATGCATCACCGTTGTTGCGACGGTCAGAAGTGTTGGGTCTCCCCTCCATGATGCCAACTCGCCACCGAGGACAAAGACATCCTATCGCCGGCTGCATGACTTGACAATGCATCACCTTCATCGCAAAGGGTTCAACGCCACACTGCTGCTCGAGGACATTGCACTGACTGCGCGGATCAGAACTAAATTATCGCCTGTGTATCATCCCCTCTGCGCCTCGCATCAGATTTTCAACATCAACGCAAACTTTCACACAAGGTACTTTTTCAGGGGGACAAGTTTGGACCCTGTAGCTGGGCTGCTGTCCATCGTGATCAGCCTGAACTTTGGGATTTACCCCAGTCTAGAGTGACCAGAAAGTCCTGGTTGGTGCTTCAAGCATCGAAGCACTACATTTGTAGATATTTTTTAAAAACTAATATCTCATTTTCTACTTATTGGATTTTTTCATATTGGTCTTGTTTTACTCATAAAAATATAATATATTTTCTCTAACTTGCTGTGGAATCTTTTTTGAGGTGTTTTCACTCTGTTACTGTTTCAAGTGTTGCACAACTACTTTACATATGGCCTCCTAGTTTAAGCCTGCCTGCTCTGTGCCAAGTTACCAGAGGGTGACCATAGGTTAATGTGTGGTGTTTAACTGAATTACCCTGACTTTGACAATGGTCCCTACTTCAACAGGATTCATACCTCTGCCAACTAAAGACCCAATTTTTACCAATGTGTCATTGGATCCCATTTTTTGACATGGTTGTTCATTGGTAGGTGGTCTGCTATTGCCAGGATAAAACATTAATCACATGCCTATGTGCAAGAGAGTGTCTAAATGTATCTTGAATACGTCATGTTTTCAGAGGATAGTCTACCAGATGGGACTGCAGAGCTTCTATGACTTTCCATAATGTGGTTGGTTGGAAAGGAATATTCCCTTGGGGGTCCAAGTTTCTTTAGGATGAAAGTTCTCTTATCAGATGCATACAACACCTGAAGGAGTTTTTGCGAGCAAGTATCAACCAGGCGTTTGGTGGTAAAACAAAGCATGCTCTTGCATCCTCCTGATCCATTTTTTTTCACACAGCTAACTTCTAAATAAACTGAAGGAAATGCTGGTGGGAGATGAAGCCTATTTTTCCAAAGCTTTCATTGCATTGTTCCAAGTGTTTTAGGGCAATAGCTCTGACCTATTGAGTATAATACATTCCATTGTTGGTTGGATGACAAGTGGAACATAATAAATATAAGGAGCTATCCCTAAACCTGATTTTGTAAATCTCATCATTCTTTTCACTGCCATCTCTGTTTTCTTCTCAGCTTTAGCCCTGTGATAGGACCAAGACAAGGAAGAGGTAAAGCAAATGCCAAGGTAGAACATGTTCTTACATTTCTCTAGGTTGTTTCCTGCCAGGCGGAAACTAAAGGAGTTATTTCTCTTATTCAATGGTCCCCAGGTAAGAAACATTCTGATGTGGGTGGTCTCAAAGAGGAACGCATAATTATGGGTGTTGGTGTCACCATGGCTATATGAGACATTGCAAAACACTGGAAATTCACTCAAGTCCCCTCTTTGGCTGATTGGAGAGCAGCAATGGACTTGTGCACTAAGTTGGAGCAACCGATATACCAGGCATGGGGATGCCTCCACAAACATGGAAAATTCTAGGGGAGGTGATAGTCCTACTGCAATATACTTGTGTTTTAATGATGGAGATATGACTTCTTTTATTTTCTCTATACCTATTCTCCCATCACCAGCTGGGGGAAATCGCAATGTGTGTTTGATGTCTCTTTTTCTTTCGGTGTTGTTTTTTTATCAATAAAATTTATAAAATTTGGTTAGCAAAATACTTAAGGAAACATTCATATTTTAAAAAGTAAGTGAAATAAAAAGGTTTTCAGTACTTTCAAAGGAAAAAAACAAAGTGCTTCTATTTGTAGAACACATGAATCAAATGTAATTTTAAGAAGAAGATCAAGCTAGAGAAAGGGAGGGCACTCATGAGTGAAACGGAGGAAACAGTTTTAGACAAAAAAGAACAGAGAAATAGTTTCAGACAACAAAGAACTTTAGAGAACACCGCTGGAAAGCTTGAACAAGGAAACCTGGGTTGCTAATCATGTCTATCCTATTTGACCAGAAACTGAGTGACCCTGAGCAAATTTTTATCTCTCTGTGACTTAGGTCCCTAGTCTAGGAAAGTCATTGCACCTAGAAAAAGGCTGCTGATAGATGAATAGCCTGACATTTATCTGTGCTAATGGTCATTTGAAAGATTTGAAATCATCAGAGTGAGCCTTTCAGAAAGAGCTGCAGTCTGCTTCTGATGTAGACAAAATAGAGAACAATAGGATGCTGGGCAGCAGTTGACGTGTGGCAGTATGGTCCCCAGGCATGTTGATTAGGTGGTGCAGTCTGGAGGACTACAAATTGCTGATTGGTCATCCTGATGGGCAGTGGTGAAGTCTGGGCAGTTACCTTACGAGTTTTGGGCTGCCAGCAATCCATTTTAAGGAAGATCACACTGTGGCTGCTAGTATAGGCAGGCAATTTGTGTTGCTGATGAACACGTGTTTTGCTGGCAGTGTGCAAAGATGTTTTTATGATTTGAAACAGTTTTATTGCTTGTTGGGTTCTGTGAAGCAGTTTGAAGAGATGGGAGTATGCTCACACTTGAAGCAGGCGAAAAGTTGAAGGTTTACAGTTACCAAGTAAATGCAGTTCAGGATGTAGGCAATAGATGCAGAGACAAGCAATTAAGTTAGGGGACTTGTGGAGATGGGGTAAGGGTGGGGGCTAGGCCAGGGGGTAAGTAAACTGATATATAGCAAGGAATATAGTTTGCACGCCAGTTTCCCTCAGGTTATATATGCATGTTGTGATTTGCATGTGTTTTATTAAAGTGGAATGTTCAAACTACAAGTTGACTGTGGTCTGTGCTGCAAGCTCTCGCCCAAGTGGTAGTTGATGCTGCATATGACTGTCTTGCAGTGGAAACTTTAAATGAGCGATGGACATTGCACTGACTGCGCGGATCGCAACTAAATTATCGCCTGTGTATCTGCGCCTTGCATCAGATTTTCAACATCAACGCAAACTTTCACACAAGGTACTTTTTCAGGGGGACAAGGTTGGACCCTGTAGCTGGGCTGCTGTCCATCGTGATCAGCCTGAACTTTGGGATTTACCCCGGTCTAGAGTGACCAGATAGTCCTGGTTGGTGCTTCAAGCTTCGAAGCACTACATTTGTAGATATTTTTAAAAAACTAATATCTCATCTTCTACTTATTGGATTTTTTCATATAGGTCTTGTTTTACTCATAAAAATATAATATATTTTCTCTAACTTGCTGTGGAATCTTTTTTGAGGTGTTTTCACTCTGTTACTGTTTCAAGTGTTGCACAAATACTTTAAAAGTATTCCTCCTCGTTGCGCCTTGGGAACGCCACCCCTGGGGTAGCGTTAGATTTTGGCGCTGCCTCAGGTTTACGAAAACTCGTAAATCTGAGGCAGCACCAAAATGCAATGGTTGTTGCTATGGCATGCCCACAACAACACCCATTGCATGCCTCTACCACGCAAAGCTGCTTGTGAAGGGGCTGTATTTACAAGGTGGCTTTAAAGCTACAAAAAGTGGCTGAATGCCACTTTGTAAATACGTGTGGGGCATTGCGCCAATGGAGGGTCACAAAAAGTGACGTTCTGGTGGTGCTAGGGGCTCCTAAATATGCCCCTCAGTATGGATTTTCAATGAAGGAGCTAGTGGGAAGTAACAAGGTAAGGTAATATTACTCACAGTATTACCAACACCGGGCGCTATTACCGTTCACTTACCAGGCGATTATGAATCCCAACATCTGCAATGGGAAAGAGGGGAAAAATTGTGTTACTGGCACATTTTCCGTATGTTTTTCCTGAATTCCGCTCATTTTTCGGGCATATTTCCCTCTTCTTTGTGCAGGTGGATATGTGCATGGAATTACCAGCATACTTGTAATCCCATTTCGGCTGAAAACAGTTTTGTCTGCCCTTTAACAGGGTTATCAAAACATCTTTTATCGTCCCCATTAGTTGCTTACTGTTGGATACAAGGTATAGCTTTTAGAAGTGGAGCATGTGCAGTATCACCGAGGCCAAGAATGTAAAGGGTCAATCGCACCCAATTACAACTGCTTTTATCTCCACATTGGGGGATAGAGGGGCCCATTATTTAACCTGCATTACCGGCCACGACACCCTTGCTTCGCCCCTGTTTGTGTCCGAGACTGGGACTTTCTCTTGAGAACAGTCGAGCACCATGGCTCAGGCAGAGTAATCTGGACAGACAGGGAAAGTGGGACATGGGACTTGTCCATAATCCTTTTTGTTGTAATTTGTTGTTTAGATAACGAATCCCAATGAGACCATGCCTTTCGCAAAAATCTTAAAAATAATCCAAGAGCGTGATTATGGAAAAATGAAGAAAACGGGACAGGATGGTGTACAATAATTTGCTAATGGTTACTTTAAAAGTAAGAGCGGGGCAGAATGTTTTCAAAGCACAAATTGTGTGTTTTTTTAAAATTCTTGTCATTAATTGTTTACATGGACTGGTTTATCCAATAAACTATTGACCAGGCGTGAGGCAAACCTAGAAGGATATTGTTGGAAAAAAAAGATTGGAAAAGAAGAACAATCGATTTTTGGAAATTAATTCTGGAGGAATGGTTAGACGATAGAAAGAGAAGACTGGTAAGGGTCAGGATATCACCAAGAAGAAAGATTTAGCTGCAGAGGTAGAGATAGCAGAGAAAACTAAATACATGAATAGAGATTTGAAATATCACGGAATGATTCCCAAAGTGGAAGATGAGGATATTAGGGCAATGGCGCCCTTTAGGAGCAGTGACATCTTGAGGATTTTGGAAGACCCCAGCAAGATGTTTTTTTTTGGGGAGTGGGGGGGGGGCTGCTATGAACAACTGAATTTTATTACAGTTTATGCTAATTCAAGTTCCAAGATGACAAACAATATTGAATTCTGTGTTAAAGCCAAAATAGAAAGAAATGAAAAAAAGAAAAAGTTCCTTTTCGCAGAGACCCAGTAGAAAGGGGGGGGGGGGCAACTGCCCACATTGCTATTCCTTAAAACGACTTGTTGCTGTAAACATTTTGCACAGGGTGAGATTTTCAGAACAGCCTTATGAAACCCAGTGTTTGCTTGCAGTTATCTCTTGGCAGTACCACACCCCTCTATGCTTCAATGAAGTGTAATGATATTGCAGCTTCTAAGGCACCCTTCATTGAACTGTTTTGCAAGTTATTTTCTTCCTCTCACACCCTGGTGAGTTTTTGCCAACGAATAAGGTACCACAGACATGTGATATCCTGCCTTGTTGACATCAAGCGTAAGAGGAGTCTTGAGACTCACAGATGGCTTCATTAACCCTTTTCCAGCATGCCCGCTGACAGGCTGGGCACAACACTTATCTGTTCCTCGCTTGGGACCAACTGCCTCCTAGCAGGCTGGGTCCTGAAATTATAGACCACAGTAGTAAAGTTGCTGCTGTCATAACTTCATGCTCTATGTGGATGCCGCAGCTGTGGTAACCTTGCCATTATTTTGTCTGCCCAGAATCAATAACTACAGTGTTGGTATCCCTCAACCCTCAGGGTACTTATTTTTACCAAGTCTGCACGTTGATTTCAGGGGCTGGAGTTTTACAATCCAATTTTAAATTGTTAAGAATCACCTGAATATCACCTGAATATATGTATATATTCATATATAGCTGAAAGGCAGTCGTTACTGTGAGCTCATCTTTCTTCCCTGATCTTTATGTTTTGTACTTACAGAATGTGTGTACCTTTATTCTGGACATGTCTTTAGAAAGAATGAGGTAACTAACCAATGAACTAAGAATGCTCAATGGCACAAGCAACTGAGGGGGTGCAAGAAGATAGTCCCAAGACTGTGGAGCAAAAAAACCTAGGCTCATATTTATACTTTTTGATGCTGAACTGCGCTAACGCATCTTCAGGCTTAGCATAAAAAATTAGCAGTTCCAGAATGGGCGATATGGGAGTAGCCTACTTGTTGATAAGTAAACCTGAACTATACAATACATCGACTAATATGTAAAAATGTATAACAGAAAAGCCATATCTGTGTCTGTTGACAGAGCTAGGGCCATCTTTACAAGGGGTGTGCCTCAAATGTCCACCATGCATCCCAGTACATGCATACTGTAACTCCATAACTCTGACGTGTCAAGGCACAACAAAGCACCTTTGGATGGTTTTCTATGTCAAAGCATGTAGGACAAATGCAACCTTGTGCAAAATTATGTGTTGCTTCACTGTGTGCAAGGGAGGTGTCACGTTTTTTGTGTGGGTGTTTCCATTAAACTGTCAGGGCTGATGACATATGTCATCTATACCAAACAAGGAAAATCTGTGAATGTGTATTAAAATAGTGCCCTCCAGCTGATGTGTAAGAAGGATAAATAACTATAGTCTCTGAAGTCACTACTGCTTACTAAGTGTACTTCATTCCATGGAACACACACAGTTGACTACGCCTTTAAGGGTTATATATGTGCAGGACTGTGTCTTATTGTGCACAAAGAGCAATCTTCATGCAACACAAACACCCTTGTACCATGGAGCAAGGGTGTCTCTGTTTGTAGTAGGCAACTCATTGAGTGCCAGTGCAGGGTGAAAGGACAGGAAGGTGCTATGTGGCCAAAACACAGGGCAACATTGCCCTTTCCCAATAATGCAGTGTAGATAGGTGACTTTATGTGCTGCACTGTCCACCTTCCAGCTTTTCTAATGTACAACAACATGTACCTAATGATGTCACCTACTGACATTCCTACACTAATTGGTCTATCAGTAGCTACAGTACATCTGTGAACAGTAATGTGTCACTCTACTCTGTGTGAAAGAATGGAACCACATAATCTGTACTGGTTCAGGTATCACGCCAAAATGTATGTGTATGCCTGAGAATTTCAAATGAGTACAAAGGCTACACAATAGATAATTATGAGATGAGTGTCTCCTCAGTGGTGTACGTACTCCTGGGATCAATCAAGTGTCCACATTCTGAATGGTGTGATAACAAATACTATCATAATGAATAAGTGTGTTAGACAGGCAAGTATGCTTGTATGTTGTACAAACTTACAGGACAAACACTGGAAGTAGTCTATGCAAAGATCATGTGTGGCATGCAATGTAAGTGTAGGCCCAGAAAGTTTTTTGAGATTCTATATTGTGTAACTTTATGACATCCACAGTACTAAACAGATACATGTCTCATCCATACTGATAGTTTAGGTACACACATATACATAGTGAATAAGCCACATCGACATATGTAAGTAAAGTGATAGTACATAGGTTTTGTGGTGTCATTCGCCCAAATGAAATGCTTATCAATACTGCAATGTGAAACTCACAGAATCCAACACATTGCTGAGAAAAATGTCAGACATCAGGCAAGAACATAGATTAAAATGCAACAAATGCAACATGTTCAAGCCATTAGAGTTTACTTAGGATACCAATGTCAACATTCAGTGGTCACAGCAGTGATGACAGAGTTAAGACGTAGAAGTGCAGATTGCCCTACAAGTTAGTCATTCACAGGCATGTTAAAAAGTAAAGTATTCTGTCTAAGTGTTCAGTAGACAGGTACTTGTAACTACATCAGTTTGCCCCACATAATGATGGCCCACATTGCAAGACATATGTGTCAATCAAAGTGCACCACAACAACTTCTCAGTCAAAAACAATAGCTGATGTTGGACAATAAACTGGCTACCAATAAATGTTACATGTATGCACCAAAATCACATGTGACAAGAAGTGAACAATTAAATGGCAATGTCAATGCCATGTAGGCCACTTTGAACCTGAGTGGTTTTACATGGACATATATTTGTGTCAGTGTCTAAATTGTTGCCAAGGTCATTACCTACCTAGGACAGTCCAAATGTCTAAACAATATGATTAATAATATGTCATTTAACACGTGTAGTGAGTACACATAAAATGGAGTCAGCAAGAACCTCTCTAACTACCCATCATAGTAAGCTACCGGAGAAGCATGAAAGTCAGGATGTTGAAGTGTCCAAAGTATCAGGCCATGCTCATCACTTGCTATTTCACAGAGAACAGGAAGAGAAGCCGTTGTCAAAATGTGTATGTAATACATAATATGAAATACTGTAAGAAATGTGTATGAGTTAATCTGTACACATAACACTAATGTACTGAAATGTTGCTGAAATAAAGAGCAAAATCACTTACATATATCATGTCTTTTCCACTTTCAGCTGACCAAGGATATGGTCTGCATCCTTTGATCATGACCCCAATAGCACATCCACAAACTGACCCAGAACACAACTACAAATAGGCACAGGCATAGACCCACAATATTGTGAAGCGCACATTTGGTGTGCATAAAGTCCAGGTTTAGGTGCATGGACATGTCAGGGGGCAGCCTGCTATACTCGCCACCTATGGTCTGCAAGATCATACTAGTCTGTGCCATCCTCCACAACATCTGAATAAGAACAAATATCCCATAAGACAATGACCCAGATGTTCGGGAACCAGTGGAGTAGGATGAGGATGATGGAGGGGAGATATAGCATACAGTGGCTGGCAGTCGGCGACGCAGCCAGATTGTGCACATTGTTTCTGCTTATGAAACTTGAACTTTTATGGACAAAGTATTGCTAAAATGTTAAATGTTTAACATAGAAATAAATATTTGAATCCAACCTTTGTATATGCTTTTATGTCACTGTCCCAGTAAACCTCAAAGCATCCACATCTTGTCAACTAGAACTAGGGCTCAATCATGTCATAAGACCCATTTAGTAAAGTGGGGCCATGGCTGTCATTAATTAATTACATTTAAACAGAAATGCAATGTGATGCAGTGTGGGGCAACATGACAACATTGTACATCTCCAAAATCAAATTAAACATAAGTTTCAACACTCACTTAAGAAGTGCCAAGCTTCTCAGCTAGGAGTTTGCTGTGTTCTGCATCAGCAAAGTGTGTTACAAATGACACACAGTCACGTTTGAAACACAAACCAACAACTACAATACCTTTGACAAACCTCATATTGTAGTGTGTTTCACCAATGTGGTAGCATGCAGAATGGCTGCATTTTGCTTAAACTGATGTTGTTGCAGATACAGTCAGATATAATGAATGACAGTTGTCATGGTCAAACAGGGCCGCCCTAAATTGGATTGACCAGGACAGCATCCTGGGAGGAAACAAAATTTGGTATTTGCTGTGGAGGTCGTTGCAGTGTGATGGCAGGAGGTGTGAGAGGGATGGGAATAGAGCAGAGGGTTTATAGTGAGCTAACAATTAGGCAGAGGTTCTTTAAGAGATGAGTACAAAGTCTTTAACGGGATTGGGACCAAGTGGGATAAAGGAGCTGCTCTTACCATTACATAAAGTCAGACAGCTGTGTTGTTGGAATATTGGTGCTCTGGGTCTGGGCACAGCTCCGCCATGGCCAAACCTTGCACTGTGGACAAAAGCCTGAACATGTAAAAACTATCCCTTCTAAAGAATGCATACATGTGTGTGAGGCTTTCCTCAAACAACAGCACACGTGAGCCAATTCCTTGCTAGATTGTCACATATGCCACATCATGCTACAGAAGATAATTGACAAAATAGCCATGCATTTCACGGCAATAAAATCATGAGCAAAGGCTAATTAAAAAATAAAATGGGCTGATTACATTGTGCAGTTAAAAACTAGCCAGAGCAAAATGAAATTGCTGATGTCTGATGCTAACATCTGAACATCTGAAGAATACTGAGATGTCAATAATTTGATTTCGCTTGGACCACAAGGCAGACAAAACTGTGTGTGTGTGTGTGTGTACTGTAAAAAAATGCACATGGTCAAATTGAGTGATTTGGAGATTAATTTACCGTTGCATGGCACAAGCTGTTTACCTCTGACCTGAGTGTACAACTGCATAGCTGAGGGGATAACAAATCTTGTATCATCCCAAAGGGGAAATGTAAATAGAGTGTGTGCCATTAAATATGCCTGTGTAGTATCCTTGTACCAGGAGACACACACAAAGCCCTGCACTCAGAGTAGATTTATTGCTACTAACGCTGACAGGAGTAAGACAGAGATAATTTGTGTATGACAGTATTATGTTATTTCAACATCACCAGCTAAACTGACTATTTGACCACATCACACTGCAGTGGAGCCTAAAGGGGTCAAACCCCTATTCCAAAGGTCTGTTGGTGTGTGACACACTCACCACTGACCACGAACATGTTTCCTGAAACCTGTGCATGTCATAACGTGTGCAGCACATGTGCCTGTGCAAGACATACACAACATAAAGTGAGCAATGTGTAACAGTTTGCACATGCTGAGATGGTGTGGGCTGCTACAGTGTGTTCTGCTTCATAGCCTCAACCACAGTCCAAAGGGAGTGTAGGTCCAAACACTGTGCAATGACTGAGTGTGTGAGCTGCCCTTCATAAAGTCTGTTTTCCTCTAGCATATGTGGAACACAGTATAGTCTATATATTGTCCTGTGAGTGGAAACAGATGGCCATATGATAGGCATGGACACACAGTGCAGCACAGATAGTCTCTGTTCGCCACAGCTATGTCTGCAGGCAAATTGCAAAAATGTGCACTGTATCTTTCAAAATACTTTAAAATCCTGCTTTTTGCCTTGTGTCAGGGCTGCATTGGCTGCATAGGACAAATGCATGGACACTTGCACCATCAGGTAAGTATGCAACTGTTACATGCAGGAATGTATGTGACTGTGATGGGGTGTCTTTCTGCTAACCAATATATGCTGTGAACCATGATGCATGTTCAATGTGGGCTGCTGTACACAGGACACAATGACATGTAAAGTAATGAGGAGATGTCAAGCTCTAACTCCATGTAAAGTCAGTCCTGGTAAGGTACTATTTACTGAAGCATTTTCTTGTTTGTGTGGTGTTGTCTCTTAGCAAATGGATGATGACCATCTGATGTGAATGGCTACACATGTGTGAAGGTCAAAGAACCTCTCTCAGGTGCACAGTAAAGATATACAGTGATTTGCTATATATTGTGTCACTCGTGATCAATCACACTTGTCAGGACTACTCAAGCTGAGCTTGTCATGCTCAAACTACAGGCAAACAGAATTGCAAAACACAGTTAGCAAGGAGCACTGTGAATGCGCCACACACAAACTTCCATACATAAAGGATCGACTACAGATATATCTGTCCTGCAATGTTAAATAGTCGAAGTTGCCTAGTTCAGTGTGCAAATTAATGTCTCCCGGTTAATTACAGGGGTCATAATGGTCATACACCATTCCTACCATAATCTTCTGGTTAGTCAGTAAGCTGGATGCCACGTACGCTGTAGACTGGCTGACCCAGCGTCCGGACTTCCCTGAGTGTGTAATCCATCTGTAACACATCTTATGGAAGGTATCCAGGCAAATGGTTTGAATGTAGATATTGTGCAAAATAGATAATACAATAGTTTACTCCCCAGTTAATTAAGTTCATCCAAGCATACTATAAACCGAAAAATACACAAAAATTGGTGAAAATATTTACACATTACAATATTTATGTGTCATCCACATAATTATTGGTCCACCAATATGCCAACACTAAGAAAGAAAAAATTCACACATAGGCACACTATAACCACTGATAAATCACACATCAGAAAATTAACCTGTCAGTTAAGAAAAGAGGAGCAAGGGAATTGATCCCAAGGTATTTTTCCTGCATTGCACAATTCCCTAAAGTGTATCCCAAACAACATGCCACTTGCATGGGTCAGAACCCATTCAACGAACCACTTGTACATCACATTAACCCAATCGCGCAGGTCATAAGCTGTGCTTGAGGGCCAATGTGTTGAAAATGCTTGTTGGCTAATGCTTTGTGCAATAATCATGCATTGGCAATTTCTGTACCGATGTGTCATAAATAATGACACATTTGTAAAAAACGGGCAAGGTACACCCAGGAGGTGACACTTTCTCTTACTCTGTGCTCCGTGTTGGATATATTTTGAGAGTGCCGGAGGACATATTGCTTTTCGGTCTTATCAGTGTGTGTTCTGTCCCTATTTTCTCTGAGTTGGGGGCGGGGGGGGCTTATCTGATTAATTGTCCTTACCCTTCCAAGGATGCTTGGCGCTGGTGGCAGCGTGAGCCAGGGCTACCCTACCAGGGAATAAAAGGGTAGGTGGGAATGTGGCACCATGAAAAGATATTCCATGTGGACCATACCACAGTCCAAATGAAACACAAGATTGGCAGTTAACATATCCCAGGAGGCAGACGTTATTGACTACCTTGGACTGAAGATCAATGGACCAGGAGGTAGGTATGTATGTTTTGTTTGCTTTTTGTGATGTACCTTTATCAGTAATGCCCAAAATAAACATGGAATGTATCTCATTTGTGTTTTTGAGCCTCACAATGCCTACATCAATGAAACGTAAAACACCAGTTATTTTTCTGCAGATATCTTTTGGTAATGCTTGTGTGGGTACACCTCACTTGACATGTACAGTAATTGCTATTCTTTCATAAATATTTACAAATGCAGAGCGGTGTGCTTTTAAGTCCAAACTAACAACATTATAGGTGCTGAGAAGCCATGCAGCCTTACACAAAGTTGGAACATACTACAGCTCACTACTACTCAGCACTCTATACATCAGTGCCAGTACACAGTTATATATCTTCTATTATGTTATATAAGGTGTATTTGTGTCCTTTTCCATCATAGCTACACTTAAGTATGCCTACGGCCAAACATGTCACCTATGTTTCATGGTACACTGGATTCTGAATTTATGCTGGCCATCATTACTACAAAGATCACTTCCTTGAGCCATGCTTCAGGCATGTAATGATGGATACATCTAAACATGTGCATCCAGCCAGGTCAGGCCTGCAAGTTGGCTAAATGCGTTAAATAATGTAGGACTATTTAGATGTGTGTGTGTAGGAGCCAGCATGTGCAGGTAGGGCTGAGGCTGGGCTGTGGGAGGGAGGAGGAGGAATGGAGTAAGTGCACAGTTTGGCTGGCTGTCTTAGGCTCTGCTGAGACTCCAGTGCAAAGTGTGAGCGGCAGACCAGCCCCACTCAGACCAATACTCGTTAGGTATAGCATGAGAGCAGTGCCAGGATTGCGCGGGGAGCCTATACTCGGCGGTGGCGGACAGGTACTTTTTTTTTATTGTTCCCCAACCCGTACCCGTACCCCCTATCCCCTGCCCTCCTTGAGATTTGTGGCAGTCAACATTGCCTTCCAGGGCCCCAATGCCACTTATAAGTGTTATAAGTACATGTATGTACCATTTTGACGTCTGCGTGTGATATTTGTGATATGTTATATTGTGATGTGTGCTGGGAGGTATTACTCAGCTACCACCAATTAGCGGACAGTCTGTGAATCAGAACAGGACCTGCCCGTAGATCCTTTAGTGCTGATAACGGAGTAAAATATTTGATACTGTAAGGTGTATGTAAGCAGGCCCACAGTAACTAAACATCTCTACATTTATTTTTTGGGTAGTGGCACATCTTTAGTCATGTGGCTTTGGGCGCATGGCTCATGTGGCACAAACTCTGCATGTGTTCCACAGAAACACAAGATATTGTACAACAAATGGCAGAAACCCAGATATTCTGGAGTCAACATATGTGGTAGCACAGTGATTTCTGTTTTGCTAAGAAAGTGTGGGCAGGGATTATTTGTATATGCCCAAATTTATGCATGACCCATGGCAAGATGATGTGCTATATTTCTACACAGGGACTGTTCCCAAACATGGACAGGATAGGTATCATAGAATCTGATTCACACACTGTGTGATTATACAACATATGTACTATCAACATGCAGTATAATGGCTTCAGACATGCTGCATGTTTTTGTACACTCCAAATAAGAAAGGTTAGCTTTACTGGCCATAAAGGTGGACTGCCATACCTGCTGTGTTGCACATGTTTTGTCTGTAGAAAACAAAACTATCCCTGTAACAGGATGAAAATACTAAAGTAGAAAACGTAAACACATATTACATTGGCATCAGGCTTGCCATCACAATCTGAGCAAATTTGGATATGGTAGTTGCAGCATATGTTTCTGCTGAAGGACCAACATATTCTTAAGTTATGTCTTTGGTCAAACACCGACAACACATGACATGCCTACATGTGTGTCTGTTCATGTGTTTGTTCATTATTGTATGGACATATAGGCCCTCATTACGACCCTGGTGGTCGGTGATAAAGTGGCGGTAGTACCGCCAACAGGCCGGCGGTATCTGCCACCAAATTATGACCATTGCGGAAAGATCTCTGAAATACAGCCAATGTACCACACCCACTGTAAGAGGCTGGACTGGCTTGTAGTGAGTACCAAGGGGTACTTACACCTTGCACCAGGGCCAGGTATCCCTTATTAGTGTATAGGGGTGTCTAGCAGCTTAGGCTGATAGAAAAGGTAGCTTAGCAGAGCAGCTTAGGCTGAACTAGGAGACGAGTGAAGCTCCTACAGTACCACTAGTGTCATATTCACAATATCATAAGAAAACACAATACACAGATATACTAAAAATAAAGGTACTTTATTTATGCCAAACGTATCTCAGTGAGTACCCTCAGTATGAGGATAGCAAATATACACAAGATATATGTACACAAGACCAAAACTATGCAGTATAGCAATAGAAAACAGTGCAAACAATGTATAGTTACAATAGGATGCAATGGGGACACATAGGGATAGGGGCAACACAAACCATATACCCCAAAAGTGGAATGCGAACCACGAATGGACCCCAAACCTATGTGACCTTGTAGGGGGTCACTGGGACTGTAAGAAAACAGTGAGGGTTAGAAAAATAGCCCACCCCAAGACCCTGAAAAGTGAGTGCAAAGTGCACTAAAGTTCCCCAAAGAGCACAGAAGTCGTGATAGGGGAATTCTGCAGGAAAGACCAAAACCAGCAATGCAACAATGATGGATTTCCAGACTAGAGTACCTGTGGAACAAGGGGACCAAGTCCAAAAGTCACGACCAAGTCGAGAGTGGGCAGATGCCCAGGAAATGCCAGCTGTGGGTGCAAAGAAGCTGCTACTAGGCAGTAGAAGCTGAGGATTCTGCAGGAACGACAAGGGCTAGAAACTTCCCCTTTGGAGGATGGATGTCCCACGTTGTGAAGAGTCGTGCAGAAGTGTTTTCCCGCCGAAAGACTGCAAACAAGCCTTGCTAGCTGCAAGCTTGCGGTTTAGGGTTTTTGGATGCTGCTGTGGCCCAGGAGGGACCAGAATGTCGCAAATTGCGTGAGGAGACAGAGGGGGCGTCCAGCAAGACAAAGAGCCCTCTCAGAAGCAAACAGCACCCAGAGAAGTGCTGGAACAGGCACTACAAACTGGAGTGAAACAGTGCTCACCCGAAGTTGCACAAGAGAGTCCCACGCCGCCGGAGGACAACTCAGGAGGTCGTGCAATGCAGGTTAGAGTGCCGTGGACCCAGGCTTGGGTGTGCACAAAGGAAATCCTGGAAAAGTGCACAGGAGCCGGAATAGCTGCAAAAGACGCGGTTCCCAGCAATGCAGTCTGGCGTGGGGAGGCAAGGACTTATCTCCACCAAACTTGGACTGAAGAGTCACTGGACTGTGGGAGTCACTTGGACAGAGTTGCTGGATTCAAGGGACCTTGCTCGTCGTGCTGAGAGGAGACCCAGGGGACCGGTGATGCAGTTCTTTGGTGCCTGCGGTTGCAGGGGGACGATTCCGTCGACCCACGGGAGATTTCTTCGGAGCTTCTAGTGCAGAGAGGAGGCAGACTACCCCCACAGCATGCACCACCAGGAAAACAGTCGAGAAGGCGGCAGGATCAGCGTTACAGAGTTGCAGTAGTCGTCTTCGCTACTTTGTTGCAGTTTTGCAGGCTTCCAGCGTGGTCAGCAGTCGATTCCTTGGCAGAAGGTGAAGAGAGAGATGCAGAGGACCTCTGATGAGCTCTTGCATTCGTTATCTAAGGAATTCCCCAAAGCAGAGACCCTAAATAGCCAGAAAAGAGGGTTTGGCTACTTAGGAGAGAGGAAGGCTAGCAACACCTGAAGGAGCTTATCAGAAGGAGTCTCTGACGTCACCTGCTGGCCCTGGCCACTCAGAGCAGTCCAGTGTGCCAGGAGCACCTCTGTTTCCAAGATGGCAGAGGTCTGGAGCACACTGGAGGAGCTCTGGGCACCTCCCAGGGGAGGTGCAGGTCAGGGGAGTGGTCACTCCCCTTTCCTTTGTCCAGTTTCGCACCAGAGCAGGGCTGAGGGGTCCCTGAACTGGTGTAGACTGGCTTATGCAGAAATGGGCACATCTGTGCCCATGAAAGCATTTCCAGAGGCTGGGGGAGGCTACTCCTCCCCTGCCTTAACACCTTTTTCCAAAGGGAGAGGGTGTAACACCCTCTGTCTGAGGAAGTCCTTTGTTCTTCCTTCCTGGGCCAAGCCTGGCTGGACCCCAGGAGGGCAGAAACCTGTCTGAGGGGTTGGCAGCAGCTGCAGTGAAACCCCTGAAAAGGCAGTTTGGCAGTACCCAGGTCTGTGCTAGAGACCCGTGGGATCATGGGATTGTGCCAACAATGCCAGGGTGGCATAGAGGGGGCAATTCCATGATCATAGACATGTTACATGGCCATATTCGGAGTTACCATTGTGAAGCCACACATAGGTAGTGACCTATGTGTAGTGCACACGTGTAATGGTGTCCCCGCACTCACAAAGTCTGGGGAATTTGCCCTAAACAATGTGGGGGCACCTTGGCTAGTGCCAGGGTGCCCGCACACTAAGTAACTTAGCATCCAACCTTTACCAGGTAAAGGTTAGACATATAGGTGACTTATAAGTTACTTAAGTGCAGTGGTAAATGGCTGTGAAATAACGTGGACGTTATTTCACTCAGGCTGCAGTGGCAGGCCTGTGTAAGAATTGTCAGAGCTCCCTATGGGTGGCAAAAGAAATGCTGCAGCCCATAGGGATCTCCTGGAACCCCAATACCCTGGGTACTTCAGTACCATATACTAGGGAATTATAAGGGTGTTCCAGTATGCCAATGTGAATTGGTGAAATTGGTCACTAGCCTGTTAGTGACAATTTGGAAAGAAATGAGAGAGCATAACCACTGAGGTTCTGGATAGCAGAGCCTCAGTGAGACAGTTAGTCATAACACAGGTAACACATTCAGGGCACACTTATGAGCACTGGGGCCCTGTCTGGCAGGGTCCTAGTGACACATACAACTAAAACAACATATATACAGTGAAAAATGGGGGTAACATGCCAGGCAAGATGGTACTTTCCTACACAACCCCCCCCCCCCAAACGAAGGACAATAGGACTAGTCATTTCCTGATGGGTCTTCATTGTCTAAGTGGAAATATCTGGAGTCCATCTGCATTGGAGTGGGTACTCCCAGGTCTATGTTCCACTGTATAGTCCATTCCCTGTAGGGATATGGACCACCTCAACAATTTAGGATTTTCACCTTTCATTTGTTTTAGACAAAGTAGAGGTTTGTGGTCTGTCTGAACAATGAAGTGAGTGCCAAACAGGTATGGCCTCAACTTCTTCAGTGCCCAGACCACAGCAAAGGCCTCCCTCTCTATGGCAGACCAACGCTTTTCTCTAGGGGTCAACCTCCTGCTGATAAAAGCAACAGTTTGATCTTGGCCCTCAGAATTAAATTGTGATAAGACTGCCCCTACCCCTAATTCAGATGCATCAGTTTGGACAATGAATTTCTTGGAGTAACAGGGGCTTTTCAGGACAGGTGCAGAGCACATGGCCTGCTTCAGCTCCTCAAAAGCTTTCTGACAGTTTGCTGTCCATAATACCTTCTTAGGCATTTTTTTAGATGTGAGGTCATTAAGAGGGGCTGCAATGGAGCCATAGTTCTTTATGAACCTCTTATAGTACCCAGTGAGGCCTAAAAAGGTTCTCACCTGAGTCTGAGTTGTAGGGGGAACCCAATCTATAATAGTTTGGATTTTCCCCTGCAGTGGTGCAATCTGTTCCCCACCTACAAGGTGCCCCAGATAAACCACCTTCCCCTGCCCTATCTGGCACTTTGAAGCCTTGATAGTGAGGCCTGCCTTTTGCAGGGCCTCCAAAACTTTCCATAGGTGGACCAGGTGATCATCCCAGCTGGAGCTAAAGACAGCTATATCATCTAGATATGCTGCACTAAAAGCTTCCAGCCCTTGCAGGACTGTGTTCACCAACCTCTGAAAAGTGGCAGGTGCATTTTTCAATCCAAAAGGCATTACTGTGAATTGGTAATGGCCTCCAATGGTTGAAAATGCAGTTTTTGCTTTTGCATCTTCTGATAATTTGATCTGCCAATACCCTGCAGTCAAATCGAAAGTACTTAGATACTTGGCAGATGCCAGTGTATCTATTAGCTCATCTGCCCTGGGTATAGGGTGAGCATCAGTTTTGGTTACCTGGTTGAGACCTCTGTAGTCAACACTAAACCGCATTTCCTTCTTTCCATCCTTGGAATGAGGTTTTGGTACAAGTACCACAGGAGAAGCCCATGGACTTTCAGGGTGCTCAACCACTCCCAGTTCAAGCATTTTCTGCACCTCTTGCTTTATGCAGTCTCTGACATGGTCAGGCTGCGTATAGATCTTACTTTTGACAGGCAAGCTGTCTCCAGTATCTATAGTGTGCTCACACCAAGAAGTGGTACCTGGCACAGTAGAGAAGAGTTCAGAAAACTGACCCAGGAGATTTATGCAGTGGTCTTTCTGCTCAGCAGTAAGACAATCTGCCAGTACAACACCTTCCACTAGAGCATCTTGTTCTGTGGAAGAGAAGAGATCAGGGAGAGGGTCACTCTTTTCTTCCTGTCCCTCATCAGTTGCCATGAGCAGGGTGAGATCAGCGCTGTCATAGTAGGGTTTCAGGCGATTGACATGGAGCACCCTAAGGGGACTCCTGGCAGTGCCTACGTCAACTAAGTAGGTGACTTCACCCTTCTTTTCAACAATTATGTGGGGTCCACTTCATTTATCTTGGAGTGCTCTTGGGGTCACAGGCTCCAAGACCCACACTTTCTGCCCTGGTTGGTACTGAACCAAAACAGCCTTCTGGTCATGCCATTGCTTCTGGAGCTCTTGGCTGGCCTGAAGGTTTTTACTGGCCTTTTTCATGTACTCAGCCATCCTTGATCTGAGGCCAAGTACATAGTCCACTATGTCTTGCTTTGGAGATTTTAAAGGTTGTTCCCAACCCTCCTTAACAAGTGTTAGAGGACCTCTCACAGGGTGACCAAATAGGAGTTCAAAGGGGCTGAAGCCCACTCCTTTCTGGGGTACCTCCCTGTAAGCAAAAAGGAGGCATGGTAAAAGGATATCCCATCTCCTGCAGAGTTTTTCAGGGAATCCCATAATCATGCCTTTGAGAGTTTTGTTAAATCTCTCCACCAGTCCATTTGTTTGTGGATGATAGGGTGTGGAGAACTTGTATGTCACACCAAACTGCTTCCACATGGCCTTTAAGTAAGCAGACATGAAATTGCTTCCCCTGTCTGATACCACCTCTTTTGGGAAGCCCACCCTGGAAAAGGTTCCCAGGAGGGCCTTTGCCACTGCAGGAGCTGTAGTGGTCCTTAGAGGAATTGCTTCAGGATATCTGGTGGCATGGTCCACTACCACCAAGATAAACCTATTGCCTGAAGCAGTAGGAGGGTCAAGGGGGCCAACTATGTCAACCCCTACCCTTTCAAAGGGGACCCCAACCACAGGCAGTGGAATAAGGGGTGCCTTTGGAGTGCCACCTGTCTTGCCACTTGCTTGACAGGTTTCACAGGACTTGCAAAATTATTTTGTGTCCTCTGACATTCTAGGCCAATGAAACAAGGGAACAAGCCTGTCCCAAGTTTTCATTTGCCCCAAATGTCCAGCTAAGGGAATGTCGTGGGCTAGAGTTAGGAGGAACTTTCTGTACTCCTGAGGAATCACCAATCTCCTGGCAGCTCCAGGTTTTGGATCCCTTGCTTCAGTGTACAAGAGGTTGTCCTCCCAGTAAACTCTGTGAGAGTCACTGACATCCCCATTTGCTTGTTTGACAGCTTGCTGCCTTAGACCCTCTAGTGTGGGACAGGTATGCTGTGCCACACTCAGCTCCTCCCTGGCAGGCCCCCCTTCACCCAAAAGCTCAGCAGTGTCTGCTTCCAGCTCCTCTGGTGTAGGTTCTGCACAGGGTGGAAATTCTTCTTCCTCAGAAGTAGAATCCACTGTAGAGGGAGGGATAGTAGGTAGTGTTTTACTTCTACTAGCCCTAGCTTTGGGGAGCACTTGGTCCATTCTTCCAGGATCCAAGTCCCCCTGTCCTTTTTGCTTTTTGGCCTGAGCCCTGTTCAAAGCAAAAATATGCCCTGGAATGCCCAACATTAATGCATGAGCCTCCAACTCCACTTCTGCCCAAGCTGATGTCTCTAAATCATTTCCTAATAGACAGTCCACAGGTAAATCTGAGGCAACCACAACTTTCTTTGGGCCAGTAACCCCCCCCCAGTTGAGATTCACAACAGCCATGGGGTGGCTAAGGGTGTTGTTATGAGCATCGGTTACTTGGTACTGGTGACCAAGTAGGTGTTGTTCAGGGTGGACCAGTTTCTCTATTACCATTGTAACATTGGCACCTGTGTCCCTGTAGGCCTGAACCTCAACACCATTTATTAGGGGTAGTTGCTTGTACTTATCCATGTTAAGGGGACAAGCAACCAAGGTGGCTAAATCAATAGCCCTCTCAGAGACTAACACAGCCTCTGTGGTCTCCCTAATCAGACCAACCCCAACTAAGTTACCAAAAGTGAGCCCAGCTACTCCCTTGGATTGGCTATTAGTAGGTTTGCTCCCACCACCACTGATATTACTAGGGGCACTAGGTGTAGCAGCAGGGGTTGTAGTGGTGGGAGGCTTGGTGCTTTTCTTTGGACAACTGGGATCTGTTGTCCAATGGACTTTTATTTTACATAAATAGCACCATGGTTTCTTTTCTTTGTTTTGATTTGAAGAGGATTTGGGCCCACCACCCCCACCAGAGTGTTTTTGTGGGCCTGATGAAGACTCATTTTTAGATTTGTCCCCACCCTTGTCAGAAGACTTACCATCCTTCTTCTTGCCATCTTTGTCACCCCCTGTATGAACTTTTCTGTTCACCCTTGTTCTGACCCATTTGTCTGCCTTCTTTCCCAATTCTTGGGGAGAAGTCAGATCAGAGTCCACCAGGTACTGGTGTAACAAATCAGACACACAATTATTAAGAATATGCTCTCTCAGGATTAAGTTATACAGGCTTTCATAATCAGTAACTTTACTGCCATGTAACCACCCCTCCAAGGCCTTCACTGAATGGTCAACAAAGTCTACCCAGTCTTGTGAAGACTCCTTTTTGGTTTATCTGAACTTCATCCTGTACTGTTCAGTGGTTAAGCCATAACCATCTAGGAGTGCATTCTTAAGAACTTTGAAATCATTGGCTTCACTTTCTTTCACAGTAAGGAGCCTATCCCTACCCTTTCCACTAAATGATAGCCATAGGATAGCAGCCCACTGCCTTTGAGGGACATCCTGTACAACACAGGCCCTCTCAAGTGCAGCAAACCACTTGTTAATGTCATCCCCCTCCTTATAAGGGGGAACTATCTTATGCAGATTCCTAGAATCATGCTCTTTTGCAGGATGACTATGGGGAATACTGCTGCTGCCACCCTGGGTTTCTAAACCCAATTTCTGTCTTTCCCTTTCCATTTCTAAGGACTGCCTATCTAAATCCAGCTGTTGCTTCTTGAGCTTCAGCCTGGTTTGTTCCACTCTCAATCTATTGAGCTCCCTTTCTAACATTCTGTCATCAGGGTGGGTGGGAGAGGCATGTCTAGAAACAGTCGTATGCTGAGATTGAACAGAAGGAGACCTGGCCCTAACAGATGGCACCCTAACAGCCTGGCTAACAGAAACAGCACTTCTACTATGATGAGAAGGAATACTCTTACTGTGATGTGAGACAACACTATTACTATGATGTGACTCTACATCAGTACCAGCTATGCTAGGTTGTCTGCTGATGGGCAGGCTAGGAAGTTTCCCTTCTAAATCGTTTGCTAGGGGTGCCCCAGGGTCAGATTGGGAACATCAGCTAATTTCTCAAAAGAAGTGCCACCTCTGGCCTTATCCTGTTCAACAAGCATATTAACCAACAGTTCTCTACAGGGATTCTTCCCTACACTTAAACCTCTTTCTATGCAGAGACTCCTTGCTCCTTTCCAGCTAAGGTGATCATAAGCAAGTTTGGACAGATCAACAGTTTGGCCTGTGCCAGACATTTTAGAAAGTGTTTAAGTGATAGAAAAAGTGAGAAAAGGTTTTTCAGAACTTTTTGAAAGACAGAAAAAATCTTTTAAAACTTTTTAAGAACTTTTTAGAAAGTTTAGAGGTACTTTTCAGCACTTAGAAAAGAAGTGAGAGGAGAAAAGCAAAACTTTTTGGTTAGGTGTACATACACTGAACTTGTTTTGTATATTTTTCTCTTATGAAAAGTACAATGACAAAACTGGTAAGTAGTTGCAAAGTACTTATCCCACCGCTGCACAACCAATGTAAGAGGCTGGACTGGCTTGTAGTGAGTACCAAGGGGTACTTACACCTTGCACCAGGCCCAGGTATCCCTTATTAGTGTATAGGGGTGTCTAGCAGCTTAGGCTGATAGAAAAGGTAGCTTAGCAGAGCAGCTTAGGCTGAACTAGGAGACGAGTGAAGCTCCTACAGTACCACTAGTGTCATATGCACAATATCATAAGAAAACACAATACACAGATATACTAAAAATAAAGGTACTTTATTTTTATGACAATATGCCAAAAGTATCTCAGTGAGTACCCTCAGTATGAGGATAGCAAATATACACAAGATATATGTACACAAGACCAAAACTATGCAGTATAGCAATAGAAAACAGTGCAAAAAATGTATAGTTACAATAGGATGCAATGGGGACACATAGGGATAGGGGCAACACAAACCATATACTCCAAAAGTGGAATGCGAACCACGAATGGACCCCAAACCTATGTGACCTTGTAGAGGGTCGATGGGACTGTAAGAAAACAGTGAGGGTTAGAAAAATAGCCCACCCCAAGACCCTGAAAAGTGAGTGCAAAGTGCACTAAAGTTCCCCAAAGAGCACAGAAGTCGTGATAGGGGAATTCTGCAGGAAAGACCAAAACCAGCAATGCAACAACGATGGATTTCCAGACTAGAGTATCTGTGGAACAAGGGGACCAAGTCCAAAAGTCACGACCAAGTCGAGAGTGGGCAGATGCCCAGGAAATGCCAGCTGTGGGTGCAAAGAAGCTGCTACTAGGCAGTAGAAGCTGAGGATTCTGCAGGAACGACAAGGGCTAGAAACTTCCCCTTTGGAGGATAGATGTCCCACGTCGTGAAGAGTCGTGCAGAAGTGTTTTCCCGCCAAAAGACCGCAAACAAGCCTTGCTAGCGGCAATCTTGTGGTTTAGGGTTTTTGGATGCTGCTGTGGCCCAGGAGGGACCAGGATGTCGCAAATTGTGTGAGGGGACAGAGGGGGCATCTAGCAAGACAAAGAGCCTGCTCAGAAGCAAGCAGCACCCAGAGAAGTGCCGGAACAGGCACTATGAAGTGGAGTGAAATGGTGCTCACCCGAAGTTGCACAAGAGAGTCCCACGCCGCCGGAGGACAACTCAGGAGGTCGTGCAATGCAGGTTAGAGTGCCGTGGACCCAGGCTTGGCTGTGCACAAAGGAAATCCTGGAAAAGTGCGCAGGAGCCCGAGTAGCTGCAAAAGACGCAGTTCCCAGCAATGCAGTCTGGCGTGGGGAGGCAAGGACTTACCTCCACCAAACTTGGACTGAAGAGTCACTGGACTATGGGAATCACTTGGACAGAGTTGCTGGGTTCAAGGGACCTCGCTCGTCGTGCTGAGAGGAGACCCAGGGGACCGGTGATGCAGTTCTTTGGTGCCTGCGGTTGCAGGGGGACGATTCCGTCGACCCACGGGAGATTTCTTCGGAGCTTATAGTGCAGAGAGGAGGCAGACTACCCCCACAGCATGCACCACCAGGAAAACAGTCGAGAAGGCGGCAGGATCAGCGTTACAGAGTTGCAGTAGTCGTCTTCGCTATTTTGTTGCAGTTTTGCAGGCTTCCAGCGCGGTCAGCGGTCGATTCCTTGGCAGAAGGTGAAGAGAGAGATGCAGAGGAACTCTGATGAGCTCTTGCATTCGTTATCTAAGGAATTCCCCAAAGCAGAGACCCTAAATAGCCAGAAAGGAGGGTTTGGCTACTTAGGAGAGAGGATAGGCTAGCAACACCTGAAGGAGCCTATCAGAAGGAGTCTCTGACGTCACCTGCTGGCCCTGGCCACTAGAGCAGTCCAGTGTGCCAGCAGCACCTCTGTTTCCAAGATGGCAGAGGTCTGGAGCACACTGGAGGAGCTCTGGGCACCTCCCAGGGGAGGTGCAGGTCAGGGGAGTGGTCACTCCCCTTTCCTTTGTCCAGTTTCGCGCCAGAGCAGGGCTGAGGGGTCCCTGAACCGGTGTAGACTGGCTTATGCAGAAATGGGCACATCTGTGCCCATGAAAGCATTTCCAGAGGCTGGGGGAGGCTACTCCTCCCCTGCCTTAACACCTTTTTCCAAAGGGAGAGGGTGTAACACCCTCTCTCTGAGGAAGTCCTTTGGTCTGCCTTCCTGGGCCAAGCCTGGCTGGACCCCAGGAGGGCAGAAACCTGTCTGAGGGGTTGGCAGCAGCAGCAGCTGCAGTGAAACCCCTGAAAAGGCAGTTTGGCAGTACCCGGGTCTGTGCTAGAGACCCGTGGGAGCATGGGATTGTGCCAACAATGCCAGGATGGCATAGAGGGGGCAATTCCATGATCATAGACATGTTACATGGCCATATTCGGAGTTACCATTGTGAAGCTACACATAGTTAGTGACCTATGTGTAGTGCACGCGTGTAATGGTGTCCCCGCACTCACAAAGTCCGGGGAATTTGCCCTGAACAATGTGGGGGCACCTTGGCTAGTGCCAGGGTGCCCACACACTAAGTAACGTAGCACCCAACCTTTACCAGGTAAAGGTTAGACATATAGGTGACTTATAAGTTACTTAAGTGCAGTGGTAAATGGCTGTGAAATAACGTGGACGTTATTTCACTCAGGCTGCAGTGGCAGGCCTGTGTAAGAATTGTCAGAGCTCCCTATGGGTGGCAAAAGAAATGCTGCAGCCCATTGGGATCTCCTGGAACCCCAATACCCTGGGTACTTCAGTACCATGTACTAGGGAATTATAAGGGTGTTCCAGTATGCCAATGTGAATTGGTGAAATTGGTCCCTAGCCTGTTAGTGACAATTTGGAAAGAAATGAGAGAGCATAACCACTGAGGTTCTGGATAGCAGAGCGTCAGTGAGACAGTTAGTCATAACACAGGTAACACATTCAGGGCACACTTATGAGCACTGGGGCCCTGTCTGGCAGGGTCCTAGTGACACATACAACTAAAACAACATATATACAGTGAAAAATGGGGGTAACATGCCAGGCAAGATGGTACTTTCCTACACCCACCACCAGGGCGGAAACAACAGCCACCACAGCGGTAGCCGCCTACAGCCAGGCGGAAGTCAAAGTTCCGCCCACCATATCATGACCAGACAATCCGCCACCTTTTCCGGGGCGAACCAATTACATCAAAAGCCTGGTGGAAACAGACTTTAGAAGTGAAAGGACTCATGATTGGAAACACAGGAAAGAACCAAGCCGCCATGGAACCAGAACTGTGTGTTTTTCCGATGATATTCTACGTTATACTCCACCACGAACACTAACGCTGGCGAAGATGACAACGGTGAGTACAGCCGCCTAGCACACAAGGGAGGGGGGAGGAATTCGACAGTGACACACACACACACAACACACACCCCATACACACAACCAGATGCACAAGAAAACAAGTTAATCCCTCTAAATTGCCTGAAAAATGCAAGGACAAAAGTGTCTGTAATAAGATCAACACAGTAGAAATTATAAGTTAGGCAATATAACAGATATACACAAATTTACAGAAAAAAGGGACACATCCCAATCCTCAATTTGCGTGGCCAAATGGCCACCGGCCAAAGTCCAAGGCCCCACTTGTCACCTGCTTCAACACGGAGAGAACACTGCAGGGGCATCAGTTGGTAAATATGCAGGGGGACGGGGGGCACCTCAGCCTGGAGGTGAAACAAGACCACTGGTTCTGGAGTGGGCATCATGCCCTCTGCTTGGTCCTGGGGAGTGCAAGGCCACAGTCCCTCGAAAGGGTGTCTTTCCCACTGGTTCTGGAGGGGGCAACATGCCCTGTGCTTGGTCCTGGGAAGTGATGGGCCACAGTCTCTCGAGTGGGTGTCTTGCCCACTGGTTCTGGAGGGGGAAACATGCCCTGTGCTTGGTCCTGGGGAGTGCAAGGCCACAGTGTCTCGACTCGGTGTTTTGCCCACTGGTTCTGGAGGGGGCAACGTGCACTGTGCTTGGTCCAGGGTAGTTATGGGCCACAGTCTCTCGAGTGGGTGTCTTGCACACTGGTTCTGGAGGGGGCAACATGCCCTGTGCTTGGTCCTGGGGAGTAATGGGCCACAGTCTCTCGAGTGGGTGTCTTGCCCACTGGTTCTGGAGGGGGCAACATGCTCTGTGCTTGGTCCTGAGGAGTGTTGGGCCACAGTCTCTCGAGAGGGTGTCTTGCCCACTGGTTCTGGAGGGGGCAGCCCGCACAGCAGCCCATGGAGGCAGGATTACATTGCGTCTGCCGGCAGTGACAGCGGCACTGTGGTGGTGCTGCTGGTGATGGGAAGCTCCCGCACATCCCCTGCACCCTCGGACGGATGCACAACCATGATTGGTGGTGGGGTCTCCGTCACAGCTACTGGTGCAGGCTCCCTGGCCTTCCTGCCTGCTGGTGCAGGCTCCTTGGCCTTCCTGCCTGCTGGTGCACACTCTTTGGCCTTTTGGGTGGCAGGTGCAGGCTCCTTGGCCTTTCGGGTGGCAAGTGCAGGCTCCTTGCCCTTCTTGCCTGCTGGGGCAGGCTCCTTCCCTTTTAGGCTGGCTGGTACAGGATCATTCCCCTTTAGGCTGGCTGGTGCAGGCTCCTTCCCCTTCAATACATGTGGCCTAAATCCCTTTCCACCACGAGTGGGTGCGGTTAGGACTGGGCCCGTGGACTGTGTGGCTGAGTTCATGATACCCTGGCCATACCTGCAGGATGGGGGGAGGAGTAGGGAAGAGGTCAGTGGTGGATAGGAACAGTTTTTGGGGACATTTGGGTGGGAAGAAGGAGAAGGAATGGGAGTGGAGGATGTGGGAGTGGTTGTTGGAGGTGTCTGTGGATTTGGCCGCAGGTGCATGGGCTGTATGCTGTTGTGAGGTGGATGGCTGTTGGGTGTCTGAGTGCTTCTAATTGTGTACTTTAGGAGGAGGCAAACAGACACAGTGGGAGAGGACATAGGGGACATGTGCATGGATGTTGTGGAGATGTCTGCCAGTGAGGTGTGTGTTATGCTTGGTGTGGTGATGATGCTGGTAGTGGATGATGATGTAGTGCATGCAGGTGTGAGTGTGGACGTGGTTGGGAGGAAGGTGCTGAAGGGGGAAGAGGGAGGGACAGTGGAAATAGTGGATGTTGTTGTGTCTGCAACTGGATGGTGTTTGTGTGAGTGCCTGTGGGATAAAGTGTGGTGCTTGTGTTTGCCTGTGCCACTCTTGGGTGTTGTCTTGTGTGCATGCTCGTATATGTGTGTCTGGGATGGGTTGGGGTTGAGGAGAAGGGGACTGAGCAGTGGAAGTTGGAGGGGTGACGGTAGAAACAGGGACAATGGCTGCCATCAGAGAGGAGGCCAGAGCCTGAATCGATCTCTGTTGGGCTGCCAATCCAGTGTGAATGCCCTCCAGGAATGCATTAGATTGTTGCATCTGGGCTGCCATTCCCGGGATCGCATTCACTATGGTTGACTGCCTTACAGAGATGGATCTCAGAAGGTCAATAGCCTCCTCACTCAGGGCAGCAGGGCTCACTGGGGCAGGGCCTAAGGTGACTGGGGCGAAGGAGATGCCCACCCTCCTGGGTGAGCAGGCACGGGCAATTTGATGAGGGGCTGCTGGGAATGCGGTGCTAGTACGGGTTGGCGAATGTACCTGTAGCTGGAGTGGTCACAGAAGTGTCTGCCACCACCAGGGAGCTTCCATCAGAGGAGGTATCTGTGTCTGAAGTGTCCCCTCCAGTCTCCGCCATGGTGCTGCCCTCGCCCTCTGTCCCACTGGTGCCCTCACTGTCAGTGGACTCTGCCTCCTGGGTCCTGTGGGATGCAGCTACCTCTATCGCCGGTGCCTCTGCTTCTCCAACAGATGATGCTAATGCACATAAGGACAGAACAAGAAAGGGGGGGAAGAGACAAAGGAAACAATGGGTCAATGGCTGAACCAACACCACCGTTGGCGTACACAGCACACTCACACACAGGGAACAGTCCTACACACTATGCATTGCCCTACCAGAGAAATTGCTAGCCACCAAGGAATGGGAAGGAGCCCACACAGGCAAATGCAGCACACCTGGGACCCATGCAGCCCTGACCAGTAGTGGATGCCTACGAGCTAGATAGCAGGATTATCCCTTCAGAGCCCAAGCCACCAGGGGACCTATGCTGCAATGTCAGGCCTGGCCTAGGAGCACCCACTGACACACATCCACCACCCGGATACCACCCTACCATGCATAAGTCGTAATAATGGGCACTGTACTCACCCCTTGTGGCTGCTGTGATGCCCTCAAGCGCCCACCCAGTTCTAAATAGGCCCGCCAGTATGCGGGCCATCAGATGGGTCAGGGTTCGACAGGGACCCCTTCCTCGTTGGGAGGCCATCTTCCATACCAAGCGTCTCAGCTCCTCCCACCGTTTGTAACAGTGGGTGCTCCGCCTGCCATAGACCCTCAGGGTCCACACCTCCTTGGTGATGGCACACCATATACCCTTCTTTTGATGGGCGCTGACCTGCAGAGGCAATACACACAGGAAAATAACACCAGACAAACAGTCCTGCCTGTTACAAATATGGCCCACCATACCCGTTCCCAACACTATTGCCACACCCACATGGCCCAGCACACAACCTGTACGCCGCCAAGAGGACATCCACCCACCCCCCTTCCACGAGGCCTTCACACACAGAACTCCATGCATTCATGCCACATGCATTGTGCCCACAGTGTACTCACCTGTTGGTCTGAAGGTCTATACAACAGTCCATACTGGGGTAGGAACCCATCCACCAGTCTCTCCAACTCCTCTGAAGTGAAGGCTAGGGCCCTTTCCCTAGTCACACGGGCCATGTTAGGTTCCAGACACAGGTCACAGGTCACAGCAGTACATGCAGTTAGGTCTTCTCCTGTGGAAGGTCAGGTAGCAAGTGAGGAATATGATAGAAAATGGCGGTCACGTCGGTGGCGGTGCATACTGTCACCACCGGTGTAGATCACCATTGGCCTCTGCACCCCATAGGGCCCAATGTTAACCAATGAGGAGTTGCAGGGTGTTTATTGAAGTGCTAACATATAGGGTGAAAGTGCAATGGAATAGAGTGATGATGGAGGAAAGTCCAGGGTATTGTTCCAATCTGTTTGTAGCACAGGTGCATTGTCCAAGAGACCATAGGAAGGGAGCAATGGCAGTTCACGGTGGGCAGGGTGACTGAGTGGGACACAAGGGTGACAATCAGGAGAGTCCCATTTCCTGGCAGAGGTCTTGGCAAGTGTCTCTGGCTTCTGTCTGGGTCACAGGGAACGTTTGCGGGATAGTTCACCTTCTGCAGGGGCAGGGGTGCTGGTGGCCTGTGAGTCCTGTGGCGGGGCCTCCTGGCCACTAGTGGCAGCGGAGGTGGCAGGCTGTTCAGATGTCTGGCTAGTGGCAGGGGCCAGCTGGTGTGAGACTGACTCCCTCATAATGTTGGCCATGTCTGCCAGCACTCCTGCTACCGAGTTCAGGGTGTTGTTGATGTCCTGCAAGTCCTCCCTGATCCCCTTGTACTGTGCCGCCTGTTCTCCTGCACATTGTCCAGGATCTGGCCCATCATGTCCTGGGAATGTTGATAGGCTCCCAGGATCTCAGCGAGTGCTTCCTGGAGAGTCAATTCCCTGGGCCTGTCCTCCCCCTGGTGCACAGCAGTCCCCCCAGTGTCCCTGGTGGCCTATGCCTCTGTCCCCTGAACCATGTGCCCACTGCCACTGACACCAGGTTCCTGATAGTCTTGGGGGCGAGGTGTGCTCTGGGGTCCCTGTAGAGGTGGACACTCTGCTGATTGACATGTCCTGGGGACAGAGGTGTAGGTACGCTAGGTGGGTGCTGTGGTGGTGTTTCCGGATGGGGAGACTCTGTGGTGGTGTCTGACTGGGCCTGGGTATCCAGCTGTCCAGTGGTCCCTGATGGGCCAGGTAGGTTATCCAGATCCTTAAGACCAGAGTTGCTCTCATCACTGTGGGCCTCTTCAGTTGGGGGACTGGATAGTGCTGGCACCTCCTCTCCGCTGACATTGGCTGGGGTACCTGTGGGGATGTAAATTATGTGTTATGGTTTCTGTGTCTGACATATTGTACAGCTGTGGCTTCCCCTTGATGGTTTGTTTTGCCCTGCCAGCTTTCTTGTGTATATTAGTGTATGGTGGGATAATTAACTCTCTATGGTGTGCATGCTTTAGTGATGAGTGTCCATGCAGGGCTGTGAGGGGTGTCCATGCATTGGTACAGCATGCAGGGCTTGGCATTGGGATGAGTGGGTTGGGATGGTGGAGTGTTTGGGATGTTGTGGAGTGATGGGAGTAAGGGTGAGGATATGTGATGGCATGCAGGTAGGGGGGTGATAACAGTGGAGAGTTGACTTACCAGAGTCCAGGCCTCCTCCGACTCTGGCCAGGCCCTCAGGATGCAATATTGCCAAGATTTGCTCCTCCCATGCTGTGAGTTGTGGGGGAGGAGGTGGGCGTCCACCGCCAGTCCTCTGGATAGCGAGCTGGTGTCTTGCTGCTATGGAACGTACCCTCCCCCATAGGTCGTTCCAACTCTTCCTGATGTCATCCCTAGTTATTGGGTGCTGTCCCACGTCGTTGATCTTGTCCACGATTCTCCGCCATAGCTCCATCTTCCTGGCTATTGATATCTGCTATACCTGTGCTCCAAATAGCTGTGGCTCTACCCTGACAATTTCCTTCACCGTGACCCTTACCTACTCCTCTGTGAAACGGGGGTGTCTTTGTGGTGTCATGGGTGTTCTGTGAGATGTGTTGGTGAGAGTGTGTTGGGTAATGTGTTGGAGTGTGTGATGTGTAGTGCGTTAGTGGTGTATAGGTGTGAATAGTGTGTTATAATAAGTTGTGTAGGTGGTCGTGGTGTCTCCCTGCTGGCAATGGTTTGTAGTCATAATGGGTTGTGGGTAATGTGGGTGGGCGTTTTATAGTGGTGTAGGTGTGTGGGTGTGGTGTGTGTATGGGTGGCAGGTGGGTGTTGTTCGAATTGTCCAATGTGGTGTTGTTTTGTCTGTGGGTGTCCATTTTCAGCGTGGCGGTATGTACTGTCAATGGTTTACCGCCGTTGAATGTCCGCTGTGGTGATTCATGGGTCATAATGTGGTGGGCGTTGTTCTGTTGGTGTAACAGTGTGGGTTTTGGTACCCTCAGTTTATCACTGACCTTTGGTCTGGCAGAGTTGTGTGTGTGGCTGAATTCTGTCAGATTGGTGTGTGTGTGTTATAATATGGTGAACGGATATCCGCTGCAGTGGTGGTAAGCTGGCAGCCGTCAGTGTGGCGGTAAGTGGGATTTACCACCAAAGTCATAATTAGGGCCATAGATCTTCAATGCGTTAACCTATCCCCAATCTGTGTGTTGTAATCCAGCCTCAGAGGTACTTGAACCTCCCTCAGAGTTGTGGTGCAAAGGTCCATGCATCATATCAAACATTTTTTTTGACCAGGTGAGTAGTACGGCAAGCATACACACAGTACTGAGGTGCTATGTAGACTTAATGATGTATACATCCAAATGCAGCCTTGAGATGAAGTGTGTTCATAAGCTTCCTAGTGCTATTTCCTACCTACAAGTCTGAAACTGGAGATACTTGTTACATTTCTGTACAACGGCCTGATCCTCAATGTTAGTAATGTTCCACAGTCATGGTCTATAGGAGGTGCACAACAACCCTGGATCCATGTACTAACTATCAGACAAGAGTAAATAAAGGCAGCAATGTATCCATGCTTATGGTACTCCATATGGGGTCGGAAAAGGCCAAACCACAGGGCATAGACAGCATCTCCTTATCCACTTATGTGGATGATCAATAATCAGCACATTTGCATGATGCAACTCAAAATCCCAATGTGGTGAAATAGGCCCATGTGTCCAAATTTAACTATGGGCATCAACATGAGTATGGCTTCTAGTCCGGTATGATATGGTATTTATGTCATTGTGACTAATGTTACATTTTACATTCCCACACAGATGGAGTCTCACTCAGTTTTCCTGACTCATGTAGTGGATGTCTATGTAGTGACAATATATTGCCCATTCATCCATATCTATTGATGGTATTGGTTTGGTCAGGGACACATTATTTTGTTACTATGTCAGACTATTTCTCACACACATCATGTACATGTACAGTATGTGCTATTTTTTCATTTTCACCCTATGACAGCTGAGAACACCTGTGGATATGAGATGCAGCGTAAATGTTTCCGCCATTTGGGAAACATATCCAAGGCATGCAGGAAGATGCACAACCTGTATGTACATGTAAAGGCAGTGGGGTCCTGGGATATTCCTAGACCAACAACAGCTGCAATGCCCACATCTGCCAGTGGACAAGAGAGACCAGGGCCAAGCCACCAATTGGCACCCCAGCCACCTACTCCACTGGCTACTCCTGCAGTCACACAGCAGAAACCTACATTGGTCAGGAGGCCTCACAAGAGGGAATTGGTGTTCTGTTGAACTACACCATAATAAGAAAACTAAGAAAGGTGAACAGAAATTTGGGAGGAGCAGGCCAGTTTTCTCATGTGCATGACAACCCTTGATGAGGGAGCAGATCTCCCAACTGTTGTGAATAGTTTCATTTATCATTTTTTAAATATTTTTCTATTGTAGCATTTTTCTAGCTAAGATGTTAGTTCTTTGATATGCTAGGTTTAGATAAGGAAGGTTTTACCTTTTTAAGATATTTTATAAGTTCTTGTTTTTATATATTTAAATGTTTATAAGAGTTTAGTGGGCGGAGGATAATGTTTAGGCTTTGTTATAAAAAAACACAAAAGAAAATACCAAAAACATGTCTTTTTGTTTAGATTTTAATGTGGAGTTAGTTTATTTACAGGTGTAGTTTATGTTTGTATTGTGTCACTCTATATGTGTTAAAGAGGTGGGGGCTTGATGTTTAACATGTCATTTGTGCTTAATGGTTAAGTTACTATAAGATAAGTTTGGTTTAGGATAGTTAGTTTAGGATACATAGATGTAGTTAGATAATGATAAGTGTAATTATTTTAGGTAGTGTTTAGGTTAGGTAGTGTAGTGAAGGTAGGTTTAGTTTTTTTACATGAAGCTCTATCTAGTAAATATAGTTTTCTACATTCACAACCTCGTAATTATTGCATCATTGTGAGTTTCTAACATTGACTTTGTTGAATTGAGTACATGATGCTGCTATTGCCGTGCTGTCTTTAAATGTGTATGTGATTTTGTAAGAGGGACTATCGTCAACAGGTTATGTATACTATTTGACAATCTTAATTTTTGTAAGTGGTCACCCTAGATGTCATACACAGGCCAAAACAGACACTCATCCATTGTAGCACTGTGTGTGAAAGAGAGAGACATATCATTTGGATGGTTTTGTGACAGCATATTACAGGATATGGGCTATGCTGGAACACACACTGGTGCATGCCTCTGACTCACACACCCTTGCACAATTTAGCACGTATATACTTGTTGTTAGCCAGTTACAACTCATGCATGTGCCCCCCCCCCCTGTCTGGAGAGCATCAATCAATCCTTGGCATTGTGTACCTGCTAAGTGTGGCACTACATGCAAGTAACTTTGTGCAACATCTTGCAATGTTTTTAAAACATAAGTCTCCTGTTTCCTCTTATCCTAGGGAGGTTTTGCTTTGTTTCTGGGTCTGTGATCTGTCTCAAAATCAGTAATATGTTTGGATATTGTACAATTGATGTGTGGTTATACTCATGAAGGGAGTGTGGCCAGCCGCTGATGCTGTAGGTCACGCTTACTGGAGTTCCAGCGTGATGATACCCCACCCAATGCCATCCTGAATCAATCTTTGGAATTGGGGGCCCCAACACCATTGGAAGACCCCCCTGCCTCTGTTACATGGCTCAACCAGTTTTGGATGTACCCAAGAGGCAGTAAACCGCAGATGACAACATCACTGTGGCTCTAGTGTGCAGGCGAGACCAAAATGGCGTCCACGCTCTCGTGAGCCCCACGCTGCCTCTGGAGCCTGAGAGGAGCTTGAGTCCTCTGCAGGGGGCCAGTAATGGGGCAGTGATTACATCACTGGCACCCCTTGACACTTAGAACTGGTAAGCGGAGATCATGGGTTCTCCACTGAGATGGAGACGCTCTTGGCGGGTTTTCCTAGCACGGCCGCCGGGTGGGCCTGGAGCAATAAACGCCAGGGCTCGGCAGAGCTGCAGATAGATGGACGCTTGAAACTAAGACATTGCTTGCAAGCTGACACTGGAGGGCTATGGGAGGTCCTTGTGGGAACCCCACCACTTCAGTTAGGCCCCACTGCCTCAACTACGTGGCAGAGATCACCACCATTCCTCCGTTGAGGATGCAATGCGCTGGGGCCTGTCCCAAGGTAGGAAGCCCCATCTTTAACTATCTCTGGCAGCGGGATGTGAGGATCGCTGTGAGAGCAGTGACATGTAATTGCTGGCGACCCACCAGAAGGCTCTTGTATGGCATGGGGTGGCCCTGTGGACAGTTAAAACTGAGAAATCGGAAGGACGGGAGCACTGACCCTCGCGACGGTGGTGTGCAGGACAGCCCAACTGGTACTACATTTGACTGGCCTACTGTGAGGCCTACCTACATGTGTGTACCCTGCTCCCACCTCTGACGATGAGTGGTGCAATGCTGGGCCTAGAACGAGCTCTTGAGTGGTGTAAACAAGTTGCAATCAGTGTATCTGGCTGGCTAAGGGATCAAAGCCAGGGGAAATGCCGGCTGGGGACACTGACCTAGAGACTGGCATCTGCTGCATCAACGACTGCTTGATGGGGCCTGAGAGTTTCAGCACTCAGCCCATCATCCTTTTGTTTTGCTAAAGTCACCCTAAGTGGCTAGGGCATGCCCAGACTTGGGTCCCTTGCTCACTGTGTCATTGGATTCAAGATAGCCTGCCTGAGGAGGTGTGATAACTCAAAATGGGTCCCAGGATGCTTGTTTCTGGTGCACGGAGGACCTGACCTGGCATTTCGGGCTTGGGCTGGATTGTTACCATGGGGGACAGGGTCAAGATTAATTTGCATAAGGCTGGGTCCAAACTGGGGTGGAATGGTGAGCAAAAGAACGCTGGATTAAACCCAGATCTGTGACTGGGGGAGAGTGTTTGAAAAGTTTCAGCACTCTGTCCATCATCCTTTTGTGTTGCCCGAGAGACTGGCCTGAGGCCTATTTATTGGTGAGTGAGACCTTACCTGTTTGCTTGGCATTACCTGGGGAGCGAGCCTTTGGGACCCCACTTGGAGGCTTGAAGTTGGTTATGGAGCAGACTGAAAGTAGCGTCCGGCCTTTTCCGCCATCTGGAATCTTGAGGGGGTAAGTGACACCTGAATTCCACAGTCTACTCCCTCTGAAGTGCGCAGTCACTCGGCTAATGCTCTGGGAGATGTGGGTTCCTCCCAGCTACCAATTCCCCATCATGGTCAAAGCCACCAGTAAAAAGGACCTGGATACAGGAACCAAGCTCCCAACCACCATAAAAGTTAGTGCAATTATGGACCCCACTCCAATGACTCAGATGGGACCCCAGGGAGGCCACACTCTACAAGATATTCTACAGGCCATCACTGTGTCCGGAGAGGCAGTTGAAATGAAGATTGACCTACTAGGAGTAGATCTGAACATCCTGCTTAGCGGTGCAGGACACAATGACAAAGCGGATGGTGGTGGATATCGCCTCTGATGTAGCAGCGATGAGGCAATGGTTCACACTTATGGAGGGAAAGGTGCGGGCCCTGAAGATCAGAGTGGAGGATGTTGAAAAAAGATCATGGAGGAACAAAGTCCTACTGATCGGGCTCCCCGAATGCCTAGCACTATCTCATATGCTAGAGTCCCTGGAAAAATGGCTTTGTGAGGAGGTGGCCCTGGAGAACCTCTTTCCATTCTATAACCTGGAGAGAGCACAAAGAGTCCTGGCATGCCCATCTCCACCCGGTACACCAACATGGCTTGTAGTAACCAGACTTCTATATCCTTAGGACGGTACCATATGTTGGAGCAGGCCAGGAAAAAAGGAAAACTTAAGGTGAACAATTACAAAATCATGATATTCCCAGGCTTCACAAAGGAAGCACAAAAACAGTGCTGTTCCTTTCATGAGGCTCACACCATCAGTTAGGCCTCAGCTGTCATGCTATACCCAGCTAGACTAGAAGTTGCGACATCGGAGGGAGTGCATTTCTTCTAGATCCTGCATGAAGTTTGGGATTGGATTGAGTCCCACCCACAGGCTGATGCCAGCCGGTGGTCCCTGAGGTATGCCCCCAGGCAGAGAAGACTTAGGAACAGGAATGGGGGTGGCCCTGGATCAGCCCCCTCAGATGCGGAATCCCAACAAGAACAGTGTATGTCGTAGCAGCCATGAGTGGAGGGGGAGGCTCATGATTCACATCCTGACTCTGACTCCAACTCCGAGGAGCATACAGATGGCGAACTGTCCAGGGTGACTCCTGGAACCGCTGATGAGCTTCTCTGAACTGGAGGTTGAGGTGCAGGACTCTGGTGTGATGGTGGGGGGCAAATTCTGATGTTTGTGAACTTTCAATCTGTTACTATGGCCCTCAGACCCTGTGATTACACATTTACCTTCTAGTCGGGCGGGGGAGAGCGGGCGAGGGGCTCTCGAATGGTCACCAAGCCCTCTTTTGCAACTATAGTGAGATGAGCACACCCACAAATGCATGTCTGTTAGATGTTGTCTTGGATGGGAGACTTTCACCAGCTTGTTCTAGGGAATGGGTTTATTGTATGTTTGTTAAGAGGGGGAATACGGATGATGCCCTAAGGAGCTGCTGCTTCTTTAGTACACATTGGGTGGTTCCTGATGCCCAAGATGATATTGCCCAGTGCTGTCCACTGCCTCACCACTTACTATACATAATGGCGAACACCATGACCTATAAAGTTCTCTCTTGGAATGTCAGAGGCAAGCACACCATGGCAAACAGATACAAAGACTTTTCCTGTCTTGACAGACGAGGGCTCGAAATTGCACTTCTGCAAGGAACGCATCTTATTGCCAAAGAGGGAGCAGTCCTGCAGAATAGGAGAGGACACGCCTATTACACTGCTTTCCTGACCTACACTAGTGGAGTTATGGTGTTAATAGGCCTGGGGGTTCCCTCCAAGCACACTGGTCACCTAATAGACCCAGTAGGTAGATTTGTTGTTCTTGCTGGTTGGTTGAATGGCTGCAACATAACTATAGGGAGTACCTGTGGCCCAAATGTAGACCAAACAACCTTCTTTGCAGAGATTTCAATAGTCCTAAACCCCCATCCGGTGGGCTTCAGCCTACTGCAGGAGGATTACAATTGTATGGCTGACCCCAATCTGGATTGATCACATCCCCTGCTGAGAGACTCCCCGACAACCAGAATAGCTTGCATGTTTAATGACTGGCAGAGAGAATGGGAATTGGTAGGCTCCTGGTGCTTGCAACGTCTGGGGAACGGGACTATTCCTTTTTTTCAGATGTGCATGACCTGCATGTACGCTTGGATACATTCCTAAGTACGGCAGATATGCATGGTGCTGTGTATAGCACAGAATACCTCTCCAGAACTATATTGGATTACAACCTGCTGTTGCTGCAATCGGCTGGGAGAGAGCGCATCCTGCTATACCATTGTGGCAGCTGAAACAGGGGTCCCTGGAGGACCTGCTCTTCTGGGACTCCACAGAGACTGCCATTAGTCAACACTTTGAGGACAATGCTGGCTCAGCGTCCTCCCTGCAAGTAGAGTGGGATGCTTTCAAGGCAGTGATAAGGGCAGGTGCATAGCTGAATCGATGGGGAATCACTGGACATTTTTAAGTCCTGGCTTCTGAAGAGGTCCTATGGGCCATGGAACAATGCTGGCCTCGTCACCCTGAGTTACAGCCTGACCTCTTAGAAACCAAAGAAAGGGGTGTGGAACAAGCGGAAAGGCTGTGATGCTTTGATTATAAAAATTATATGGTGCGAACGCAGGCAGAGAGAGGACAAACCGGCTCATTGCTGGCAATGCGTGTGAAACCAGAGGAATGTGGCTTGGTAAAAGTAGAACTTGAGTCAGATTGGGGTACTGCTGTATACTCTCAGGCAGATATCAATCAAGAATTGTATGCATATTACTCCAATCTGTACAGCAGTGCCACTGAACAATCACTTGCCAACATAGAGGCCTTACCTTTACCAACACTTCCTACTGAGGCAGCTGAGGTACTAGGGAATGAAACTGGACCCAAAGTCCAGGCAGTCATAAAATCCATGGCCTGGAATAAAGCACCTGAAATCAATTGACTCCTCACTGAATTTTACTCTACATATGTGGAGGACCAATTTAGTAGATCTTTACAAGGTGGCTAGAGATACATGTTTTTTTTTGTCCTCTACATGCAATGGCATGATCGTACCCTTACTGAAGCCTGGGAAATCAGCCAGGGATAAAAAGGTTTATCAGCCGTGGTTGATTTTGAACACAGACTACAAAATACTTAGTAGAATACTAGCCCCCGGTCTACTTCATCATATACTCACACATCCAGCCAGACCAAGCAATACAGCACTTGATATGCAGAGTCCTCATCCTGTTAAAGGCTGACACTTACGATTGGAAAATGGCGGCAACATTCGCTGTAGATATAGAAAAAGCCTTTGATACCCTAGAATGCCATTTTATGTACAGCATCATGAAACACTTTGGATTGGGGCAGTGGTTTGTGGCTTGGACCAAGCTGCTTCACACAGACCTCATAACCAGGGATTGCACGGGTCGTGTTATTTTGGACAGCCATAGGGTGGCTGGGGACCAGACAGGGCTACCCTTTATTGTCCTCGCTTTTTTCCCTGCAACAGAGCCCCTGGCTTGCTGTGCCAGAGCTGGAAATACATATCAGAGTATTCTGGTGGGTACCCAAACCCATCACATTGAGTTATATGTAGATAACCTATTGATCTTTTTACATGATACAGCAGCGGCTCTTTAAGGGTGCCAGAGACCTCCTGGAGGGATTTGGCTCCCTGTCTGGACTCAGAGTCAACTGGCAGAAGTCCCGCCTGTTTCCCACAACTGCAGGCTGAGATCCCCCAGAGGGACTGATGGAGTTACAATGGGAACCCCACTGCTTACAATATCTTGAGGTAAAGATTTAGCACAATTCTAATGACTTATTTGAAGGTAACGTGGAAAGGCTTTTTGAGCACTCAAATCAAGCAAAGCATTTTGGAAAACTCTTCCTTTATCTATAGCAGGACGTGTTGCTCTGATGAAAATGATATCCCTCCCTCATTTACTCAATTTTTTAGTAACACTCCCAACCTGGATACCCCGTGTAAGGTTCTGAGTGTTAGACACAATCCTCGCTGCCTTTGTTTGAAACTAAGGCCACAGGAGAGTAGCTCTAACCACTCAGAGGCAGGTGGGAGATGGAGGATTGGCAGTTCCTGACCTTGAGACCTATTATCTAGCCGTGCAGCTCCAGTGGCTGATGCAATGGCTGGTGGGGAGACTTACCTCTGGATAGAAGATGGGCCCCCTGATGCCAGACCTACCTCGCTTGTGCTAGATGTCTACAGAAAACATGAGTGTCAGTCTCCTACTCCCCCGATATACCACTGACACTTTTAGAGGTACTAACACATGGCGAGAGCTGTTGAGCTGGATAACAGCCAGCACAACAAAACTTGGGGACCTGTATGAGACTGAAGCACCCCTCACATTTAAAGAATTCCATACAACATAGGACCCACCTTAGGGCCACCTCCTTCTCCATGGAGCACTGACGACAAATCAGCAGACACTGGGGAACAGGAATATCGGAACCTCCCGACTCCAAATGTTGCCAATACCTTGTAATCTCTTCAGGGACCTTTAAGGCTGTCACTTGCCTTTACAGAAGAATTCAAGGAGACTTGCAATTACCCCTCAGCACAATTAGAACCAAGTGGGAGGAGGGCCTGAAGGCCCCTATATCAGAAAAAGACTGGGTGCACATCGTTCACAGGGTTCCCAAACCCTCGAGGAACGCCAGGTTTAAACTCATCAATCTATACATCTTAAATAGGCCATACCTCGTCCCTGGTATCCCTGGTAGAATAAACACTTTGCAGTAGTGGAGGCACAATGTCAAAGGTGTGGGGAAATAGGAGCTGAATTCCTTAATGTATTTTGGAGTTGCCCAGAGCTCTGGCCTACTGGAGAGAAGGTATCCCATGTACACCTAAGCTCGGCTTGTTAAGCTGGTTCCCGCACACAACAAAAACCATAAGTAAATTTCAGGACTCAGCTTTTGACCTGGCGAAGTTCGGGAATACTAGGAACTGGAAGGCTCTTAGGGGGCCCCAGGTAATGGCATTGAGATGAGAGTTCATAAGATGGGCAGACCACAAGGGTATACTACTACTCTGTGATGCCAGGCGAGGGCAAGGATCACTAGATACAGCCTGAGCTTGGGAAGCCTTAGCAGATTCCCTGACACACCCTCAGCCCTCAACCTGAGAGGAGGTGCCTGATAACCATTGGAAATGTTACCACTCTTCAGGTCATATCTCCCCTTAAGTGAACAATGGACAAGGTATACGTAGGCGGAACTCCACAGAGGCCCGCACTCATAATCACAGAAGTAGAGAGATACCTACATACTAGAACCACCTTCCTATACCCCTGTAGGAATTACCAGAGCTCAGGTCATACCAGAGGGGGGAGGCGGGAGGGAATAGAGAATCATTGTTTTTGACTGTTTATTTTGATGATGATATGTCTTTCACAGTCACTGCAAAGAGAGCTTCAATACTGTGACGTACCAGCAACTGTACCTTACTGCTAAATGCTATTAAACTCTGTTTTGAAAAAAGGTGCAGTTACGCTCACGCTCAAAACATGTGAGGCCTCTCAGGAACACATTAATCCTACACCCAGTGGATTTTTCAAAAGTAGTAAGCATTGCTACGTGGACCACTAATAATTTGGAATTTCATTTAATGCATACTTACATGCAAGGTGTTTGACTTACTTTGTATATCCTTGTGCAGCATAGGCATGATGCTAAATCCTAAGGAGTGTGGCCATGAGTACCTGCATATAATCAGTACTAGAATAATAACAGAAGTTTAGAGTCTCTTACGTGTAAGCATGGAGCTATCATATGTGCTTGTTAGGGTTTTCACGTTCCTAGAGCTCTTAATTTGTGCATTAGTGAAACATATTAATTGGATCATATGCCTCACAGCCCCCATTTGTACCATGTACACATTTTTGTGTTTAGTCAAGCCTTTTCAGTACGTGTGTGGCAGTTCAGTACTTGAAGCTATTTTCACACCATGACTTTAAATTTGTAGACAAGACATTCTGCATAATGCAATGGCAGTGGATGTACATGTTTGCCATTTTCAACAAGGGCAGGTGTTAGTGACTGTAGCTAATTCTCCTTGAGATGCTAAAATGTTGGTTCTGTATGTACATATATAACTTGGTATAAGTAGTCTTTTCTGCAACAGACATCCAACACTCAGGATTATAGGAGTGAATTTATTTACAGGTGTGGGCTGTGAGCTTTTATACTTTGTTTGAGAACACAAGAATAGATAGTCAGCAAAGGCTGTCCGGACAGAGTCTATTTGGGAGACATGTCATGCGACATGTAGAGGTGTTGGGAATTTCAGTGAGGTGATACACGTTGCCATTAGGGAAGGTAGGCCACTTTACAAGTACACAGGTAGATAAGATAAACAGGTGCACAAACAAAAAGTGATAGCATGATGTTAGACACAGGACCAATTGGGAATTGTCCAGGGGACACTGACAAATGTAATCTGGCAGTTCTCCTACGGGAATTGGAGACATCCACATCTTCACCCTCTGGTGGATATTGTGCCTCCCCTGCAGTTGGTGTTTGTGTGAGGGTAATCTGAGGCACAGACACACCAGAGACAGAAGATGTGGCTCCTCTGTCCCCAGCAGCATTTGCTGGAGCCATTAAGGCAGCCAGCAAATCCCTGACAAGGGTCTGGTGGCTGGCCAACAAGCGACAACATTGTGATTGAGGTCATCCATTGTTGATATATAGGAGTCCAACTTGCGCTTCATGGATTCCATAATGTTACGGATGTCCCACAGCTGTGTGGCTACTTTACTGGTGTCAGAAGTAGAGGACTGATGTTGTTCCTTTGCTTCATGACACCAGCAATGTCAGCTAGGAAGTCACTCATTCTATGAAGGCAAGTGTAGGTGCCTTTTATAGCCTCAGATGTACCCTTATTTGGACTGAGGCACTTACAGATTCCTTCTGGGGTGCTTGCTATAGGCTCCCTCCCCGCACGCACCTCATCAACCATCCACTGCTGGACCCCTACCACCCGCCATTGAAAGACAACTATGGGGTCCTCGGAGTCTACAGCTGTGCTTTGACTGGCTGATGGGACATTTTCTGTGGGTGGTAGTTCATCTGGAGACCCTTCAATTATGTCATCCCTTGCCAGGTCCAGAGAATGAAATTCTTTGGAATCCAGGAGTTGCGGGAAGGTGTCATCTGCCCCCTGCCCCCTGTAACAACTACTGCCAGGCCCACATCACATGTCAAATGTAGTGCATTATGCCCTCTTCTACAGCATCCCTTCCCATCTACTACACATGTGCAACACTATCAAAAAGAAGCAGTGCATAACTTTCACTCAGGCTACCTTGCACACATATATCACCCCTCTCCTCCTTGAGATCCAGCAGTTCCCCTTTAGACCCATTGCCAGCTCAATGAGATCAGCCACACCTACAGGGCACTACACTGACAAGGACGCACAAAGGTTCCACACATCTATGCTTCCGACAAGCAATTATGGTGTGCATCACATGCATTCCCCCCACCCCAAAAATAATTAGTAGTACAAGACAAGAAGTAGTTTTATCTCTAATATGGCAGATGACATCTGTGAGATCTGGCCCAATACATCAGAACATCTATTTGCATTGGGCGTTGATGCTAGTGACTGTACACATGGCTGTTCACATGATCCTCCATGGAGATACCCCACATACTAAAGGGCTGGATCCCCTTGGTCCTCTGGCAATCCCACACCATTATTTTACACTCCACTTTTGGCTCCTTAACCCCTAAACAAACACATTTGCCTCATGGTACAGGGGGCCTGCCTTTTAACAGCCTGGTTGGGCAGCTTGCTCATGTCCATGCATGACGTGGTGCTCCATTCAAGATTTTTTGCTTTGCATTGTGGGACTTATAACACTGGTTACTCATTTAAAACATTAGGCCACAACTTGCAGCATTCAAAGGACAACCTGGACTGGGGAAGCACATCATGCATGGACATGAGAAACGTGTCTAAGCTGGAATAGATCGGACAAATTGTCACTTAGAAAACTGACTTACATTTCTGTGATGTGTGGCTTGATGTGTTAGACATTCTTGCCCTTTCCCTTGGAGACAGTGCAATGCCGCACAGCAAAGTGTGTTGTTGCACTGCACAACATGAGATGTTTAACCTTATTGTTAATTGATGACACTTACCCTGTAGATCATTCAGGTCCTCAACGGTAGCACTGTTTTGTTTGACAAGCCCTACCGCCAACTCTGTTGGGATTATGGAAACCATCTGCTCCTCCAATGGGTCCAACTCCTCTAGTTCCTCTGGTCCTCCTCTGGCACACATGGCTGCCCTCAGGTTCTTGGCCAGTTTCCTGTGCATCCATGTCGCACCGCTACTCAAGTTTTTCTGACACATTGCTGTGCTGCTGCAGTGATGCAATAGTTTTTATAAATCCAGGCCTCAGAGTAGAAACGGAAGGGAGCAGAACTGCATATGTGTCAGCAACATCACTGGTAGGCGCTTAAAGGGCAGATTTAAGAGCCCCTAGTGCCACCTTAGCGCCGCCATAGCATCATTTTTTTATGCTAAGGTGGCGCTAAAGTGGCCTTTACCCTGCGCCATATTTACAGAGTGGCGCAATGCATGCTTTGAACCACTTTGTAACCCTTTGCGCCACATATGCCTGTGCCAGGCATAATGTATGCAAGGGGGGCATTTCCCTGTTGGGGGGGGGCTGTAAAAATGGCGCAAAGAAATCTAACAGATTTTTTTGCATATTTCTTTCCGGGATTTTTAATGTCTGCTCAGATCAGGAATTAAAATGAGGCTCCCATTAGTTTCAGTGGGACTCTGGGTGCTTCGCAGGATTAGCATCAACATTTTTGATGCTAGTCCTGCAAAGCACCAAACTAGCAAAAATGATGACGCTAGTTCCCTAACTACCGTCATGGAGCAGCGTATTTTAAACAGTTTTTTTTGCATATTTTTTTCCGGGATTTTTAATGTCTGCTCAGATCCGGAATTAAAATGAGGCTCCCATTAGTTTCAGTGGGACTCTGGGTGCTTTGCAGGATTAGCATCAACATTTTTGATGCTAGTCCTGCAAAGCACCAAACTAGCAAAAATGATGACGCTAGTTCCCTAACTACCGCCATGGAGCAGCGTATTTTAAATACAGTACACACATTGTGGCGTTAGGGGGCGCTAAGGGGTGAAAGAAAAGTGGTGCTGCCCAAGGTGCAGTACCACTTTTCATAAATCTGCCCCCAAATCTTTAATCCCGTCTCCTAGTTTAGGAACAGGGCACCTACCTCAACACATCACTACCCTCTGCTTAGTCAACAAAGGAGAAAGGCCGTAAAGCTTTTCAGCATAGGGGAAACGACCCTGATGTATTACAGGAACGGCACTAGGGGGAGATAATGTAACTCATACTGTACCATTTTCTCTACATCAGGGTAGATCTTTTCCCAATTTGCTGTTACACCCTGGCACAAATAGGCCAGGTGCAGAAAGTTGGCCCTTTCATGGGAACATCTGACATAAGCAGCTTCTGCAGTGAGTTTAATACACACAGCTATGCAACTGTATTACAGTATTGTTGTATACATTTCAAGTGTAACAGTGTAGGAGGCAGGCCTGGCTTGTAGTGGGTACCTTGGGTATTTACACCTCATACCAGGTCTGGTTATCCCTTATTAGTGAAAGGTAGTAGTGTTCTAGCAGCTTTGGCTGATAGAGGTAGCTATAGCAGAGCAGCGTAGGCTGAACTAGGAGACATGCAAAGCTCCTGTAATACCACTTATAGTTACACAGCACTTATGCACAAGTAAAGACAATACTCAGTGTTACCAAAAATAAAGGTATTTATTTGGGTGACACAGTACCAAAAATATCTTAGAGACAATACACCCTCTGGAGGTAAGTATTATACACAATATATGCACTAGACACCAAAATTAGACAAGTAAATAGTCATAGAACAATGCAAACAATAGGAAATGCTATAGAATGCAATGGGAGAAAATAGATCTAGGGGCAATACAAACCATATACTAAGAAAGTGGAATGCGAATCACAAATTCCCCTCTAGACAAGTGTACTGTGTGCAGAATCGCTGGGAGAGTAAGAATACAGTAAAGGTAAGTAAATTACCCCACCCCAGAGCCCAGAAAAGCAGGAGTAAAGTACTGCAAGTTTCCTTAGGACACACTACACCTCGTGAGCGGTATTTTGCAGCAGCCAACCAAGTCTGCAAAGAACAACTGCTGGATTCCTGGACCTGAAGACCTGCAAAGGAAGGAGACGAAGTCCAGAAGTCAAAAGAAGGTCCAGGAAGGACAGGAGCCCCTGCCAACTTGAAGAGATTGCGAAAGAAGAGTCCATGGTTAATCGAAGACTGCAGAAATGCACCCTAGGAAGACTCCAGCGGGTTCCTGCATGATGCAAAGGATATCCCATGATGTGAAGATCGTTGCAGATGTGATTTTGTGTTGGAAGTCGCCAACAAGCCTTGGCTACGACAAAAGTGCATTTTGTGTCACAATGGCGCTGGATGGACCCAGGAGGTACCTGGGGGCCTCAAGTCTGTGTAAGGAGGAAGAGGTATCTCTCAGCACTTTATAGAGCCCCCAGGATGCCAGCCAGCACCCCCGGAGGTCCCAGGACATGGGGACAAAGGAGGTGCAAAACACAATTGATGCAGCACAACAAAGGAGGGTCCCACATCACTGGAGAACAACTCAATGAGTTGGACATTGCAGGATGGAGTGCTGGGGATCTGGTCCAGGCTGTGCACAAAGGAATTTTTCAAATAGTGCACAGAGGCCTCAGGAGGTGAAGAAGACACAGTACACAGGGGTACCGTCGCTTTCTGGGAAGCCAAGGTCTTCCCTCCTCCAAATTGTGTCAGCAGGACCTCAGGACAGTCTATCTCGATGATGTCCACCCTCTGTGTCATTAGGAGCACGCTCCTTGCTGTGAGAGGAGTCCAAGGGTACCGGTCGTCGTCTTGGAAGGTGTCTGCTGGAGCAAGGGAGTGACTCCATCACCCCATAGGAGATTTCTTCGGTCCTTCTGGTGCAGGATGAAGACAGGGAGTCCTCAGAGGTGCACACCATGGAAACTATTGCAGTTGCTGAGTTGGAGCTGGGGTTGCTGAAGAAATGTGTCTCTTGTGGATACTTAGTTGCATGTACAGCGTTTCTTGGAGCAGGCTGCGGTTGATCCGAGGTCAGAGGAAGCAGAAGTTGTTGCAGAGGATTCCTGAAGGAAACTTGCAAGCAGAATCTGAAGAGAACCCACAGGAGAGACCCTAAATAGCCCTGAGAGGAGGATTGGCTACCTTATCAGCTAAGAACCTATCAGAACCTTCTGGCACTGGCCACTCAGAGGCCTCCAGAGTGCCCCCACACTATGCAAAGCAAGATGGCTGAAGTCTGGGACACACTGGAGGACGTCTGGGCACCACCCCTGGGGTGGTGATGGACAGGGGAGTGGTCACTCCAATTTCCTTTGTACAGTTTCACACTAGATAAGGGGAGAAGGGGTCCCTGAACCGGTGTAGACTGGTTTATGCAAAGAGGGCACCATCTGTGCCCTTCAAATCATTTCCAGAGGCTGGAGGAGTCTACGCCTCCCCAGCCTGTAACACCTATTTCCAAAGGGAGAGGGTGTAACACCCTGCACTCAGAGGAAATGCTTTGTTCTGCCCTCCTGGGACTGGGCTGACCAGACCCCAGGAGGGCAGAACCCTGTCTGTGAGGTGGCAGCAGCTGTAGCTGCAGTGCAATCTTCAGTGAGCTGGATTGGCAGTTCTGGGGGTCCATGGTGGAGTCCCCAGGATGCATGGAATTGACTCCCCATTACCAGATTTGGAATGGGGGGACAATTCCATCATCATAGACATGTTACATGGGCATATTCGGAGTTACCATTGTGAAGCTACATATAGGTATTGACCTTTATGTAGTGCACAAGTGTAATGGTGTCCCTGCACTCACAAATTCCGGGGAAATGGCCCTGAACTATGTGGGGACACCTTTGCTAGTGAAAGGGTGCCCTCACTCTTAGTACCTTTGCACTTAACCTTCGCTTCAGCAAGTGAAGGTTAGACATATAGGTGACTTATACGTTACTTAAGTGCAGTGAAAATGGCTGTGAAATAACATGTGCATTATTTCACGCAGGCTGAAATGGCAGGCATGTGCAAGGGTTTGTCTGAGCTCCCTATGGGCGGCAAAAGAAATGCTGCAGCCCATATGGATCTCCTGGAATCCCAGTGCCCTGGGTAACTAGGTACCATATACTAGGGACTTATAAGGGGGGTCCAGTGTGCCTATTGAAATTGTTAAATGAAGTCACTAGCCTACAGTGACAAATTTAAAAGCAGAGAGAGCATGAGAACTGAGGTTCTAGTTAGCAGAGCCTCAGTGACACAGTCAAGCACGTCCTACAACACATACATTAGGCCACAAATTATGAGCACTGGCGGCCTGGCTAGCAGGATCCCAGTGAGACAGGCAAAACACGCTGACATATAGGTTTTAATCTATGAGCACTGGGGTCCTGGCTAGAAGGATCCCAGTGACACAGTAAAAACACACTGACACACACTCACAAACAGACCAGAAGTGGGGGTAACCATGCTAGAAAGAGGCTACTTTCTCACAAACAGTCTCTACATGCTCTTCAGGAATACACTTCTTGTCTGAAAGCAATAGTAGCCCTCCTGATCTTATGTTCCAACCTGCCCCAAATCCTTTTCTCAACTACACTTAGCACCACGTGGTGTTGCATCTTGAACCTAGAGCGCATTTGTGCACTGGGAGTACTAATCATCACAGATATTACTGTAGGCAGGGTATGAGGCTTCCCAGGGAACAGTGGAAGTAAACCAAACATGGCCACTCCCATTGTAATGAAGCACAGCACCATTTCTATGCATTTGGAAGTATTTAGCCACAGTTTTATTTGTTCAAATGGATTTACAGCCTGTGCCCCCATTTACTCATTTGGGGCCATATATCATTCTGCCTTCTTGCAGGTCATAAATCAATCACTGTTAAGGTAATTGTCATCAATGGTTAAGCATAATCATGAATCAAGCCACAAAGATAGTCGGATCATCATAGATCGTGTCATAAATGAACTAGACAGGATTATTGCAGGTTTGTTATACAGTCATAAATCACACTAAAAATCATCTTGATAGTTAGCAATGTCATTGGAGTCTTTGAGTGGAGTTTTCTTTCTGTTTGGGGAGCCAACCCACAACCTCTTTCAAGCTTAACTCACTACCTTCACCTGCTTGGTGTGATCTCCTGTCTGGTGGGCCTGAGATGCAAGTACTGTGTTTTGTGTACCCCCTATCATTGACCACCTTACTCTGCTGTAAGGCTAGGTAAGTAGGCTAGTATGTCACAACACTCTGATTGGGTGTGGCCTTCCTTTACTGACCCCTTTGCTCACTGCAAGAGTACCTGCTGTTAGGTGTGGGAGCGTATGTCTTCCTGACGCTGTGCCACTTTTCCTGACAGTGAGGGACTCCGCCCATGGCAGCACCTTAAGCTTCTCCTGCCCCCAGAGGCAATTTTGAATCAAGCTCTACCCCTCCATTTGCCATTTCTTTCCTTTTGGCACCACCGCTTCCCTTTGTCTCCCCCCCCTTCTTTTGGGGTGGGGGTGGCACTTTCAGCCTCTTTTGTTTGTCCCTTCGGGATCCCACCGTACGTAGAAGCCTTAGCATGGTTTACACTGCTGGTCGCTCTAGGCACCCTTCAGGTGCAGGCCTCTGACCAAGTCCCTTTAATGTGTTTAGAAAGATGTCCAAAAGTCTTAGGATTGCTCTTGAAATTACCATCTTTTGAATGGTCTTCCCTAACGCCTTTACTACATATATGGAAGAGAGGGATCTAAAGGTTAACTTGAAGAAAATGTTTACAATGACTTGTGAGAAGGGAAGGTCTGCGTCCTGCCCACACCATATAAAAGGCACAAACCGATTTCTGCCTTCTGTTGCTGAACCTATTTTTGTTGGCCATAGAACTCTGTGTACGTTACTCCTGTCAACCAGTTGTAAAGTGCTCATGCTATCGTTTTCAGTCATTGTAAAATTGGAATACACCTGATTGGCACATTTAGGCTCATATTTATGAGAGGCTTATGCCACCGTTGCATCACTTTTAGTGACGCAGTGGCAGCATAAACCTCTCATCCATATCTATGAGGCCACGCAAAGCCACCTTGCATGGCTCTGAATGGCCTCATATATGTGGAGTAAGGCAAGGCAGCGCAAATTGCTGTGTTGCCTTACTTTGTGCCAGGGTGGCATTCCATGGGTTTTTGCTGTGGGTTTTCACATGCAACACACACGGATTTTGACGCATCCCCGGATTTACAAGAGCCTGTAAATTTGGAGATGCAACAAAACCTTATGCCTCCCTAGGGAAGGGGCAACAAGGAGAAATATCTTAATTTTCCACACAGAGGAAAAAGCCCCCAGGGGCACTTTCCTGCTCAAAAACAATCCTGCTGACAAAGGAAACAGACTTGCAACCATGGTGCAAGGATGCCTGCATTGGTGTTCGACAGCCAAAAGGACACCAGCGCATTTGGAAGGGTCAGGAATGCTCTGTATCACATAGATACGGTCATTCCTGCCCTTTCCTTTTGACACAGAGCAGCGCAGCAAGATAACTTGCTGTGCTGCCCTGTGGCAAATTCTCATAAATTTGGCCTTTAGTTTGCTTGTAAGTCCTGCTAATATGGCACCACCTGTATCCAGGGCCTGCAAATTAAAATACAATAGGGGGCTGCAGCACTTATTGTACCACCTACATGTAAGACATCTCTCCAGGCCAACTACTGCAACAGAGGTGTGCAGTTTTAAACTACCATTTCAACCTAGCAAAATAAAACCTTTTTCTAAACCTAAATGTTATTTTTTAATACTTATAAGTCACCCCTAAGGTAGACCTTAAATGCCCACAGGACAGGGTGCACTGTATTTTAAAAAAGTAGGGCATGTATTTTTAATGTTTTAAATGTCCTGGCAGTGGAAAAACTCCAAAATCGTTTTTACTGTGTCAAGGCTAGCTCTTATATAGGTTAGTAATGGTTTACACCATCACATTTATTAAGAGTTAAATCCAGTTTGGGAGTAACTAGATAAATGATCTGAAGACAATTTACAATCTTACGAAATGGACAAGTCAAATTTTATATTACTATGCTCGGTATGACACCTATATAAAGTTGTTAGTGTCCTACCTAAAACCAAAGGCTTTCATGCCAGTGTCCTGCTGTCACCTGACCTCTAATGGCTCCCCTATCGAGATGTGCATTGCTCCCAGACAGAGGAAAAAGGGCTTTGATGTGGAGTGGTATTTTTCTTCCTTTAGTAGGATGGCCTTTGGCTGTGCCCAACCCCTTCCTGTGATTTAAAAGATGCCTACTCTTACTGGGAGATGTAGCTCACATCTAGATCTGCCTACAACTTGTCTTCCTAGTCACCTTGGCTCCAAACACAGTGGTGAGTGGGAGATGTCCAAGAGCAGATCTGGAATGACCACAAGGGAGTGTTTGCCCACTACCCTAGCAATGCTCCTAGGTGGGCACAGGGAGTTCTGACCAGGGGAAGAAATGTTCTACCATGTTGGATGTATGAGGATAGGGGTACTGTGGGGAGGTTTACAGTAAAACACGCAGTATGGGCAGCAAATGTGGGTAGAGTTACCACTAGGAACTTCTACCCCATTGATTAGGGACTGGCGTGGAGTTGCTCCTGCACAAAAGTTGGCACCAAGCAGAAATTTGGCAACCCCAGTGCTGTCTTCAGAACACTCCTGTACCTGTGAAGAAGCGCTGCCCTGCTGTCTGAAGAAATTAATGTGGGACTGAACCTGCTTGCCTTGAACCCAGGACCCCAGAGGTTACTCCAAGGGTCAGCTGGTTGACCTCCTGTTTGAGTTACAGGGACACACCAAGCTTCCCTGTGACCTCCCAGCTGACCAGTTCTAACTAGACCTGCCCTGGACCCTGCTGCTGGCCTCTGCTGGATTGAGTCCTAACACCCAAGTAGTGCCCAGGGGAGTATAATTAACCCCCACAGTGCGGGGGCCCCGACCTCCAGAAGGCCTCTCAGCACAGTACACTGTGCAAGGGTGGCGTTCCTCTGGCCTGAGAGCTACTGACTGGGTTCAGGAGGGGGCCTACCTCCATGCACTTTGCAGGGGGAACCCCTCAAGTTTTCGTACACCACTGGTAGTGCCTCCAAGCCCTGGACTCTTGGCTGACATTTGTGTGTAATCCTCCTGTTGGCCAAACTGCAAGAAGTGAGACTTAGAGACATTTTGCCAACTTTATGCCTAGGTAACCGACGGAGTCCAGGGACACAATTCAAGCTGCAACCACTGAATTGCTGGTTGGGTTCAACTTGCTGGTTTATCACACTGGAGGAGGTCTGGGTTCCAGAAAAGGTTCTAAGTCTGAGCGGCACTGTTGGAAATGGTCCTTTTTGCAGGGTCATCCCTAAACATTTTGCTTCCTTCCTCCTATTTTTACTGACGTGATTTTGTTGGTTTTAGGATTCTGGGCATTTTACCACTGCTAACCAGAGATAAAGTGCATATGCTCTCTGTGTAAATTGTATTGTTGATTGGTTTTTCCATGATTGGCATATTTTATTTACTAGTAAGTCCCTAGTAAAGTGCACTAGAGGTGTCAGGGACGGTAAATGAAATGCTACGTGTGGGCATGCAGCAGTGGTTGTGCCCCCACATTAGTAGCCCTTTAAACATGGCTCAGACTTGCCACTGCAGTGTCTGTGAGTGCAGTCTTGCACTGCCAATTCGACTTGGCAAGTGTACCCATTTGCCAGGCCTAAACCTTCCCTTTTTATACATGTAAGGCACCCCTAAGGTAGGCAAAACATAGCCCCAAGGGCAGGGTGCAGTGTATGGTAAAGGTGGGACATGTACTGATGTATGTTACATGTCCTAATAGTAAAATACTCCTAAATTCAGTCTTCACTGTTGCAAGGCCTATCTCTCTCATAGATGAACATGGGGGTTGACTTTAAATAACTTTAATTTCCTTTGAGAGCAGAGAGAAACATGGAGTTTAGGGTCTCGGAACTCACAATTTAAAAATAGATCTTTAAGTGAAGTTGTTTTGTAGATTGCTAGTTTGAAAATACCACTTTTAGAAAGTTGGCATTTTCTTGCTTAAACCATTCTGTGACTCTGCCTGTTTGTGGATTGCCTGTCTGGGTCAGTTTGACAGTTGGGCTGTTTATGAATCTTCTCCAGACAGTGATATAAAGGGAGCTGGGGTGTAACCTGCATATCCAGATCAGCCATCTGTGCTAGGAGGGGAGGGGGGAGTGGTCACTCACACCTGAGAGGGCTGTGCCTGCCCTCACATAATGCAGTCTCCAACCTCCTGGTGTGTGTCTGGGGCCTAGCCTGGGCAAGTCAGGATCTTGTGAACAACATTCGTTTGAAGTAGGCCTACTTTAAAGGCAGAGAGAGGTATAAGTATTAGACCCAAAACCACTGAAAATTAGATTATTTTCGGAACCAAGAAGAACCTCTGCCAAGGAGAAGAGCTGGAGGAGGAGTACCTCCCCTTTGCCTGTGACTGTGCTTCGCTGGGTTGGGCTGCAGCAGCTGCTTCTGCCTGAAAGAGGACAAAGACTGATTTTTGTGTGACTTCCCACTGGTGAAGAATCTCCATGGGCTTGAACTGAGCTTGCTGTCTGTCGTTGAAGTCTCAGTGACATCAAAGGCCTGCCAGCACCTGGACTCTCTGCTGATACTCCTGCCCTGCCAAGTGGTGCCCTAACCTGTCTCTGGGCCCTTGAATGGTGAATCTGGTGGAAAAGGACAGAAATCCACGCACAGACTGCCGTGCAGGGAAACTTTTGACACACCATCCTCTACGCGGCTGATAAACGACACGCCACCAGCCTCGTGGCTAATATCGATGCTCCACCTGCTTCGTGGCTGGGAGATTGCCGCATCGCGGCTGGAGGAACAATATACAACACCAGCACAGTTTCCCGACACTGTGCAACTGGATTTTGACACAACATCGCTGGGTGTGAAAAATCAACACAAAGCCTGCCCGGACCTGAGGTGCCCGTCTGGGGATCGACGCATCGCTCTCTTGCGGGAGAGAGGAAGCAACGTACACTGACTCTACTGGAGAAGAAACTGTGCACGATCTCATTTGTGAGTGAGAAATTGACGCATCACTGCCCTTTTTTGATGCATGCTCGCCCGTGCAGCTTTATTTTTGACGCTAAACAGGTACTTTGTGTAACAGCAGCATTCTCACTGTTTCCTAAGGATTAAGACTCCTATTCTTTTAAAAATTCATATCTTGAGTGTGTATGTTGGATTTTTGTCCTTTTGATCTTGTTTGATTTAGATGAATATTAACTATTTTTCTAAACCGGTGTGGTGTCCATTTTATAGTGTTTCACTGTATTAGTGTGTGTGTTGGTACAAATACCTTACACATTGCTTTTAATATTAAGCCTGGCTGCTCGTGCCAGGCTACCAAGGGGATGAGCGGGGGTTAACTGAGGGTGATTCTCCTCTACTCTGGCCAGAGTGAGGGTCCTTGCTTGGATAGTGGGGTGACCTCACTACCAACCAAACACTCCATTTCTAACAGGCACCGAAAGTGACACCGAGCTGAAGTGAGTCGACGCTGAGGTCTTCCTGAGCATGTACTTTGGACTTTGTTCACTTGGAGATTTCCCATCTTCATCAATCACTGCACTGGGAGCCCACCTTTCAGCTACGTGCCATAATAAAGCCCAGCTTTGGATCCAGCCTGCAGCTTGCTCTGCCAACAACTTGTCAACAACCACTTTTTTTCCATAAGCTTTTCTAAGTCAGAAGTTAAACTTTCCTGCAGGATGAGCCTGCTCCTGTATCTGACCTCACTTCATTGTAGGTGGCCTTAACTTTTGACTCTGAGTCTGGCCTGCGTGACCAGATAACCATGGTTGTTTTTTTTGGGGCATTATTCTTAATTCAAGCTTTAAAAATTCATATCTCTGGTTCTACTTATTGGTTCTTTCTTTTTTCAGTGGCATTTTACTTATTACAATATTCTCTAGTTTTCTAAATTGGTTTGTGATGTTTCTTATGTTGTGTTACTTTAAAACTGTTTGAGTGCTGCATAAATACTTTACACATTGCCTCTATGTTAGGCTTGACAGCTTTGTGCCAAGCTACGAGATGGTTAAATCAGGTTTTGTAATGACTTTATTGGTTCATCCTAAATCTCACAATTGCATTATCTTCTTGGAACTGTGACAACAGTTTAAACAGCCCTTCCATGAATAGGTCTCCTATGCAGGTCACCTGCAGTCTAGTCAGCTGCTGTTTCACCTTTAGTTCAGATGTCAGTGGGACCATGAGTTGTCCTCAACTGGTACCTATAGAGAGTACTGTGTCCGTTCTGCCCCCTAAATGACCAACCAGGAGCAGAACTACAGTCTTAAGGGCCTATTGAGCTGCCATCTTTGTCGCAGCAACCCCATGAGGAAATTCCTGGTGCATGTAAAACTAAGTGTGTGCAGCCCTTACCTGGGCAACATAAAAAAAGCTTAAGATCATGGGTGGAGAGGCCGTAGCCTTTCTATGGCAATGGGAGAGTACTCCAATTCACTTGGGGCTGCTTATCTGCCCATATCAATTTTATCATTAGTGATTTATGAGAGTCAACAAAGCAAACGTTGGGGTATTAAGTATACTGTCAAAGAGGTAAAAAAGCATGAGGAAAGCCATAATTTTGATGATTGGGATTCGGCCCACTATAATAGTGGAAACCATGACCCAGAGATTCACTTAGTCAGCTACCTTGTTCATTGTCAACCCACTGTTATCGGCATATACAACCGAGGCATCACTCAGTACCATGCCACCAAGGAAGCTCAGTCTTCCTTCCACTGCAGTAGAAACCCTGAAAACCTTAGTCCTCTTTGTGAGTAATGATCAATCAGCACGCTGGTCAGCTGCTTGATCACCAGGGCTTATAACAGTGGGGACAGCGTGTAGCCCTGATGGGTGCCTCTGCTAATCATGAATGCTTAGCATATCATACCAGCAATGCTAACCATGGTAGTTCAGTCTGAGTAAAGCAAAGAGAACAAGGATAGTAACATGGATCCAAGTCTAAGAAGGCAGCTATCTTTATACTAGGCTTCTTTTACACTAGAGTTGTGAAGAATATGCATAATTGTAATCATCGATTGGTCCAGTACAAATCATACCCCACCATGTAGGACTAGTGGAGTCTTATAGGGGACATGGCAATGAACGATATTTCTGGCCAGGATTTTAGAACCAGTAGTGAATAGCAAAAAGGGACAGTATGTGCATGAAGACTTATGCTTTCCTGGTTCACAACCGAAACAATGATAGACTATTTAAGGTACAGGAGAAGGCATCTGCATTCATGCTTTTTAACAAACATATCAAGGATATTCAGGGCCCGGTTGTCAATCGTTTGTCTGTAGAAGTCTGACATTAGACTGCACGAGCCAAAGGCTCAACCATTATGAACATCTCCCATGGGCTTTTTATGACATATATTGTAATGGCCAGCATCAATATTTCTCTTTCTGAGCTTTCAATTAATGCCATAGTCAGTTTCTTGGAAGAGAAATAGACCTCAGTCTAAGAGTAGGGGGGTTTGGACAACTATACCTTCTCATAATAGTCCTTGAAACAGTTTAGGATGCTAGGAGAGTCATATACCATTGGCCAGAATTACAAACATTTTGCATTGTGTTTGCATCACAACAATGTTGCAAAAGAGTCCAAAATAGTTTTTTTTTTAAATATTACTTTCCAGCACGAAACTTGTTTTGTGCTGGAAAGTTGCCCAAAAGAAAGACAAAGCAGCCCGAAGCACTGCTTGGCTTCAAGGGGGCATTACGTGGGTGGGTACATGGGTGCTCCCATCCATACTTTTTGATGCAAAACTCTATCTACTAACAATAGTAGTTAGGGTTTGTGTCAAAAATTAACTCCACCTGAAAGCAGACGTTAAAAGAAAAAGTGTTTTTATTTCTCCTTTCCGACTTTGCAAGTGTGCAGCACTGTACAGCACATATACAAAGTTGGAAAGGTTTTAAAAACTTGTCGAGTTACAGTTTTTTGTACTGGAAGGGAAGCCCTTCGGTACAAATCCTATGCTAGACTCACGCACACACACTTGATCTATGGCACAAATGTGTGTGCATAGTGCTCAGAGGCAGAATTCTGTGCCATTGCTAGGGAGAGTGGAAGAGTGTGCCATATCTCCGTAGGTCTGGCACCCTCCTGCTTCCTCCTTGTCATGCAATGTGGTGCAGCATTTTTGGCTGATGCACAGCTTTGGGTGACACTTTAGTAATCTGTCCCTATATCTGCATCTGGTCCTCAATGGTAGTTTATACCTCCCTCTGCCCAAGCAGGTCGAAGGATCCTAACAGGCATCTTCCCTGGCCTCTCACCCTCCCCACAGGAGTGCCCTATAGCAATACAGAGTTACTAAGCCTCACACTGCCTACAATTGATCATTCCTGCGGGGACATCGTAATGGTTTCAGGGGCTTAGGGTCACACATAATTTGGGGCACCATTCACAGAACAACTCTGAATGTATTATACATTTTGAGCTCATGCCCGACCTTGACAATGATGGTTGGAACATAGGAAACCATCTTCCTTGGCTAGCCTCATCTGGGGCCAATCCTAGAACAGTCTCCCTTTATGGCCAGCAACAGAGAAATTGAACAACAGATAGTCTGAACATATAGTTGCATGTGGACATGTGCATCACTTTTGGACCTGTGTCTTTTTTCTGTTGACTGCACTCCTGTTTTGGCTCTATGAAGAACAGGGTATCTGAGTCGGTGGGACTAGATGCTGGTCACACCGACCTATCAACATCACCAGATGGACAGTGCAGTCATGGAGGGAGCATATAGTACAGCACTGCACAGTATTTTTACACATGGCCTGCCCTCAGGCCCTATTTTGGTGAAGTGGTCTTCAGTAGGACTCCGTCAGAAAAGCAGATAGACTAGTGATCCAGTCAAACCTTCTACCTACAATGTGTGATGTATCTGGTATGTAGGCACTATTCTGGCATATGGTGCTTATAAGAACTTATTCACAGGAATTCACAGCCCTGCGTTTCCCCCTGTGCCAATGCTAAGTTAACCTACCTGCACCAATGCAGGCATCCTTGCACCATAGTGCAAGGGTGTCTGCGTTGAGGGGAGTGATTGTGTGCAGGAAGGTATCCCTTCCTGCACATAAACAATCTACAATGGTGATTTGGCACGTCTATCTTTGCTGCATTCTGCAGCACACATAGAAGTACCAAAGCTTCATTTTTGAATGATTGTTTATGTGCAGGAAGAGACACCTTCCTGCACATAAACAATCATTTCTGGTATTTTGCATTTTCTATGTGTGCTGCACAATGCAGCACACATAGAAAAAGCAAAAAAGGATGAAGAATAAAAGCATTCCTCCTCGTTTTGCCAAGCTAATGACATCCCTGGGGTGGCGCTAGTTTTTGGCACTGCAACAGATTAACAATTTCTCATAAATCTGGGGCAGCATCAAAAGCAGTCGGTGTTGCGGTGGTACGCCAACAGCAACACCCTTTGCACGCCCCTCTGACGCAGAAAACTGCACCGGAGGGGCCCATATTTACAAGGAGGTAAAACGCCACAAAAAGTGGCCTTACGCCTCCTTGTAAATCTGGAGCAGTGGTTAGCGCCACCTGAGCATCACAAAAAGTGACACTCGGGTGGCAATAGGTCCTTGTAAATCTGGCCCTACTTATTTGAAAACTCTAGACATTCTGGGACTGTTTCAAAAGCTTAACAAGGGGCCTCTTGAAAGTAGGGACGCTAGGTCAGGGCTTTTTTGCCAGTGTTGTCTTCTTTTGGAGGCCCCAGGCAAGAAATATTTTGGGGACCCCTGTTTGAAACAACTTTGAATTCTATTACCCATTTTCTGCAAATTCAAGCCCCATGATGCCCAACAAAATAAAAGTAAAATAGATGAAAAGTTCACTTTCCCATTGGCACCCTTAAAAGGTAAGGGCCCTGGCAAACTGCCCATTATGCCCATGCCTTAAAACATCTCTGATCTCTAGTAGTGGCATAAAGTAATTCAAGCCTCTGCATGTGCTTCTACAGCCCGTCCAGGCTACCTTGGATAGATTTGAGGGCCACAGGTTGCAATGTGTATGATGCGGATATAGACTATAAACGCCTTCCACAAGACTGCGTAGCTAGAAAGAGAACCTGAGTTAATAAGAAAGTATTCTGCATTTCAGTTCTTTTCTCAGTCTTAAAAACTGCATCTAGCAGGGTATCTCAGGGAAAACAGCACATACGGGCACGAGTCACAAAGGTAGCTCAAGGTCCAGTAAGATTGAGAAATTGTCTGATGTGGTGTGTAGGAGGTGTAAGTAACTACGGGCCAACCAATAACCTATGTGTGACTGCATGCCGTGCAAAGACGAATAAAAGTGCACTCTGTCACTAGGTATTGCCTTAGCTGCCAAGAATCTACCATGCCGGCATGACATGATTTCATGGATCACCCTGGCTGCTGCTGACGATCCTTAGGGTGATGTCCCTCATCGGTCCAAGTCTATATTTAATATTTGTTGAAGTCTCCCCCACCAATGATAGAACAAAGATAGAGATCCCAACATGCAGTGTAATGTTCAATGTAGAACTGTAGGTAATTGATATTCGGACTGGAGACAGTAAGAAAGGTGATATGTAGTCCTTCTATCAAGCGCTAAGCTGCCATGTATATGTGTGATGTCACATTGCAACTATTCTGGTCAATCAGTAATTTAGAAAAATCAGATGTCACAACTGTGTAGAAAAAACAGTAACCCTCCAGAGGCATCATTTAGGGGTCGCCAGGGGTCAAAGCTGCTTCTTGGGGAACCCTTGTGCCCCCTGGCAGTGCCTTTGTGACCCCTAGCCTCAGAGGTGACAAAAGCAGTCCCAAGACCAAAAAAGAAGCATTTGCAATGCAACGGGTCTCGCATTTACTCGTGTTAGAGCTGATAGCGTTGTAAACTCCTAACCCGACCTTTCACTCGTAATGAAACCTATCAGCAAAAGTGCATTTATGTAGTTAACCGGAAAAAGTGCCTTTCCTGTGATCATAAATTAAAAGTTCTAACAATGAAAAATAATATTGTTAGCCAAAAGTATTAGATCACGACCATTTGTGGTAGAAATATCTATGGTTTCTAGTGTCGCTCTTTATTTTCTGACACTATATCCTACACTTCGAACAAAATAAAAAGCGTAATGTTTTCCTGGCGTGTAATGTTAGCATCCTAATTAAAATAGCGGTGGCATATAAAATAGAACTTTGTTTGTGTTATTATCTGTTGTGGTAATATATTAATTGAGCATCTATTATGGGATTTTTAATGTCAGGCGAAGGTCATATGATGTTGCTTCTTAATATCTCAAATGATGTGTTCTGCCACTTCCGCTACCCCTGGCATTTTGATGCATCGACATCTATGTAGCCCTCCTTCCTACCATCCACCCTGCCTTCCCCAACTAGCAGTAAGGAGAACGTCCAGTGAACCCCAAAACGCTGGGGATTGAACTCCACTATCCGTAAGCAACAAATGGGGATCATGCCAGAGGTAAAGGACGAAAGGCTCGACACCAACAGCTAATATGAATCAGTGTCTGCTCAATTATAGTTAAACACGAGAAGCACAGATAACATCCCCATGTCTGTATATGTTCCAAGTCTGCATCAGTTACAACGACAACTCTACCAATCACAGCAATTATGTACACATGCTTTTTAACAGCAGATGGGAAGATTTGTAACCATCAGAGGAAACAATACGGAGCATAAATGGGCCACCAACAGTCTGAGGGGGCGACCAGCTTCAGCACTCTAAGAACAAGGGTAGTGGGCAGTCAAAGTTGAAATATAACACAAGGTGCACCATGAATATATAGTTCATGTAGTGTCACTTAATGTGTATTATTCTACTTTAAATACAGAGATACTGCATTTGAATGAAAATACACTATATGAACTATATATTCATGGTGCATTGTGTGTTTATATTCCAACGTTGACTCTTCACTACCCTTGTTCTTGGATTTAATTTTAGTTAGTGGGATAACTGACATTAGTGGGTGAGTGTGCAGGGCCTATTCTCGGTTTATCCAGTATGGCCCTTCTCAATCTTTAGCACTCTTTCTGGTGTCAAGGCACTGACAGTTTCTCTATTGGAGCATCTTTAAAGCATTGCATATGCCAGCTGGGGGTCGCTGAAAATATTTGTTTTTGTCATGTACTGTGAATTTTAGCACTGCTGAACATACTAGATAGGAAACACTATTTGACTGCAATTTCCTGGCATTACTGAAGGATCTGCAAGCTTCCTAGGCAAAGAATGTGAAGTCTGGAAAAAGCTATTTTGATGTCCCAGTATATCAAAGATTCCACTTCTCTCAGGCCAACCACAAAGCCTCATCATGGTTTCTGTAACTTAACAGGATGGCTATGATTGGCCTCGGTAGTGTACCCAGATCTGGCTTTAGAGCGATTGACCTGTCTGTCATCTCATCAATAAAAAGAGGTGAACAGTTAGCTCTAGAGAACCAGTCAGTGAGAAGTGACTCCACAAAGGACTTCACCTACCTGTATTTGTGGGTTTCCAGGATACCTGTTTTCCTGATGTTCTTGAGCCTAACGTGAGCTCCGAGGTCCTCATTTTTAGCATAACCTCGAGGACCTTTTTTCATCTTGAGTCATTTTTCAGCTCATGTCAACATTTCATCCTTGATGTCTGACATTTAATCTTCAAATATAATAATATGTCCAGTTTTGATGCATACTGATCAAGGCACTCAGGCATACTGCCTATCTCTGAAGTCAAGCTGTTGATCTTACTATCTATTTTTCTTCAACTATGCCTTATGTCACTTAATACAGATGTAATGCCCCAATCCTTAAAGGATTCTGGAGTTGGGAGCACACACAACTCCTAATGTAAAAGGAGAGGATAGCTTGGATTTCTTCAGATCTACTTTGCCCAAACTGCAAAAATGATGCAACAGGGCTTGTGGCACTGTGGGGTGCCCCCCTGTGAAAGGCTCACCTTATGAGTCCCAGCCACCTCCGGCTCCTACTCATGATTAATCTGCCAAGTTAGTTCACATCCTTAATGTGATCAGTGACAGTCCACAAATGGAAACCTCAAACTTGGTCATTTATGTAGTTTCCATCCACTGATCTTCATTCAATATACAGTAAGTTTCCTTATCTCTTCTTCTGTTTTGCATTATGCAGCATGCAGCATGTGCCTGGACTGTCGCACCACAGAGACGTGCCTTGTTTTTTTTGCCCCCAATGGCATGGATGAATGCATCCGGTCAAGGAAGCCCCCAGGCCACTTCTGGTGGCAATACCTCTGTAGTTCACTCCACGTCAGTGCCCAGCCACCTGCACTTCATAATGATCACCCCTGTGCAGGAACAGCCAAACTTCACAATGTGAGCGCAACAGTCAAATTATGTGAGTGGCCAGAAAAGCTGCATTAAAGTACAGTGATTTTCCAGCATGGGAAAGAACAGCAACCCTGCAGAAGTAAGAGTAAACAAGCATTTGCAATGCAACGGGTCTCGCGTTTGCTCATGTTAGAGCTGATCACATTGTAAACCCCTAACCCGACTTTTCATCTATCGGCAAAAGTGCTTTTATGTACGTAACCCGAAAAAGTGAAATTAACTGTATAAAGCGCTCGACTTCTGCCAAGCGAAATCGCGCTAGGAAAATAGAGAAAAAGTAGTCCACGATCTGACAGAAAACAGCGAGCCTCGCATGTTTTCTCTACTTGGTCGCTGCACTCGAGGAGAGCTAACCACCGGAAAAGGCATGACGTGGGCATGCCTTCGACTAATGAAAGCAAGCAGATTTTACTAGGCAAGCCCACGAACCTATCAAACACACTGACGTGACGTCGACAGGGCTCCGGGCCCTTTTCTAATAACTAAAGCGTCTCGCTGTGATACGCATGTGCGAGCGCATGCAACGCAGGCTCGACCCTAAAAAGGGTCTAAACCCATAATTCATAAAATCCTATTGTATCGGGACTGCCTGGTTGACACGCTAAAAGGCTTACTTTAATGAAATAAAGATGCAAGCACATTTGGAAAGTTATTAAAACATATATATTTTTTAATTCAAAAACATTTTAGGACTTTTTTATTCTTATTTTTGATGGCTCGCTACTCTACAAATTTCTATGGACACTGTCCAGTCAATGACTCGCTTTAAGTGACATAAGCACAATGGTGGCTTACTTCAATTGGCTTGCATCCCAGTAATCGCTTAGGAACTCATTCCATGGGTGGTACCCGGGCTTCCTGTGCATCCACCTATGGTTTTTTACGCAAATCCATACCTACAAAGAATTGTAGACATAGATTTCCACCAAAATCCTAAGCCTCCCTGAGGCTGGCAAAACTAGGAGAAATATTTGTGTATGTCCTTGTTTTTTGCTCTTTGCATGTTTGCTGCATTCTGCACAAAACAATGCTGACTACAATACAGTCACCCGTGCCCTATAGCACAAGGGTGTGTGTCTTTGTGGAAACATGGATGCTGAAAGTCCAGTACAGGAAGAGAGCAGAACTGCGCCACTTCTTTGGGTATATAATGCACGGTTCTGCTCTCTGCAGTTCATGCAACACAGCACGGCACCTTTGCTGTATTGAGTGGACTCTGGAAATCTGGGCCTGCATATACTTGAGTGCTAGGCAATTACTTTACTTCTTTTAAACTTCGTTTATTTCATTTATGCATTTATACTCAATTGCCTTGACATAATACCTTTTTGTCCCTTATGTTAAATAAATAACGACCGCTGTTCAGACAGTCTACGCTATAATACCCAGGCTGACCCTATTCCTTCCTCTATTGTTACCCCCGCGTGCAGCCAACACGTTGAACATTTATTCAGGAACATCCCCGTCTCTATAGGTGCGGTGACAACCATATGGGGGCATAAACACAGCATGTCACATGCCAATAGCAAAAAGGTGTGGAATTAAAACGAATATCGCCTCTCTGCCCACTTTCGCTGGTGATTTATCTATGCTGGGTGTGTAGTGCCAGGCTCTGATCAGCAAGAACAGGCTGTGACGATGCCATAAACTGTCGGAGCAAAGGTCGAGTGGTCGGAGATATCACTGAAGACACCTGATGACTGACGTCTCCACATAGGACGTCACCGTGCACCACAATGCTGCCTTTAACGCAAACATACCACCGGGAGGGACTATGTGTATTTCCCGGTGCTTTATGACTTCCTTATGTAAGATTTGCAAATGCTATAAAGCTGATTAGTACAATGAATGTAGTTCCTTCAAGGCGGCAGTGTTTTCCTCTCCCCTCCTCCCACCATGCAGCAGTGAGTCGTCCAATGCCCCGGACGTCTTTCATTGCAGATCTGCAGGAGCTCCCAGAGTGACCCAAGTAAGGTCCGACCTCGGATACGGCCCAACACCCACAGAAGGTGCTCATAAAGCTTCAGGTGGAAGATATCAGGTAGAACTATCGTCCGCCTCCCCTCAAAGTCATTTTAGTTCAGTCCGTGCCGTTAAGTACAGACCGATAAACAAGTGTTCGTTTCCTCAATTTACACCCGATGTCACTGACCAAACCTAAGGTCTGAGTTCCGAAAAGGGGGAGATCTCGGACCAGTTCCAGTTCGGACGCGCATCTCTCCAATGCTACGTTTTCGTTTTCCGTTTAAGACGAGACGGTCGTAGGGAATCAGAGAGCGGACAGACGCCATTGCCTAGAGGTGTCTGAACTCGCGTCAGGCGCACGCAGCCTGACCCACAGGATGAAACTGGTCCCTGCGAGGAGGCATCCCTCCCCCTTGGGAGTCGGAAACAAGCAGCTCATTGTACCTCAGATAAAATGCATATAATATATGCGAAGCAAGCAGCAAAACAGTACCACAATTAAGAAATCAAGAACTGTACATTTCCAAATCAAATATCATAGGAGGACGATAAACACAGAAAAATATTTCACAAGACTTAGACAACCAGATATAAGGATCAAAAGCTGTAAATTATACAAAAACAGTCTTTGAGGAAAGCGTTGGGAAACTTTCTTTGAAGTTATCATGTAGGAAATTGATTTTTTTTTTAAATCAAAGAGTTTCATCTAAGTGGGTGAATGGAACCAAAGCAGCTTTGTGACTGACCACGGCCAGGAAAAGGGTGGTAGTTAGTCCTGCTGAACATTTTGGACTTCAAAACCTTTCCGGGGATCAAAGATGGTTAGTAGGACACACCTGATAGACGTAGCTTTAAGTGGCTCCACAAAGTTGGCTGCATTGAGTATAACCTCGAACGCCCATATATAAGGCTCAGAGCCAGAAAAACGAATAGATAAAAAACTTGCCAGGTCGGTTCAATTTTGTGCATGGTTGGCAGGTAGTCTCTGTCCTCCTCGAAAGAAAAGTGTTCTGGTACCACTGCTTCCTGGAAGACAAGTCCTCATATCATCAGGGCCTACTCCTCAGACTCCATTCTACTTTTCCCAGTTGGAGGATGGCTCCTACAGCTTTGCTTTCAGGTCCTAATAATGTGTAGTTCCCACTTGTCAAAGGGACCGACAGCTGCAGCCCTGGAGACAAAAATAAATACTAAATAAAAAGATCAAGAAGGAGCTGGAGACGACTTTCTCCAGTACACAGGCAGGCAGAAATTCTTTAATGTTGCAGCAGACAAGAGAAGTTTGAAGTAAGCGTCTGTTTCACGTGGATCAAGCAGGGTATTTAAAGCGTAAACCGACTTATGTTGGTGACGAATCATGAAATGTCCAGATTTACCGCTCACAGTTTTGCAGCACAGGGATGTACCCTTTTTCTGGGGACATGCTTTGTGGCAACAAAACTATTGCACAAAAAAGGCAAAGTGATGACTCCCGAGTCACCTGTTTGGAGCTCGCCTCTGCCACAGGACTCCACCCTTTGCCGTCGGTGCACTGGACTTCAGAGCCAATCCTGTGAGCTACCACATAATCGAGGTCTTCTGCAGAGCATGGATCCACTGGGTCTGAAGGGACTGCTTCTAATACTCGGAAAGTTGCTACTGGAATCTAGACCAACACAGAAATCCCTCTTGGCAGCCCCTCGGGCTACCTTGCTATATCCTGGGCTTGTATGGCAAGTTCATTAAAGTAGCAGTGGGCAGGCCCAGCTTCCAAAAGTATGAATGGGAAGGGAGATCACAGACGAAAGTATTTATGTATATAAAAGTATTGAAATTCACTTCTGTTGAGGTGAAGCACAATATAATCCATATTTCAAAAGTATTATAATGAGTGATTATCAAAATGACTTTACAGCCCATATTAACCTATTCACTGTGATGTTTGCGAATACAAACAGTAAAGACAAACATGTATCTGAAATACAGTTAGGAGTTTATATGCAATAACAAAGAGAAAACAGTGGTCAGAATGTTTATATTGTGAGGATCTTGCCTGGTAACATATGCTCTCCATAGCCTTCGGGTGTCAAGAAATGTAATTTTAGTTTTGTTTAAAACCCTGTAATACTGGCCTGCCACTGATGTTCGGTGGGGGAGTATTTCATTAACCTGGTCTAATGAGGTGGAAGAGTTGTAGTATTGATGGGGGGGGCTGTAAGGAGGTGCAGGTTGGCTGAACTTAAGTTGCTAGAGAGGCTAAATTGTGGCAAGGTCTCTGAAAGGTAGACTGAGGTTGTCCTATGTTTGGCTTTGAAGACCAGGGTCAAAAGTTTTTAGAGGGCTCTGTTCTAGAAATAGAGCCAGCCAGACAGGGAAGCACAGGCAGAGAACGACCCACTAATAGTCTACTGCGATAATCCAGTTTGTTAATAACCAGAGAGTTAATCAGTACTTTGGCAGTGCGTAAGCAGATAGGAGGGTGGATAATGCGTATATTTAGGATTTGATATCTTGTTGCAGTGGCTGTGACGATAATGAAAAGTTCCATAGAAATCAGGAGTTGAAAAGTATATCTAGTTTTCTGACCGAGGTGGCAAAACTGAGCATGTCTTGCTGGAAGTAAATGGAGCTAGGAGTGTAGGGAGTTCTGGAGAAAAAGAAGCGAAAGAATAGGACTTCTGTTTTAGTAGAGCTCAGCGTGAAGAGTAAAGCCAGCCAGTGATGAATGGCAGCAAGGCAGTCTTATATACAAGATTGCAGAACTGGAGAAAAAGTTGGAATAGATAATAAAACGTGGGTGTCATTAAACGTACAAGTGGTAGAAACCAAATGAAGATTAATAAAAGTAATACAGCACTGGTCAGAACCCTTTTGGGGGCCGCAAGGTACATAGGGGTTTCTGGGCCCCAACTGTGGTGGTTGGGCTCGTTTACCACTGAACTGTGGTGTGTGCTTCTATGGCACTGCCAACTGGGCTCTATCACACTTGAGTCTTTTGACAGCAAGGGCGAGCAGTTCAACATCTCCCAGAAGTAGTGAGAGGGTAAAGGGTTAGAGCTCAACAGTCACACAACAGACCGAATTAGCAAATGGCTAACCCAAATGCTTTTCTTTTTTAAAAGAGAAGTACATTAATCACATCAGAATATAATACGGTACAAGAGGAAGAGGCAGCATCACTGGGGTGATCACTAACCAATCCTCATGGCGTACCACACAATAAAACAGCAAAGGTGCACACCACAACGGCTAAAATGGAACAGCTTTTCCACTGTCTGTGACCTGTAAGTCAGTCCATTCTCTGGCAAGGCAAGCCTTATTACATAGTCCCATCAAGCCCTTCTTTTTAGCAAGTTCATAGTCAGCGTTCTCAGGTGTTGTTGCTTGGTCATCAATGTGGGGTTGTGCAGTGCCATTGTGTGTATGCCCTTATGTTGCAGCATTGGTAAGAAGATGCACTTGTGATCCCCAGAGCTTGTCTTAGTGATCCTGCCTCGTTTGCTCTGCGTCGGCAGGCAGCAGCTCGGCAAAGGGTGCAGAGGCCTTACCACATACGGTGCGAAATCAGCTCCTTCTGGTTCAGGCACTGAGGTGCAGACTTTGAGTATGGTGAAGTTAACATCTGCACCTTTTTTGTCTTCTTCCATGGACGTCACAGATTTGTGCGCTAACTTGAATCTCCTCAATGCCAAACATGATCTTTGGTTGAATATGGAGGGCAAGAGCCCTCATATTTAATCAGGTTCATTCTGACACTCTCCCTGGGAGAAACCGATTTTTCTGGACCCCTCCTCTTCTGGGCACAGCAGCTGGACTTCTCCTCCTCAAGCAGCCGGCCCCTCTATGATAAATCTTTCTCCTTTGCCCTCTCAGCAGGCAGGAAGAATACCCGGTCTCAGGCATACCTGGAGTTTATGCAGCAAGACACAGTGTTTGAGATGATGTTCCCTTCCCTCGGGGAGACTGACCAACAGCAATATCTGCCTTGCATCACAGCAGCTCTTCACGTACTGTGCAGAGTACCCCCGTCCTTTATCACTGAAGCACCTAGAACTTGAACCAAGTGGGAAGGTCTGATTCCTTCTTTTATACAGAGTTTTCAGATAGAGGATGATGATCCACTGTCTACAGGTCGGGAACCAGTTTGGAGTAGTTCCTTTTCATAACTTCATCTTTCTTCTGCACTGCAGACACTTCTTTGTGTAAGGTGATGGCTCTCACAGAACATTTTAGAGATACTATCTCCAAGCAGGAGTAATGATAACAGGAGTCCAATGGTGTGCACCTGGCTGTCATCAGCCTTCCTGAAGGGGTCCGTCAGGGCAAGGTGAAAGGCCCAGACCCTGTTCTTAGACTGTTCTAACCCAGTAACAACTAAGCCTTCTGAAAATCTATAACTGGAGCTCTCTTTAGCTGTTCGGCTATTAGCCCCCTCTTTGTCTCCCAAATGCCCCATTTCCACTTGATTTGCATACCATGTAGACCTAATACAATTTTACTACAGAAATGTCTGACCTCAATATTATCAAACAGGGCACTTCAGTAACATCATATGTGAGACTTCACCACTTCAAAGGATTTTACTTCAAGAAACCAAAGAGCTCATCAACCACTTTGATATCCTCGACCTCAAGGAACAAGTAACTGAAACAACCCACTCCCAAGGAAACACCAAGCTTTGTCTTCATCTCATGCTGTCCCGACTGCCACCCCATGATGTCACTGAAGTCGACATACTACCTTGCTCTTCTCATCCATTTCACCCTCCTTATTGGACTCTTTTACTCTCAGCCTGATTGCCTGCTTTGATACTGCCATCGTTCTGAAACTGGAGTCCATCGCAATCCAAGCCGTCTGTACCCTGGCACACCCAAAGACTCAACGGTAAAAGGTCCTTCCACAAGCAAGAAAAGATGGTGAAATTTACCATTCAAAGAAAACCTGAAAAAATGTAAGTGTTTTGCTATATACCTACAGTGACCCATTCACTACAACCAAAGATTGCTCTTAAAAATCAACCACCACAGAAAGCTCAGGGAGTAGCACAGCCTTCTTTAAAAGCATTATCTAATACATAAACCTACCCCCAAACAGTCCAAGAACCCACACAGTTGAGTGCAACATATCAACCAATTATTCACTAAAAAAATAGATAAGATCAGGTACTCAAGAAACATCATATGGCAGAGTACCACCATCCCGGGTGAATCTATAATACAACATTGAATGTTTGCACATATATAGATGCTCTCAGTGGCATATCTAACTAAAATTGTCACAGACTCATTACCATCACATTATCAATGTGACATCCTCATATCTGCCATTTTGATATCACAGAAAAATCTCCTCTCCTTAACATCATTAATGTTTCCCAAAAGGACCATCAACAAAGATGACACATACTCTCAATACTGAAGAAAGCAAGGTATGTCTTGTCACTCATCTACCAATTTGCATGCACAAAACCGAAAAAAACAGTCACTATCCAACTATAAAACCAAATCAGCTGCAACCTTGTGTCGAGTCTGGCATTATATCTAAATACCACAGGGAAGGCGCCAGAGAGCCAGCAAGTAAAATCACCACATTGCAGTGAGGCACTTGCTGTTGCAAACCACAATCTTTCAGCATCTGCACTATATCACCTCGGAGATCCACCGTATGGCAAGAGTGGAGCAGTGGAAAGCATTGCTCTGAAAAACTGGGATGAGAATATGCTGGAATAAGCTACAACTGCGTATGGCAAGGGAAGCAAGATTGCAGTCATGCGGTGAGAACGCTGCTTCCAATAATCATTCAGCATGAGAATTCTCCAGAAGAGAAGACAGGGGAAGCCTGATTATGTCGCCAGTTTGAGGCAATGGACCAGGAAGCCAAAAACATAAATAAGTTCTGGAGACATCAGTGATCAAACCAGAAAGTGGGGGGAGGACTGATGCATAGAGCTCTGCTGGGACCAGCGTGAGACTACAGGTGATGCCCCAGGTTGAATGAGTATTCCTTGCTGCAAGGCCTGGCTTGCACGGACAACTGCCCTGGAATCGGGCAGTACTTTATTGGCGGGTGGGTGTCCCTGCTAGTCAAGCTAGTAGGTCCTGCAGGAGTTATAGGTGATGGGTGACATACTGGGGTGTGTCGGGTCTGGTCATTATTGCTGCTAGACCTCCTAGGAGGTAGCCCCCATGTCAGGTTCTGGGCCTCTCTTAACACATAAACTGAACACAGGACCCCAGGAGCTTAGATGCCTACTCTGTGCCCTAAAGTGATAGCCCTACTCCCACCTTTTAATAGCAGACAACAGGGATGGTGACTCGGTCCGCTCAGGTCCGCATAATCCCCAGCCCACCTTTCTATACATGTAAGCTCCAAAATAAAGATATGGGGAAGGTAGGACTGGAGAGGTGCCTGCTGTCCCAGAAAGGCTGCAGAACATCAGGGGATCGCCCTACTGATGCGCTGAGGACCTGAGACAGAGAACCTCACTCTTTATCTTTACCTAACCACAAGACAAAAGGCAGTGATCTTTGTGGTGCAGTGTTAATAATAAAGTTCTCCAGTAATCTGGAGATACTACGCTATCACTCACTTGAGAACTACATGGAAATTGCCCCCCAGTAGCCCTCTGTAAGGCACAGTGACCCTGCTTCAACACACCAACAATGGGCAAATCTGATGTGAGGCAAGTAAAATAACCATTTGACAGCAGGCAGGGCCCAAAAACTGCAGGCTTTGAAAGCAGTGTGATTGTTCCATCAGAGCCTAACTCGAGAGATGCCATGAAGATACTACTCCAGGCAATTCAGGAGAGCTTTGGTTCTATCGAGAATAAACTGAATGCCCTCTCAGCTCGAATGGACTCCATATCCCACAAATTGGGAAAACATGATGACAAACTGACAGAAGCATAACAGAGGATACTAAAAAGAGAGGACAGCACTGCTAGCAATGGAAATACTCTACGAAACATGGAGAAGGTGCTTCAGGTTAAAACAGCAAAAAAAGAACATTTAGAGTCAGGATATCGCCTCAATAACCTACATATACTGAGAGTGCCAGAGTCAACTAACACAGGGAGGATGGAGAAATATGTGAACCGTCTGCCTGCAAAACTGTTTGGCCAGGAGACCTTCTCATATCTCCAAGTGGCGGAAAGAGCTCACAGGACTCTGAACGCGACATCTCCACCCATTATAACGTCAATGCTTAACCTCACAGATGGATACAGTGCCCTCCCTTTAGCCCAGAAAAAACACACCCTATCATTTGAGGACAATGAGATAGCGATGTCCCCATTCCTTTTTTTAAATTCCATTTTAACAAAAATACAAACAGGGACAGAAGCATATCGAATTTTACTCCAACATGACAATTCCCTGCATACCTATTACTCAACAAAAAATACACTAAAAGTTCAGGAGAGCATTTGGGGTGTATGGGGGTGGCATTATGCTATGTTTCTGATCACAAGCTGGATCCGGCTGAGGGGTGGGTCAGCCGATAATAAGGTGAGAGCTGTGCCAGCTGCTGCAAATCTGAAGTGGTGGGGCGGGGGCTGGAGGAGGTCTGTGGGGCGGGGATTAGGGATATAATATAAAATAAACTTTCCTGCCCTGCCGCCGCCCCCCTCGCTCCTCTTCATTCCTGCTCCTGATGGTGTCCCAGTAGTCCCTGAGACAGCAGCACAGGCTCCCCACGCAAACCTGATGCTGCTCTCATACCATACCTATAAAGGATTTGTCCCAGCAGCTTGGTCTGCCGCTCAGACAGTGCATTGCAGTCTGTGCTGTTTCTCAAACCTGGCTGTGCAACACAGCGTGGTTGGAGAAAACTAAGTGCGCATGTCAGTTTGGCCAGCCTAAGGCGGCCGGCCAAACTGACATGTACACTTAGATGCACTCCACTCCTCCTCCCCCCTCCCATGGCCCAGCCCGCCCCTCCCTGCACACACTGGCTCAGTCAGTAGCTGAAAAATAAAAAGATAATAAAACATTGTATTATTTTTTAGCTGCTGGCTATGAGCCAGTGGGGCGATGCTCCTCTGCCATTATGAAGGAGTCGCTGATGGGTAAGTATATCCTGAGTTGGACTAAAGGGAGTTACCTGCGGCTGAGAATGGAGCAGTCGGACCAGGGATCAGACAGCTGGGGAGAGCCAAGGAAAGAAGCGAGGAGGGAAGGGGTGGGATCCTGCACAGCTACGCTAAGAGCTGCGCTAAGGATGAAATTATGTGGTCATCAATGGGTGGGAGGGAGCCCCACATCCTCAGCCGCATCCTATTGAGGAAGTCCTTCGAGATCTAGGGCTGGCTTGGAGACATCATCCGACATTGAGGGCTCAGTAGGTGTTGGAAGGTTTGTCAGTCTGATACTAAGGGGCAGATGTAAGAGCCCCTAGTGCCTCCTTGCGCCACATTACCGTCTTTTTTTTTTTACGCTAATGTGGCCCAACTAGGACAAAATTGCCATGGCAAATTTACCAAGTGGCAGAATGCATGCCACTTTGTAATTCTTTGTGCTACATTATGCTTGTGCCAGGCAATATGTATGCAAAGGGGGCGTTCCTCCGCTGGGGGGGGGGCACAAAAATGGCGCAAAGAAATCTAAGAGGTTTCTTTGCGTCATTTTTTTCAGCACTTTTAACATCTGTTCAGAGCAGGCGTTAAAAGGAGACACAGCATTGTTTACAATGGGACTCAATGGGCTTTGCAGGATTAGTATAAACATTTTTTACGCTAATCCTGCAAAGCTTGGAACTAGCGTAAAAAAGTCTGACGCTAGTTCCCTAACTATCCCCAGGGTGCACCATATCTTAGATATGGCAACCCACATGGTGGCGTGAGGGGGGTGCTAAAGGGCGCAAGAAAAAGTGCAGAGCTATCTTTCTTATTTCAGGCCCTAAGTTTTCCAGGTGTGGTTGATAGGGTGACGATGGAGGCACATGACCTCTTCTCAGCAGAGGGCCTCAGACTCGGCCCTCACCCACCTGATGAAAGTGTGCTCCCAGGCCTCGGTGGCTGATGGTAGTGGAAGTTTTCACCTCACTGTAATGGAGCGCTTAGCTACTATTAGGGCCAAGTCTAGAAAGCGGGTGCAAATCTACCTGTAGTCCTGTGGCCACTTCAAGATGGTGAAGCACACTATCCCAGAATGGGTGGATTTGGAGGTAATACTAGAGAATATGTTTTAGCCCTGCAGCCGGGGCAGTGTATTTGGCACATGTATCCGAGGCCCCCAGAAGAGTTCAAGCGATGTATTGGGGAAAGAGGTAAGATCTGTGGAGCAGGTAGAATTGAATCAACTTGTGGCGACCGTTCCTGGAGACCTTCCTTATAAAGGCCTGGGCCTACGCCCATACCTTCTTGTGTATAGCTGTGCCAAATTCTTCTTCTCATGTCTCCCTTGCCATCTGCAGGGAGGCCTGGGCCTGTTCTGTGAAGGATCTAGCCATCCAGCTAATCAACCGGTGCCACCCTCCATGGCACATAGTTTGGAGGAGGGATGACTATCAGGTTCCTCGTCCTGAATACACTAGGTCTCAGAGCGTGCCCTTCAACACTGCATTTACCAAGAATTGTCCCTTATGAAGTCCAAACTGGTCCTGCAATGCCATTACGGGCAGAACCTGGCTTTTTTGGAACATGTCCCCTAGAGTGTTAAGGCTGACCTTTGCCCAGGATTACAATCATTGAGTTGTAGTACATCCGTCATGGGTTTGCAGGCCCAGTAGTGGAGAAGGCATGGGGGATTTGTTGGGGGCCAGATGCGCCACCGGGGATAAGGGGAATACACACATTTAATGTTTACTGACTCAGAGTCCTGAGAGAACACCAAACTCAAACAATAGGTGGACGATCAGGGAATGGTCAGCAGATGGGTCTCGAAGATAAAAAAGGATACCATCGGCATATGGCGTGATGGTGTGTGTGTGGTGTCTGGAAGAGGTATGCCACAATCTCTGCCCTATTGTTGGCCCAGGACCACCAAGGGTTCTATTACCAAGGCATGAAGGAGGGGAGAAAGGGGGAATCCGTGCCTCGTTCCCCACCATACCGACATGGATCCAGAGATCTGTTTCCTATAACGTATCCTGGCAGTGGAAGCTGGGTTAAGTATGTGGATTAGGCAGGTAAGCCGGGTGCGATGCTGATTCGTGCCAACACACTGAGTAAAAAGTCCCAGTGCAGGGTATCAAAAGTCTTGTGGAGATCCAGGACTAGAGCAGCTGCTCTGGGTTAAGAATTCTGTGCAGGCCTCCATGACCCTGTAAAGGTGGTGGAGATTAAGGGAGGTGTTCCTACCAAGGACAAAGCCTATTCTGGTCTATCTGAATAAGAGGTGGTACTACTTGTTGAATACTGTGCCACAATGTCACAATCCTGCTAAAGATCCTGTAGTCCATATTTAGGATGGCAACTGGGCGACAGGAGATAAGATCGTTGGGTCCAGTCCGTGTTTGAGGAAAGACCAAGGATGCCCCTTGAAGGGTGGCAGGAAAGGAACCCTCCCCAGGGACAATCTCAAATAGCTTCATTAGCTTGGTTTTCAGAATCCCAGGCAAATGTTTTTTAGAATTCCACTGGGAGACTGTCTGTCCTGGGAGTCATCCCCCCTCATTATTCCTGCTATAGCTGCACAGTCCTCCTGAACTTTGGTAGAGGCATCAAGGTCTGCCTGTTTCTCCATGGGCACGGGCACCATAGTCCAGTATCGCTGACTCTGGGGCAGGGGTGGAGAGGGTAGAGTATTAATTAGTAAAGGCCCAATGAATTTCGTTTTGCTTGTGGAGTAGGGTCTCCGTGGGGTCATGGACCGACCTATCTGGGGGGAGACAGGATTCCTTGTTGACTAACAACTCCAGGAGGAGACTGGACATGACACCCTCTGAGTGCACCCAGGCTGTGTAGGTTGCATACTCTAGGCAATGCAAGTGTTCCAATAGTTGTGCTTTAATTTCCAAGAGTCATGAGAGCTATGGTCACAGCGAGGGATCTTGTTTGATGTACTCCCTCTCTACTGTGTCCAAGGTTCTGAGAAGTGCCTTCCGCTCCCCAGAAACCATTAAGATACAGAAGCCCCTGCCCAGCACCGTGAAAGCTTCCCATTCAACTGAAGGTGACGAAGTTGAGTACTCATTAAGTTTGAAATATTCTACAATGCTGATGGAGAGTGCATGCCTAAAGATGGAGTCCTCAAGAGTGGAGTTTTTCAATCACCACGTGGGGATGGAGGCGAGAGGGAGTTGTGGGTCCATTTTTAGCTCCTTGCCGGACCCAGTATTAGGCTTAGCTTAGGCTTGCGGTGTAGGGAAGTACCATCTTGTCTGGCATGTTACCCCCATTTTATACTTGTGTGTCAGTTTGTTTTTGGCTGTCTCACTGGGATCCTGCTAGCCAGGACCCTAGTGCTCATAGTTGTGGCCTGAATGTATTCCCTGTGTGGTGCCTAACTGTGTCACTAAGGCTCTGCTAACCAGAACCTCAGTGCTTATGCTCTCTCTGATTTTAAAATTGTCCCTGCAGGCTAGTGACCATTTTTACCAATTCTGATTGGCACACTGGAACACCCTTATAATTCCCTAGTATATGGTACCTAGGTACCCAGGTGTTAGAAATGGGGTTTTTGGTTGGCAGTTAGGTTGCCCTCTGTCCAAGCAAGAACCCTCACTCTAGTCAGGGTAAGTCACACACAATCCAAAATCAGCCTGTGCTCACCCTCCGGTAGCTTGGCACGAGCAGTCAGGCTTAACTTAGAAGGCAATGTGTAAAGCATTTGTGCAATAAATCATACAACACCATAGTATAACACCACAAAAATACACCACACAGTGTTTAGAAAAATAGAGAATATTTATCTGGGTACTTGTAGGTCAAAACGATCAAAGTTGCAATACGAATTTGTAAAGATATCACTGAAAAGTGATATTAAGTGTCTTTAAGTCTTTTAAAAAGCAATAAAGTGTCTTTCAAGCACAGAGTACCTGGTTTCTGGTGGGAAATCTCCTCAGAGGGCCACAGGAGAAGAGATGCGTGGAAAAAGGGGTGTGTGCGTCGATTTCTCCTCAGCACACACAGACATGCGTCGTTCTTTTCCACGCGGGGAAGTCGGGCGTCGTTTTCCGGCGCGCAGACAGTCTCTTTTTGTGGATCGCGGGGATTACCAGATGTCCCGGGTCTGTGCGTGGATTCTCCTGCTTATTTTCCGGCTGCGCGTCGTTCTGCGGGGCTGCGCGTCGAAGTTTCGATCTCACGGTAGGCGTCGCGTCGATTTCTCCTTGGAAGTCGGCGGCGTTGACCTTGCGAGGCCGTGCGTCGAAATTTTGGTCTCACGGCAGGCGTCGCGTCGATTTCTCCTTGGAAGTCGGGCGGCGTTGTCCTTGCGAGGCCGTGCGTCAAAGTTTCGCACTCACGGTAGGCGTCGCGTCGATTTCTCCTTGGAAGTCGGGCGGCTTTGTCCTTGCGAGGTTGTGCGTCGAAGTCTCGATCGTCCCGAGGGCGTCGCGTTGATCAGCGTCGGTGTGCGGCGTTTTTCTCGCCGCGAAACAAGCTGTGCGTCGAAATTTTCGGCGCACGGAGCGTCCACGTGAAAGGAAGAAGTCTTTTTGGTCCTGAGACTTCAAGGAACAGGAGGCAAGCTCTATCCAAGCCCTTGGAGAGCACTTTCACAGCCAGACAAGAGTTCAGCAAGGCAGCAGGGCAACAGCAAGACAGCAGTCCTTTGGAGAAAGCAGACAGGTGAGTCCTTTGAGCAGCCAGGCAGTTCTTCTTGGCAGGATGTAGTTTCTGGTTCAGGTTTCTTCTCCAGCAAGTGTCTGATGAGGTAGGGCAGAGGCCCTGTTTTATACTAAGTTGTGCCTTTGAAGTGGGGGGTGACTTCAAAGAGTCTCTAAGAAATGCACCAAGTTCCCTTTCAGCTCAATCCTGTCTGCCAGAGTCCCAGTAGGGGGTGTGGCAGTCCTTTGTGTGAGGGCAGGCCCTCCACCCTCCCAGCCCAGGAAGACCCATTCAAAATGCAGATGTATGCAAGTGAGGCTGAGTACCCTGTGTTTGGGGTGTGTCTGAGTGAATGCACAAGGAGCTGTCAACTAAACCTAGCCAGACGTGGATTGAAGGGCACAACAAGATTTTAGTGCAAAGAAATGCTCACTTTCTAAAAGTGGCATTTCTAGAATAGTAATATTAAATCCGACTTCACCAGTCAGCAGGATTTTGTATTACCATTCTGGCCATACTAAATATGACCTTCCTGCTCCTTTCAGATCAGCAGCTGCCACTTCAACAGTGTATGAGGGCAGCCCCAATGTTAGCCTATGAAGGGAGCAGGCCTCACAGTAGTGTAAAAACGAATTTAGGAGTTTTACACTACCAGGACACATAACTACACAGGTACATGTCCTGCCTTTTACCTACACAGCACCCTGCTCTAGGGGATACCTAGGGCACACATTAGGGATGACTTATATGTAGAAAAAGGGGAGTTCTAGGCTTGGCAAGTACTTTTAAATGCCCAGTCGAAGTGGCAGTGAAACTGCACACACAGGCCTTGCAATGGCAGGCCTGAGACAAGGTTAAGGGGCTACTGAGGTGGGTGGCACAACCAGTGCTGCAGGCCCACTAGTAGCATTTAATCTACAGGCCCTAGGCACATGTAGTGCACTCTAATAGGGACTTACAGGTAAATTAAATAGTCAATCATGGATAAACCAATCAATAGTACAATTTACACAGAGAGCATATGCACTTTAGCACTGGTTAGCAGTGGTAAAGTGCTCAGAGGTCAAAAGCCAACAACAACAGGTCAGAAAAAAAATAGGAGGAAGGAGGCAAAAAGTTTGGGGATGTCCCTGTCAAAAAGCCAGGTCCAACATGACCCCCCACCAGCCTAAAGCCAGGGGAGAACAATCACTATCCTGATGTACTTCCCTGTTTGAGGCGACAGAACAAGGACCCAGGCCCACAACAGCAGGGGCATGCTCCAGTTCTTCGCCTTCCTGACTCCCATTGGATCCCTCTGTCCATACTCTCAGGGCCCACTAAGCCCATCCATGGGGAACCTTTCTCCTTTCCTGCAGATCCCATCTGTGTAGCACCTAACCTTACTTTGCTCACAGATGTATCCCAGGAGCAGGATAGTACCACCATGACCAACATAGTGGTGTTGCCCACTCTACCCCTGGGGTGTGACACTTGTCCCTTCCCCAGGGATAACTCTGTCCACCCGGACAGCAAGCCACAGTGATTACTGACAGCTGCCAGGGATGAGAGCCAGGCCCCAGGCCTCTCAAAGCTCTCCAACCACTGTGGCTGTGGAGAGTGGGGGGCGGTAGCCCCAGGTGCTGGGCACCCTTTAACCACTCTCCCTTCCACCAGGTCAGGGATGACAGCCTGAACCTGGTCCTCCCCTCTGGGGTTTGTACCCTCCCTCCTGGAGCGGTACCCCCAGGGTCCAACATGGTCAGGGTGCTTACAGAAGTCACCCTGTACCATTCCTCCACCAGTGCAGGGCTGTTAACCTGCCACTGGCCCTCCAACCTGGGGCCTGTACCTTCAGGTTGGACTAGGGCCCGGGGTGAGGCTTCCTTCCCCCTGCCCTCCCTTCTGGGGTCCAGCACCCTCCAACTAGGAGTGGCCTCCTCAGAAGACAACATGGTAGGGGCACTGTTATCAGTAGCCCCTCCCTCCAGGTCCGGGGGGACACCCTGAACCTGGTCTTCCAGCCCAGGGTCTGTACCCTCAGACTGGATCACTGCCTGGCAAACCAGGACTTCCTGGGAGGCACACCTACCCCCCACCAGGTCAGAGTTTAACCTCTGCACCTGCCCATTCAACTCAGAGTCACCACCCTGAAGTTGAACAATTGCCTGGCACGCCAGGACTTCCTGGAGGGCACCCTGACCCTCCACCAGGTCAGAGTTTAACCTCTGCACCTGACCATTCAACTCAGAGTCACCACCCTGAAGTTGAACAATTGCCTGGCACACCAGGACTTCCTGGAGGGCACACTGACCCTCCACCAGGTCAGAGTTTAACCTCTGCACCTGACCATTCAACTCATAGTCACCACCCTGAAGTTGAACAATTGCCTGGCGCACCAGGACTTTCTGGGAGGCACACCTACCTCCCACCAGGTCAGAGTTTAACCTCTGAGCCTGGTTCCCCAACCCAGGGTCACCACCCTGAGGTTGGGCAATTGCCTGGCACGCCAGGACTTTCTGGGGGGCACACCTACCCCCCACCAGGTCAGAGTTTAACCTCTGAACCTGGTCATCCAACCCAGAATCAACACCCTGAGGTTGGACAATTGCCTGGCACAGCAGGGCTTCTTGGGAGGCACACCTACCTCCCACCAGGTCAGAGTTTAACCTCTGAACCTGGGTATCCAACCCAGAGTCACCGCCCTGAGGTTGAACAATTGCCTGGCACGCCAGGACTTTCTGGGGGGCACACCTACCCCCCACCAGGTCAGAGTTTAACCTCTGAACCCGGTTATCCAACCCAGAGTCAGCACTCTGAGGTTGAACAATTGCCTGGCACGCCAGGACTTCCTGGAGGGCACACTGACCCTCCACCAGGTCAGAGTTTAACCTCTGAACCTGGTTCTCCAACCTAGGGTCACCATCCTGAGGTTGGACAACTGCCTGGTACACCAGGGCTTTCTGGGGGGCACACCTACCCCCCACCAGGTCAGAGGTTAACCTCTGAACCGGGATATCCAACCCAGAGTCACCACCCTGAGGTTGAACCATTGCCTGGCAGGCCAGGACTTTCAGGGAGGCACACCTACCTCCCACCAGGTCAGAGTTTAACCTCTGAGCCTGGTTCTCCAACCCAGGGTCACCACCCTGAGGTTGGGCAATTGCCTGGCACCCCAGGACTTTCTGGGAGGCACACCTACCTCCCACCAGGTCAGAGTTTAACCTCTGAACCTGGCCATCCAACCCAGAGTCGACACCCTGAGGTTGGACAACTGCCTGGCACGCCAGGACTTTCTGGGGGGCACACCTACCCCCCACCAGGTCAGAGTTTAACCTCTGAACCTGACCATCCAACCCAGAGTCAACACCCTGAGGTTGGACAATTGCCTGGCACAGCAGGACTTCTTGGGAGGCACACCTACCTCCCACCCGGTCAGAGTTTGACCTCTTCACCTGGTAAGCCAACCCAGAGTCACCACCCTGAGGTTGAACCATTGCCTGGCATGCCAGGACTTCCTGGGGGGCACTCTCACCCCCCACAAGGGACACGCCGTCCCCAAGGGCCACACAAGAGTCTGGTTGGCGCAGGTCTCCCGACCTCTGCCCATCCGGCAGAGTCTGGGTTTCCCCCAAACCAGAAACGGTTTCACCTGGGTCATTCCTGGGGGGCTCTGCTCTCAGAGCTGACCCCTGACTTTCAAGATCCTCCACTGGGGTCGGCCACCCCCTCTCAACCCTATGTCTGGACTTCTGCACCCCCTCACTAGGAGTGGTACTGCCAGACACCAGAACTGTTGGGATGCTGTCTACAGTCATCCCCCCAAGTTCTTCTGACACTGCGGGGCTTCCCTCAAAAGGTAGCCCTACGGTACAGGTTAGGCTCTGAGACCTACCTGGGACACTACAATCCTCTCCCACCTCACTTGGTCGGGAACCACCTAGACCACTCCCTTCAGGAGCACCCCCAAATGCCTCTTCAGACTCTCTGGTACTCACCCAAAAGTCTGCCTCCACTGTAAGTTCCCTGGGGTCAGAGAACTCACACTCCACCTGGTGTTGGCGTAGCTCTGGAAAATAAGGACCAGACATATGCTCTCCAGCAATTACATCACTCTGCCCTTCACATGTATTAACCACAGTACCCTTCACCCAACCACCCAGTAACTCAACCTTGGAAAAGCACTCTACTTCACCCTCCTGAGACTGGTGAGACAGTATCTGTCTGTCCCTGACACTCAACCCAAACTCTTCTGGGATGTCTCTACACTCTATATCCAGGACGTCCACCAGGGGGGAACCCTTTTCTCTGTCACTCTCTGCTAGAGTCAGTAAAGTGTCCCTCCCCCCAGTAGGAATATGACTCCCTGTGCCAGTTCCCCAATCCTTCTCAGGGACCCTGTGCATAACGGGAACTACCTCATACCCTTGAACCGCCTGGGGTGTGTCAACTCTCTTCTTCAAGTTGGGTACCACATCTCTGGGCTTGTGCCCTTCTTCAGCAGTACTAGATGCAAGATTTTTGCTGCCACCATCTGAACTGGACTCAGCCCTTCCGGCCTCCAGTTTCAGCTCTTTACAGCTCAGCTCTTGAGCTGCAATCTTTTCTTCTTCCAGGGCTAAGAGACTTGCTGCCTCAGCCCTTTCAATAAACTCATCTAGCTCTTCCATCCACCGTGCTTGAGCCATGAGCCATTCTTTTTTCACTGGGTCTCTTTCCTCATCTGAGTCGTCCTCCTCCTCCTCTGAGGGGTACTTAGTCATTTGGTTTCTTGCTGCCTCTCTCTCTGCCCATCTGTCTTCCTCCCAGACTATGTAGGCATGTAGCATCTCTGCTTTAGTAGATCTCTTTGCTACAGGAAGGCCACATTCTCTGCAAAGCTTCCTTAGGTCAGCCTTAGTGAGGTGGTCAGTAGGCAAAAAGAATAAGTAGGTAAGCGATCCCATTCTGATAGGATCTTACCAGCAAAAACCAAAATCCAAAGTCCAAAATATCAATAGTATATCCAGGAGGACATCAGAGACCAAAAGTCAAAAAAGAGATAAAAAATCAAGTTGACCTTCAACTGTGGGTAGGTAGTGAAATACTTAGCTACTGTATGTCACTGCACAAACACAAGTCCTATCCTCACCGCTGATCACCAATGTTAGAAATGGGGTTTTTGGTTGGCAGTTAGGTTGCCCTCTGTCCAAGCAAGAACCCTCACTCTAGTCAGGGTAAGTCACACACAATCCAAAATCAGCCTGTGCTCACCCTCCGGTAGCTTGGCACGAGCAGTCAGGCTTAACTTAGAAGGCAATGTGTAAAGCATTTGTGCAATAAATCATACAACACCATAGTATAACACCACAAAAATACACCACACAGTGTTTAGAAAAATAGAGAATATTTATCTGGGTACTTGTAGGTCAAAACGATCAAAGTTGCAATACGAATTTGTAAAGATATCACTGAAAAGTGATATTAAGTGTCTTTAAGTCTTTTAAAAAGCAATAAAGTGTCTTTCAAGCACAGAGTACCTGGTTTCTGGTGGGAAATCTCCTCAGAGGGCCACAGGAGAAGAGATGCGTGGAAAAAGGGGTGTGTGCGTCGATTTCTCCTCAGCACACACAGACTTGCGTCGTTCTTTTCCACGCGGGGAAGTCGGGCGTCGTTTTCCGGCGCGCAGACAGTCTCTTTTTGTGGATCGCGGGGATTACCAGATGTCCCGGGTCTGTGCGTGGATTCTCCTGCTTATTTTCCGGCTGCGCGTCGTTCTGCGGGGCTGCGCGTCGAAGTTTCGATCTCACGGTAGGCGTCGCGTCGATTTCTCCTTGGAAGTCGGGCGGCGTTGACCTTGCGAGGCCGTGCGTCGAAATTTTGGTCTCACGGCAGGCGTCGCGTCGATTTCTCCTTGGAAGTCGGGCGGCGTTGTCCTTGCGAGGCCGTGCGTCAAAGTTTCGCACTCACGGTAGGCGTCGCGTCGATTTCTCCTTGGAAGTCGGGCGGCTTTGTCCTTGCGAGGTTGTGCGTCGAAGTCTCGATCGTCCCGAGGGCGTCGCGTTGATCAGCGTCGGTGTGCGGCGTTTTTCTCGCCGCGAAACAAGCTGTGCGTCGAAATTTTCGGCGCACGGAGCGTCCACGTGAAAGGAAGAAGTCTTTTTGGTCCTGAGACTTCAAGGAACAGGAGGCAAGCTCTATCCAAGCCCTTGGAGAGCACTTTCACAGCCAGACAAGAGTTCAGCAAGGCAGCAGGGCAACAGCAAGACAGCAGTCCTTTGGAGAAAGCAGACAGGTGAGTCCTTTGAGCAGCCAGGCAGTTCTTCTTGGCAGGATGTAGTTTCTGGTTCAGGTTTCTTCTCCAGCAAGTGTCTGATGAGGTAGGGCAGAGGCCCTGTTTTATACTAAGTTGTGCCTTTGAAGTGGGGGGTGACTTCAAAGAGTCTCTAAGAAATGCACCAAGTTCCCTTTCAGCTCAATCCTGTCTGCCAGAGTCCCAGTAGGGGGTGTGGCAGTCCTTTGTGTGAGGGCAGGCCCTCCACCCTCCCAGCCCAGGAAGACCCATTCAAAATGCAGATGTATGCAAGTGAGGCTGAGTACCCTGTGTTTGGGGTGTGTCAGAGTGAATGCACAAGGAGCTGTCAACTAAACCTAGCCAGACGTGGATTGAAGGGCACAACAAGATTTTAGTGCAAAGAAATGCTCACTTTCTAAAAGTGGCATTTCTAGAATAGTAATATTAAATCCGACTTCACCAGTCAGCAGGATTTTGTATTACCATTCTGGCCATACTAAATATGACCTTCCTGCTCCTTTCAGATCAGCAGCTGCCACTTCAACAGTGTATGAGGGCAGCCCCAATGTTAGCCTATGAAGGGAGCAGGCCTCACAGTAGTGTAAAAACGAATTTAGGAGTTTTACACTACCAGGACACATAACTACACAGGTACATGTCCTGCCTTTTACCTACACAGCACCCTGCTCTAGGGGATACCTAGGGCACACATTAGGGATGACTTATATGTAGAAAAAGGGGAGTTCTAGGCTTGGCAAGTACTTTTAAATGCCCAGTCGAAGTGGCAGTGAAACTGCACACACAGGCCTTGCAATGGCAGGCCTGAGACAAGGTTAAGGGGCTACTGAGGTGGGTGGCACAACCAGTGCTGCAGGCCCACTAGTAGCATTTAATCTACAGGCCCTAGGCACATGTAGTGCACTCTAATAGGGACTTACAGGTAAATTAAATAGTCAATCATGGATAAACCAATCAATAGTACAATTTACACAGAGAGCATATGCACTTTAGCACTGGTTAGCAGTGGTAAAGTGCTCAGAGGTCAAAAGCCAACAACAACAGGTCAGAAAAAAAATAGGAGGAAGGAGGCAAAAAGTTTGGGGATGTCCCTGTCAAAAAGCCAGGTCCAACACCAGGGTATTGGGGTTCCAGGAGATACCTATGAGCTGCAGCATTTCTTTTGCCACCCATAGGGAGCTCAGACAATTCTTACACAGGATTGCCATTGCAGCCTGAGTGAAATAACGTCCACGTTATTTCACAGCCATTTTACACTGCACTTAAGTAACTTATAAGTCACCTATATGTCTAATTCTCACTTAGTGAAAGTTAGGTGCAAAGTTACTAAATGTGAGGGCACCCCTGCACTAGCCAAGGTGCCCCCACATAGTTCAGGGCAATTTACCCAGACTTTGTGAGTGCGGGGACACCATTACACATGTGCACTACATACAGGTCAATACCTATATGTAGCTTCACAATGGTAATTCCAAATATGAACATGTAAAAGGTCAAAGATCATGGAATTGTTCCCCCATGCCAAATCTGGTATTGGGGTGTCAATCCCATGCATCCCGGGGCTCCAGCATGGACACCGGGTACTGCCACCAGCTCTCTGCGGTTTTCACTGCAGCCACCGCTGCTGCCAACCCACAGACAGGCTTCTGCCCTCCTGGGGTCTGGGCAGCCCAGTCCCAGGAAGGCAGAACAAAGGATTTCCTCTGAGAGAGGGTGTTACACCCTCTCCCTTTGAAAATAGGGGTTAAGGGCCTGAGAGGAGTAGCTTCTCCTGGCCTCTGGAAATGCTTTGAAGGGCACAGATGGTGCCCTCCTTGCATCAACCAGTCTACACCGGTTCAGGGATCCCCCAGCCCCTGCTCCGGTGTGAACCTTGACAAAGGAAAGGGGAGTGACCACTCCCCTGTCCATCACCACCCGAGGGGTGGTGCCCAGAGCTCTTCCAGTGTGTCCCAGACCGCTGCCATCTTGAATGCAGAGTTGTGAGGGCACGATGGAGGCCTTTGAGTAGCCAGTGCCAGCAGGTGACGTCAGAGGCCCCTCCTGATAGGTGCTTACCTGACTAGGTGGCCAATACTCCTCTGAGGGCTATTTAGGGTCTCTCCTGTGGGCTTCTCTTCAGATAACGAATGCAAGAGCTCACCAGAGTTCCTCTGCATCTCCCTCTTCGACTTCTGCCAAGGATCGACCGCTGACTGCTCCAGAACGCCTGCAAAACTGCAACAAAGTAGCAAGAAGACTACGAGCGACATTGTAGCGCCTAATCTTGCCGGCTTTCTCAACTGTTTCCTGGTGGTGCATGCTCTGGGGGCTGTCTGCCTTCACCCTGCACTGGAACCCAAGAAGAAATCTCCCGTGGGTTGACAGAATCTTCCCCCTGCTAACGCTGGCACATAACTTCTGCTTCACCGGTCCCCTGGGTCCCCTCTCATCGTGACGAGCGTGGTCCCTGGAACACAGGAGGTGGATCCAAGTGACCCTGACAGTCCAGTGGTCCATCTGTCCAAATTTGGTGGAGGTAAGTCCTTGTCTCCCCACGCCAGACTGTAATCCTGTTTACTGTGTGAAATGCAGCTGCACGGGCTCCTGTGCACGTTTGCAAGGAATCCTTTGTGCACAGCACAGCCCAGGTCCCCAGCACTCTGTCCTGCATTGCTCAACTCACTGAGTTGACCACCGTCTTCGTGGGACCCTCCTTTGTAGTGTTGAGGCAACACCATGCTCAGTTTTCTTGAACCCATATTCAAATGCTTCTGCGGGTGCTGCCTGCTTCTGCATGGGCTCCCTGTGTTGCTGAGCGCCCCCTCTGTCTCCTCCTCCAACGGGGAACCTCCTGGTCCTTCCTGGGCCCGGGCAGCACCCATTTTCTTCAACCGCGACCTTTGCCGCCAGCAAGGCTTGTTTGCATTCTTTTTGCGTGGAAACAACTCTGAATCCTCCAGCATGCCGTGGGACATCTTCTGGGCAAAGGAGAAGTTCCTGGCATCTTCCGTTGTTGCCGAATCTTCAGCTTCTTCCACCCGGAGGCAGCCATTTTGCACCTTCATCTGGGGTTTAGTGGGCATGTGCCCCCCCCCGGACACTTTTGTGACTCTTGGACTTGGTCCCCTTCCTTTGCAGGTCCTCAGTTCCAGGAATCCGTCTTCAGTGCTTTACAGTCTGTTGTGGTCTTTGCAGAATCGCCTATCACGACTTTAGTGTGTTTCTGGGGAGGTAGGGTCACTTTACTCCTACATTTCAGAGTCTTGGGGTGGGGTATCTTGGACACCCTCAGTGTTTTCTTACACTCCCAGCAACCCTCTACACACTACACTAGGCCTGGGGTCCCTAAGTGGTTCGCATTCCACTTTCTTAGTATATGGTTTGTGTTGCCCCTAGGCCTATTGCATCCTATTGTATTCTACAGTGTTTGCACTACTTTTCTAACTGTTTACTCACCTGATTTTGGTTTCTGTGTATATTTTGTGTATTTTACATACCTCCTAAGTGAGTATATCCTCTGAGATATGTTTGGCACATTGTCACTAAAATGAAGTACCTTTATTTTTAGTAACTCTGAGTATTGTGATTCTTATGATATATTGCTATATGATATAAGTGGTATAGTAGGAGCTTTGCATGTCTCTTAGTTCAGCCTAAGCCACTCTGCTATAGCTACTTCTAACAGCCTAAGCTGCCAGAACACTACTAATCTAGTAATAAGGGATAACTGGACCTGGTGGCACAAGGTGTAAGTACCATCAGGTGCCCATTATAAGCCAGGCCAGCCTCCTACATTGGTGGTGCAGCGGTGGGATAACTAATTGTAACTGCTTTACCACTTTGTCATTGGTACTTTTCATAAGAAAAACATATTCCAAATGCCAATATACACAGTTAACCTAAACAGTTTAACTTTCTTTCTACAAAGTTTCTAAAAAGTTTTCAAAAGTTTTGAAAAGTTTGAAAAGTTTTTCTCTTTTCTTTAAAACTTTCTGAAACTTTTTTCTCTCTGGCCTAAACTCTTTCTAACAACCATATCTGCAGTAGAACATACTCCCACAGTTGTTCAGGCAACCTATGGTAGTTTAAACTTTACAAGTTTGAGGGGTCTCTGCATAGAAAGAGGTTTAAGCATTGGTAAGAACCCTACCAAAGATCTTCTCCTTAGCCTTCTCCTAGAAAGTGACCATAACCAGTCTGTCCCATCACAGGATCAGGAGGTAGAGGAGGGGGGTACCCAGCAAGAATCAGGGGAGGGCCCTGAGGACTCTGGGGATGGTTCATCCAAAGACCTGCCGGCTAACAGGCTATCTAGTGAAACTGTCAGTGGGAGGGGGTCACATACTAGTAGGGCACCTTTCACTCCAAAAGGCCAGGTAACTAGAGTCCAGCCAGTTAGAGACAGATCCACTTCTGCCAATTCCGACATTTCCTCTGTGTCTCAGAATTCCCAAGCCTCCGACCCTGAGAATGACACCCTAGACAGAGAGCTCAGAAAGCTGAGGTTGGAAGAGGCCAGACTGAAGCTGAGACAGCAGCAGTTGGCCTTAGACAGGGAATCTCTAGATGTAGAGAGAGAAAGGCAGAGGTTGGGGTTAGTTCCCCATGGTAGCAGCAGCAGTGTCCTTGATAGTAATCCTGTAAGAGAACAAGATTCTAGGAACCTGCATAAGATAGTCCCCCCTTACAAGGAGGGGGATGACATTAAAAAGTGGTTTGCTGCACTTGAGAGGGCTTGTATGGTACAGTTGGTCCCTCAAAGACAGTGGGCTGCTATCTTGTGGCTATCTTTCACCGGTAAGGGTAGGGATAGGCTCCTTACTGTCAGAGAAAGTGATGCCAATAACTACAAAGTTTTGAAGGATGCACTCTTAGATGGATTTGGCGTAACCACTGAACAATACAGGATAAAGTTCAGAGATACCAGAAAAGAGTCCTCTCAAGACTCAACAGACTTTGTAGACTGTTCAATGAAGGCCTTGGAAGGATGGTTACATGGCAGTAAGGTGACTGACTAAGAAAGCCTGTATAATTTAATCCTGAGAGAGCATATTCTGAATAATTGTGTGCCTGACTTGTTGCATCAGTACTTGGTAGACTTAGATCTGACCTCTCCCCAAGAATTGGGAAAGAAGGCAGACAAATGGGGCAGAACAAGAGTGAACAGAAAAGGTCATACAGGTGGTGACAAGGATGGCAAGAAGAAGGATGGTAAGTCTTCTGACAAGGGTGGGGACAAAGATAAAAAACATTCTGAGTCTTCATCAGGCCCACAAAAAACCTCTGGGGGTGGTGGGTCCAAATCTTCTTCCCACAATCAAAAGAAGCCATGGTGTTATTTATGTAAGAGTACAGGCCATTGGGCAAGTGATGCCACTTGTCCAAAGAAAAACACCAAGACTCCCACTACCACAACCCCAACTGCAACCTCTAGTGCCCCTAGTAATAGCACTGGTGGTGGGAAGTCTACTACAAATAGCCAATCAAAGGGTGTAGCTGGCTCACATTAGTAGTGTAGTTGGGGTTGGTCTTGTTAGGGAGACCACAGAGGCTGCTTTAGTCTCTGATGGTGGTATTGACTTTGCCACCTTGGTTGTTGTCCCCTTAATATGGGTAAGTACAAGCAACTTCCCCTAATAAATGGTGTTAAAGTTGAGGCCTACAGGGATACAGGAGCCAGTGTCACTATGGCGATTGAGAAACTGGTTCACCCTGATCAACACCTACTTGGTCAGCAGTACTAAGTGACTGATGCTCATAACAACACTCTTAGTCACCCCATGGGTGTTGTGAATCTCAACTGGGGGGGTTACTGGTCCAAAGAAAGTTGTGGTAGCCACTGATTTACCTGTAGACTGCTTACTAGGCAATGATTTGGAGACATCAGCTTGGGCTGAAGAGTAGTTGGAGGCTCATGCAGCAATGCTGGGCATTCCTGGGCATATCTTTACTTTGACAAGGGCTCAGGCCAAGAAGCAAAGAGGACAGGGAAGCTTGGATCCTGGGACAATTGACCAAGTGCTCCCAAAACCTAGGGGTAGAAAGGGTAAATCCTTGTCCACTATCCCTCCCTCTCCAGAAGATTCCCCTTTTGTGGAAGAGGAATCCTCTCCCTGTGCAGAACCTACACCAGATGAGCTGGCAGCAGACACTGCTGAGCTTTTGGGTGCAGGAGGGCCCGCTAGGGAAGAGCTGAGTGTGGCACAGCAGACCTGTCCCACAATGGAGGGTTTAAGACATCAAGCTGTCAAACAGCAGAATGGGGATGTCACTAATAGCCATAAGGTCTATTGGCAAGACAACCTCCTTTATAATGAGTCAAGGGACCCTAAACCTGGAGCTGCCAGGAGACTGGTTATTCCTTTGCAGTATAGGGAGTTTCTTCTGACCTTGGCACATGACATTCCTTTGGCTGGGCATTTGGACCAGAGTAAAACTTGGGATAGACGTATTCTATTGTTTCACTGGCCTCACATGTCAGAGGACACTAAGGAGTTTTGTCGCTCCTGTGTGACCTGTCAAACCAGTGGCAAGACTGGTGGCACACCTAAGGCCTCCTTATTCCACTCCCAGTGGTTGGGGTGCCCTTTGTAAGGGTAGGGCTTGACATAGTTGGCCACCTTGACCCTCCAACAGCTTCAGGCAATAGATTTATCCTTGTGGTAGTGAACCATGCCACTAGGTATCCTGAAGCAATTCCCTTAAGGACCACTACAGCTCCTGCAGTAGCAAAGGCCCTCCTGGGAATCTTTTCCAGACTGGGCTTCCCTAAGGAAGTGGTGTCAGACAGAGGTTGTAACTTCATGTCTGCATACCTCAAAGCTATGTGGAAGGAGTGTGGTGTAACTTATAAGTTCACTACTCCTTATCATCAAAAGACAAATGGTCTGGTTGAGGGGTTTAATAAACTCTCAAAGGTATGATTATGGGTCTCCCTGAAAAACGCAGGAGATGGGATGTCCTGTTGCCATGCCTCCTTTTTGCTTACAGGAAGGTACCCCAAAAAGGAGTGGGCTTTAGCTTCTTTGAACTCCTCTCTGGGCACCCTGTAAGAGGTCCCCTTGCGCTTGTGAAGGAGTGTTGGGAACAACCTTTAAAAGCTCAAAAGCAAGACATTGTGAACTATGCACTTGGCCTGTGATCCAGAATGGCTGAGTACATGAAAAAGGCCAGTAAAAACCTTCAGGCCAGCCAAGAGCTCCAAAAGCAATGGCATGACCAGAAGGCTGTCCTGACCCAGTGCCACCCAGGACAGAAGGTGTGGATATTGAATCCTGTGGCCCCAAGAGCACTCCAGGACAAATTGAGTGGACCCCATCTCATTGTTGAAAAGAAGGGTGAGGTTACCTATTTGGTAGACCTGGGCAATGCCAGGAGTCCCCTTAGGGTGCTCCATGTCAATCTCCTAAAACCCCAATATGACAGGGCTAATTTAACCCTGCTCATGGCAACTGATGAGGGGCAGGAAGAAGAAAGTGACCCTCTCCCTGACCTCTTCTCCACCACTGAATCTGATGGCTTAGTGGAAGGAGTGGTGCTTGCAGATTGCCTTACTGCTGAGCAGAAAGACAACTGTATAAATCTCCTAGGCCAATTTTCTGACCTCTTCTCACTGATACCAGGTACCACTACCTGGTGTGAGCACACAATCAACACTGGAAACAGTTTACCTATCAAAAGTAAGATCTATAGGCAGCCTGACCATGTCAGAGATTGCATAAAACAGGAGGTACAGAAAATGCTGGACTTAGGAGTGATTGAGCCTTCAGAAAGCCCACGAGCTAGCCCAGTGGTGCTTGTCCCAAAACCTCACAGCAAAGATGACAAAAGAGAAGTGAGGTTTTGTGTTGACTACAGAGTTATCAATCAAGTAACCAAAACTGATGCTCACCCTATACCCAGGGCAGATGAGCTAATAGATACACTGGCTTCTGCCAAGTATCTACAAACTTTTGATTTAACTGCAGGGTATTGGCAGATAAAATTATCAGAAGATGCTAAACCTAAAACTGCATTTTCCACCATTGGAGGGCACTATCAGTTCACTGTTATGACCTTTGGTTTGAAACATGCACCTGCCACTTTTCAGAGGTTGGTGAACACAGTCCTGCAAGGTTTGGAAGCTTTTAGTGCAGCATATCTAGATGATATAGCTGTCTTTAGCTCCACCTGGGATTGGCACCTGGTCCACCTATGGAAAGTTTTGTAGGCCCTGCAAAAGGCAGGCCTCACTATCAAGGCTTCAAAGTGCCAGATAGGGCAGGGGAAAGTGGTTTATCTGGGCCACCTGGTAGGTGGGGAACAGATTGCACCACTGCAGGGGAAGATCCAGACCATTATGGAATGGGCTCCCCCTACAACTCAAACCTTCTTAGGCTTCACAGGGTACTATAGGAGGTTCATTAAGAACTATGGCTCCATTGCAGCTCCCCTTAATGACCTCACTAGTAAGAAGATGCCTAAAAAGGTACTGTGGACAGCTAGCTGTCAAAGGCTTTCGATGAGCTCAAACAGGCCATGCGCTCTGCACCTGTCCTAAAGAGCCCTTGTTACTCCAAGAAGTTCATAGTCCAGACTGATGCTTCTGAATTAGGGGTGGGGGCAGTGCTATCACAGCTTAACACTGAAGGCCAGGATCAACCTGTTGCTTTTATCAGCAGGAGGTTGACCCCTAGAGAAAAGCGTTGGTCTGCCATAGAGAGGGAGGCCTTTGCTGTGGTCTGGGCACTGAAAAAGTTGAGACCATACCTGTTTGGCACTCACTTTATTGTTTAGACAGACCACAAACCTCTATTATGGCTTAAACAAATGAAAGGGAAAAACCCTAAATTGTTGAGGTGGTCCATCTCCCTACAGGGAATGGACTATACAGTGGAATATTGACCATGCAGATGGACTCTCCAGATGTTTCCACTTAGACAATGAAGCTTCATCTGGGCAAGGTTAGCCTTATTGTCCCTCGTTTGGGGGGGGGTTGTGTAGGAAAGTACCATCTTGCGTGGCATGTTACTCCCATTTTTTACTTGTGTGTCAGTTTGTTTTTGCCTGTCTCACTGGGATCCTGCTAGCCAGGACCCCAGTGCTCATAGTTGTGGCCTGAATGTGTTCCCTGTGTGGTGCCTAACTATGTCACTGAGGCTCTGCTAACCAGAACCTCAGTGCTTATGCTCTCTCTGCTTTTAAAATTGACACTACAGGCTAGTGACCATTTTTACCAATTCTGAATGGCACACTGGAACACCCTTATAATTCCCTAGCATATGGTACCTAGGTACCCAGGGTTTTGGGGTTCCAGGAGATCCCTATGGGCTACAGCATTTCTTTTGCCACCCATAGGGAGCTCAGACAATTCTTACACAGGACTGCCACTGCAGGCTGAGTGAAATAGCATCCACGTTATTTCACAGCCATTTTACACTGCACTTAAGTAACTTATAAGTCACCTATATGTCTAACCCTCACTTAGTGAAGGTTAGGTGCAAAGCGCTTATGTGTGAGGGCACCCTGGCACTAACCAGGGTGCCCCCACATAGTTCAGGGCAATTTCCCCGGACTTTGTGAGTGCAGGGACACCATTACACGTGTGCACTACATTTAGGTCAATACCTAAACGTAGCTTCACAATGGTAACTCCGAATATGGCCATGTAACATGTCTAAGATCATGGAATTGTCCCCCCCATGCCAAATCTGGTATTGGGGGTGTCAATCCTATACATCCCTAGGGCTCCAGCACGGTCCCCGGGTACTGCCAAACCAGCTCTCTGAGGTTTTCACTGCAGCTACCGCTGCTGCCAACCCACAGACAGGCTTCTGCCCTCATGGGGTCTGGGCAGCCAAGTCCCAGGAAGGATGAACAAAGGATTGCCTCTGAGAGAGGGTGTTACACCCTCTCCCTTTGGAAATAGGTTTTAAGGGCCTGAGAGGAGTAGCCTCTCCTGGCCTCTGAAAATGCTTTGAAGAGCAAAGATGGTGCCCTCCTTGCAGAAACCAGTCTACACCGGTTCAGGGATCCCCCAGCCCTTGCTCTGGCGCGAAACTGGACAAAGGAAAGGGGAGTGACCACTCCCCTGTCCATCACCACCCGAGGGGTGGTGCCCAGAGCTCCTCCAGTGTGTCCCAGACCTCTGCCATCTTGAATGCAGAGGTATGAGGGCACAATGGAGGCCTCTGAGTGGCCAGTGTCAGCAGGTGACATCAGAGACCCCTCTTGATAGGTGCTTACCTGACTAGGTAGCCAATCCTCCTCTGAGGGCTATTTAGGATATCTCCTGTGGGCTTCTCTTCAGATAACGAATGCAAGAGCTCACCAGAGTTCCTCTGCATCTCCCTCTTTGACTTCTGCCAAGGATCGACCGCTGACTGCTCCAGGACGCCTGCAAAACTGCAACAAAGTAGCAAGAAGACTACCAGCGACATTGTAGCGCCTAATCCTGCCGGCTTTCTCAACTGTTTTTGGTGGTGCATGCTCTGGGGGCTGTCTGCCTTCACCCTGCACTGGAAGCCAAGAAGAAATCTCCTGTGGGTCGACGGAATCTTCCCCCTGCTAACGCAGGCACCAAACTTCTGCTTCACCAGTCCTCTGGGTCCCCTCTCATCGTGACGAGCGTGGTCCCTGGAACACAGGAGGTGGATCCAAGTGACCCTGACAGTCCAGTGGTCCATCTGTCCACATTTGGTGGAGATAAGTCCTTGTCTCCCCACGCCAGACAGTAATCCTGTGTACTGCGTGAATTGCAGCTGCTAGGGCTCCTGTGCACTTTTGCAAGGAATCCTTCGTGCACAGCACAGCCCAGGTCCCCAGCACTCTATCCTGCACTGCTCAACTCGCTGAGTTGACCAAGGGCTTCGTGGGACCCTCCTTTGTAGTGTTGACATGACCGCTGTGCTTAGTTTTCATGACCCGTGTTCAAGTGCTTCTGCGGGTGCTGCCTGCTTCTGCGTGGGCTCTCTGTGTTGCTGAGTGCCCCCTCTGTCTCCTCCTCCAAGGGGCGACCTCCTGGTCCTTCCTGGGCCCAGCAGCACCCATTTTCTTCAAACGCGACCTTTGCAGCTAGCAAGGCTTGTTTGCGGTCTTTCTGTGTGGAAACAACTCTGCATCATCCAGCACACCGTGGGACATCTTCTGTGCAAAGGAGAAGTTCCTGGAATCTTCTGTTGTTGCAGAATCTTCAGCTTCTTCCACCCGGAGGCAGCCATTTTGCACCTTTATCCGGGGTTTAGTGGGCTCCTGCCCCCCTTGGACACTTTTGTGACTCTTGGACTTGGTCCCCTTCATTTGCAGATCCTCAGGTCCAGGAATCCATCTTCAGTGCTTTGCAGTCTGTTGTGGTCTTTGCAGAATCGCCTATCACAACTTTAGTGTGTTTCTGGGGAAGTAGGATCACTTTCCTCCTACTTTTCAGGGTCTTGGGGTGGGGTATCTTGGACACCCTTTGTGTTTTCTTATTCTCCGAGTGACCCCCTACACACTACACTAGGCCTGGAGTCCCTAAGTGGTTTGCATTCCACTTTCTTAGTATATGGTTTATGTTGCCCCTAGGCCTATTGCATCCTATTGTATTCTACAGTGTTTGCACTACTTTTCTAACTGTTTACTTACCTGATTTTGGTTTGTGTGTATATTTTGTGTGATTTACGTACCTCCTAAGGGAGTGTATCCTCTGAGATATCTTTGGCACATTGTCACTAAAAGAAAGCACCTTTATTTTTAGTAACTCTGAGTATTGTGATTCTTATGATATAGTGCCATATGATATAAGTGGTACAGTAGGAGCTTTGCATGTCTCCTAGTTCAGCCTAAGCCGCTCTGCTATAGCTACCTCTATCAGCCTAAGCTGCTAGAACACTTCTAATGTACTAATAAGGGATAACTGGACCTGGCACATGGTGTAAGTACCATCAGGTGCCCACTATAAGCCAGGCCAGCCTCCTACATGCGGCCTGTGTCCTTTCACCCAGATAACATGCTGTGTTTTCATTTATTCGTTTTATTCATTTTAGCACAGCTTGTTTTAGTGTTGATGTTTTTAATTTTATAATCAGTTGCTATTCTGCGAAAGAGTCACTATCTGTGTTATGCATGACATATTTTCATCATGTTCTTCTGCCCTGGGTTGACAAGAACAGAAAGCAAAGAACACAAGATAATATTTTTGTATTGCCGCACAAACAGTCTAACACTTAGGTACATACCCGAGCCAGGCTTATTGTGCAAGAAAAGAACATGTTCCTTATATAAACACCTTGTAGGACAAAGGGCTTTAGAGGGGGTTCCAGGTAGAATTTTACATCTACACTGCATGTCAGTTATCAGCCGACATCAGCCTTTGTGTCTCTACGAAGCCTGATGTGGAGACTTGAGGCCCGACCTTGTACTAAGGTAATGGGGATGGGGTATGCTTCTCATAGACATTGTACGGACAGATTAGTCTTACACTCATGCTCATGCTCTCGCTAGGGGATAGAGAATAGGCCTTAGGTAGGAATTATATATTTGTGTTTATTGCAATATGTTGATCTTTACAATCCTGATTTTGTTACTCCTCATTATCCTAATTATTGCAGCTCATGCATTTTATCGTAGATTGCAGGCTTTTCAACAATTATATTGAAAATTATCATGCAACTCCTTTCTTCCCTGTGTGTGTAAGAGACTTGTATTTAGAGAAAAAGGGGTAAGACTTGTTCACCATGACTTCCCTGGAGGGTCTGCAGAGTTCCATGTGCTAGGCTGTCACAAATCACCTTTACCGTTTGGGTTTGGGTGAGGTGCTGTAGGAGAGCTGGGAGGACTGGGCCGCCAGCTGCCAATTGCTCTGGGAGTGACTCTGTTGCCTACAAGCAGAGGTGCTGCCACCCCAAATCCAGCAGTCTTGTTGAGATTCAAGAGTCCTTACGACATGGTGCCACCAACGATTGTGTAGGCACTCATTTTATGGGTCTCCTGGGTATCTCTGTGTCACACACACTGAAGGTACCCTAAGTACCATTATACGGAGACATCCTTGGTAGTAGGGAGAATCCTTCTCAGCTGAATAGGGAGCACCTTTCTAGGTTGTAGGTTGTTCAAGCTTGAACCTCAAAAGTATTTTCCCCATTGGTGTCCCCAACTTTGATACCTATTCTTTAATATGGCAAACACAATAAATATTCTGGAGAACTACAGATATCCACTCATGCAGTTTCTATTAGTTAGTGGCTTAACAGAAGAAGGCAGGGAAGTTATATTTGTTGTGGATGCCCACAACACATTCCGAACAGAAATATTTTACTCTTGGGTCACCTTCCCTGAAACAGAGGCAAATACACATACATTTCACACATACACAATAGCAAACATACCACAACAGTACCAGCTTATCAATACTTAGAAATACCTCTCTCTTATCAAGAACATCAAAACTGGTTTAATGGCGCCCTTGAGATTAGGTCCTTTAAGTAATGATGGTCCGACATGGCTCACACTTGGCACATATACACAACATCCCAATGTGCAGGCTCTGCCAGTAGCTCAAGTACGCACACTTCACAATAAACTAGTAGCAATATATAGACGTTTAATACAATTCGCAAATGTGGACTTTGAACACCGCCCCATTAAGGGCTGCTCCAGCTGTTCATCAATTGGCTGTTACAGGAATGAATCCACAAACAGACCACTTAATAATAGGAAAAGTACCCATGGAGTGGCAGAAGATTCCGTTCTGGATTGCACAAAAAATCAAGTCAGCTGCACGCAGTTTCCCCATACTGGACCCCAAGACAAACATAGGGGATCATTACGACCTTGGCGGGCGGCTACCGCCGCCCGCCAGGCGGTAACCGCCGTGCAGCCGCCAATGCGGCCGCACTCACGCAGCCCCCATTATGACATTCCCGCTGGGCCGGCGGGCGCAAACCAAGTTTGCGCCCGCCGGCCCAGCGGGAATGAGGCCGCAACATAGGAGCCGGCTCCTAATGGAGCTGGCGGTGTTGCGGCCGTGCGACGGGTGCAGTTGCACCCGTCGCGCTTTTCACTGTCTGCTATGCAGACAGTGAAAAGCTGGCCAGGGCCCTGTTAGGGGGCCCCTGCACTGCCCATGCGAGTGGCATGGGCAGTGGAGGGGCCTCCAGGGGGCCCAGGACACCCCTTACGGCCAGCCTCTTCCTGGCAGTGCAAACTGCCAGAAACAGGCTGGCGGTAGGGGGGTCATAATCCCCAGGGCAGCGCTGCCCTGGCGGATTATCACCTTCGGGGCTAAAACGGTGGTAAACCGCCGGCCCCGGCGGTGCGACCACGGCGCTACCGCCGCGGTCGTAATAAGGGCCTCCGTACCACCAGCCTGTTGGCGGTACGGATGCCACATTACCCCTGGCGGTCTCTGACCACCAGGGTCGTAATGACCACCATAGTTTCAAACATAGACAAACATAAAATCTTTCAATGTGCTTGCCTTTTGGTATGGTTCCCTTAATAGAGGACTGTAACACGTGGACCCATATTTATGGGTGGTTAGCATCGCCTTAGCGCCAATTGTTTTGGTGCTAAAATGGTGCTAACCTAACTCCATATTTATATTTTGACGCTAGACCCATCTAGCGTCAAAATATTGGAGTTAGTGCCATGTTTAGAATGCGCAAAACCACCTGTCGTCAATGAGATGCAAGGCAGGCGTTCCCGTCCTAAGCACAAAGCTAACCCCCTAGCGCCATATTTACCTCCTGGCGCAGAAATGACACGCAAGGTGGAGGCGGACCTAAATAATGGTGCTAAGCCCGTTTAGCACCATTATTTAATGCCTGGGTCAGACCAGGCACTAGGGTGCAAGTAGGCTGATTTCCATGGCTAAACACCATAGAATGGGCACAAAGATGCCCATCCCAAGCCCAAGCAACAACACCACCGACACCACAGGGACACTACAGGTGGAGGGGGCCAATCCCGTGTAAGTTGCAGATAAGTGTTTGTGTATGTGTGCATTGTGCCAATGGGGGCCCCTTGCATTTGGCCCTCTGACTGGCACTCTGTATTTTGGGCTTGCCCAGGGGACACTGGTCCCCTGTGGTGGGCATTGGGGCGGTGGGCATGACTCCTGTCTAAACTCACAGGAGTCATTTTATGGCTGCTTGTGCGTCAGAAAATGATGCTAGACCGATTAGCAGCAGAATTTTTGCCGCTAACCAACCTAACGTCATTTCTGACCCACTTGCGCCATTCCCCCTAACGTCACCGCCCCCCCCCCCCCCGCTAGCGGCTTTTTTTTTTTTTACGCTAACTATTCCTTAGCACCATCGTGCATTCATTACTTATATATTTCGAACGGCTGGCGCTTTGGAATGGCGTTAGCTCGTGCTCCATAAAATGACGCACAACTGCGTTAGTGCAATTGTGCGCCATTTTAAATAAATATGGGCCTTAATGTACAGTCTTTGCCACAATTTACACTACCACACATGGTAGCCCGACACTTGCCAATTTACTGAAAGTGTTAAAACTAATTCAAAATGAACATGGGGTAGACGCGGCCCTGGACCTGGGCATGAAACGTATGCACAATTTTGACACAATGTCCTCAATTATTTTAAGCAACATTAAAAGGGAAGTAGCAGTGTTGGCCATTTGCCAACGGCTCTGGGAAATTCCTCAACAGGAGTGCAAGCCGCCAAAGATTATCTCCAAAACCTTTACTAGTATAGGATGGATGGTCTGGGGTCAGACCAACTAAACAACAAATTCAGAGTACCACCCCTAAGGAAGGTACTCACAGGCACAAGAGGGTTCTAAGAAATGCTGAGATAAACAAAAACAAAATAAAGACAGAACAAGCAGAGAGGAGAATCTCCACAACTGGACACTTCTGAGAGAAGATATAGGTGGTCATTATGTTTCTGGCGCTCTTCTGACATCCAGGGATAATGTGGTGGTATGACCGCCAACAGGCTGGCGGTACATACTGCCACATTATGAGATTGGCGGGTTGGCTGCAGCTAACCTGCCACTTCTCCACTCATACCGCCATGTCTGTATGAGCCACCGGGCCGGAGATGTCTATCTCCAGCCCGGCGGCCGACACAGTACCGCCCATGGCATTATGAGCCAGCCTACCACCATGGTTTTCGTGGCGCTAGTAACACCACAAAAACCATGGCGGTAGGCCCTAATGGTGACGGGGAATTCCTTCCCTGTCACCGGCAGGCAGCTCCCCCACCGCCCCAACCATTACCTGACACCCCACTTCATCCAAACACACCCACCCTATACACAAACTAACCCCTGCCAAACCACTCACCCCCACCTCATACATGCACACACCACACAACTGCCCACACACCCCACAGCCACACACGCACACATCACCCTCCTTCCCCCACCCCCACTACAGTCACACCGCCCCACAGCCCCCTGCCCGCATACTCGCACACAGACACCCACACGCACCACGCATACACCCATTCGCTTACACTGGCATACACGCATTCATTCACACACAGACATACATGCATACTTCCAGACATACTCACACACATTCTTACACACAAGCACACTGACATGCAGACACACACTCACTTCACCATTCTTACATGCATTCACTCACACGAATACAACCACACAAACAACACAACACACACAAACACATTCACACACACAATCACACATTCATGCAAACACTCAGACACACACAACACCCCCCTGTCAGAAGCCCAACTTACCTTGGGCGAGGAGGTCTTCAGGCCAGCAGCGCCCTGCCAGCAGAACACTGCCAGGTCGTATTACTGGTCATAATATAGCTGGCGGGATTCTACTGGCGGGGCAGTGCTCATGGTCCGCCAGTATGAACACATCTTTATTTCCATTCTTATTGTGGCGGAAGTCAGGTAGTGCTCATAATATGGCGGATGAATGGAAGCCGCTGTTGCGGTATGTTGGCGGCAGTCACCGCAGCGGTAGGCAGTATCTACCGCCAATGTTATAATTACAGCCATAATCTCCAAAATAGATAAACTTTAAAAACTCTTGATAGATACCAATATACTGATACACGTCCCTCTCATTCCTTTCAGGACACACTGGATAAAAGGAGTGAGAGAGTGGGACGACCAGAAATGCGAAGTGACTACACAAAGCTGAAGAAGCTGACGTTTAAAAAGAGGACAAAACTCCTTAACTAAAGCCCCAATTTAAAAAGAAACAGGTGGCAGCAATATCCATTAAACATGCCAGCCACGCTGAAAATATTGTTGAAGAACAGAATGTGGGCAGTGATTCTGCTAGACAGTATGGCAGAGGTCACAAAATGTTGCCAGAATCCTATAGGTCATCTGGATGTGACAGCAACTAACGACTTTCTTGTAGTTGAGAACATTATTCAACTCCACTTGTGGGGAGCTCCTAAGTATATGTAAACAAGTTTGTGTATTTGACGGGGCATGACACTACTAATGCTGAGGCATATTTTTTCAAATTGCCATCTTCTAGAGTGAGGAAAACCTTGCTAACCAACACAAAATTGATCTATTCAGATTCCTTTGTTTCCCAGCTTACTCTTGGAGGCTATGAGTATTGGAAAAACACTATTGATTTGAGAAGTGTGTGGGGAACAAAAAAATGGTAGATACAGAGTAGGGTAGCTTTGTTTAGAGCATGTCTTATTTCTCTACAAATTATATTTTTAAATGATACCATCACACAAACATCCTGTTTGGGGTTAGCAAAAGTAAAAGAATTGAATGTGCCTAGTATCCCCAAACAATCTAACTTTCACAGTTGGCAAACATTTTTAAATGTTACTGAAGAACAGCTTACAGCTTGAGATCAGAATGGTACCTTTATTCCTCACTTTCGATTCCCGGCAGGTGGTTATTGTGACCAATGGACTGGCACATTTTGTTAATTCCTCAGGGGGTTTCAGAGTAAGCCGGACAGTCCCTAGCTATGTCTCAGCTCAACATTGAGGTATCGTTATTATATAGAGTGTGGGTAAACTGTGCCAACAAGGATTACGTTCTTCCACCTTAGCAGCTGTCAAAGAACACCTTAGACTCCTTTCAAAGGAAATCAATTTACAAGATTTCGTGTTAGGACCCAGGAAGCCATGCTCAAAATGCTTCCTTTATGCCATATATAAAGAGATCTGGAAACGTTACCAGATGGAAGCTGCTGCACGTTTAAGGCAGATTGATAAGGAAAACATGGAAAAGGCTTTAGCTGTTGTCAATAATGGCATGAACACTTTGTCCAACTGAATTTACACCTTAAATAATATGTGTCATCTACAGTTGATATTATTCAGAATGACATGTCCGTTTTACAACATGGACAAAGCCAGCTGCGCTCCATCATGCAGTTAAGTCGGACACTGCAGGTTCTCAAAAGTGGCTACATGCCATGGAAGCATGTAATAGTACTGAATTGTTTGCCACTTTGAATCTGACTATACAGCAACAGATAATGGCTAAAAAAGAAGCTAGTTACATCATGCTTAACATTGAGAAGCTGGAAAAATTGCCTTTTATGGTAGCAGAAATCCCCTCGGTATGGTTAATACCTGGAGTAATAAATCTACCCATTTCCACCTTTTGTTTCACAAAATACTTAAAGCATTTGTAGTAGGCAGGTTTGAGCGGCTACAAGACAGTCACATACACAAAGTTTGGGAGCTGCCTTTTGATTATAAGTGTCTGAATGTGAAACAGGTCTTTCTTAGTGGAAGCAAATGAGAGACTGCTGTTAGTCATTCTATGATCTGTAAGCAAGTGTCTTTGCAATTCCTTTGCAACACAGAGGTCACACATTTGGCATGCTATCTAAAGGCACTCCTGTTTTTTTGATTTGTTTAGTATTTCAGATACTTTCTAATGGAAGGTATGTGGTCCTGAACGATCAAAGCTGCTGTGGGATGAAGCCAGGAATCGCTTATGTGATTTTGGTAGCTCAAATGGTAACTTGTTGCGGCTATGTTTTTTATACCTACACAAGAGATAAAAGTAGCAGACTTGTGGCCCCATATTGCTACTTCTAATGTAAATTTTAACAAGAGGAGCAGTCTAAAGGCGCTATTGTTCCAAAAACTTGTGGCTCTGACATTAGTCAAGGAGACCTACGATCTCCATATAGCAAGGTCATCAGCTGAAATACATTTGTTTTTAAATACCAACGTCCCCAAACATTTTGGAGAATTGATGAGTAGAATTTTCAACACATCAAATACTGCAGTGATTGTGCACTTTTTTAAGGCTGTGGGCTCTGGATTTGTCAGTACCTTCCAGACTGTGTTTGGAGTCATACCTTCAGCCACACATTCACTCTTTTTGAGTGTTTTTGCCGGATTCCCTATAACTTTGGCATTACTTGACGGAATTTTGCTTCTTCTATTTTTGATACACAGTGGCTGTCCTATCTCAGCAAAGCGGAGTGATGGAGCTACCACCAGCCCAGCTGTATCATGATCGCATGATGCAGTATTTCGGAGCTTCCTTGCTTAAAAAGCTGGAGCTAGATTGGTCATTGACATTCTGACCAATCCGAACATGTGTGCAGCCAGTTTTCCATTGCATTTGGTACCTCTTCGAATGTCCACCTATTATGTGTCTTGCAGTGCAGCCTGTGCCTCCAGTGGACAAGGATCTGTTAATGTTGTAGATGAGGGTTCATTCACAGACATGCCCCTGGAGACTGAGGTTGATTCGTGAGACATCCTATGAGCACTGGTTGTGGATCTACTGGCTCCAGCCACCTCTGGCACAATGAACAGTTGCCCTTTCGCAGTTCACTCTGCGCCTGAGGTTTCTGCACACTTCTGCTCTGTGGATTCCTCTGCCAAAACATTGATCAACTTGTCACCTGCGAAGTGGAGTCCTTTTTGGTCTCAGTCTCCCTTGATGACATCAGAGATTTTCTGCAAGACCATAATTACTGTTAGAATTTGACCACTGGCTTTTCAAAGTGTAAAATGTGACACCAAATTGCCTTTTAATTCGGCCTGTCTATTGGCATTCTATTCTTGTCGACTTTGCTAAGCCACAGGACATTATGGGCCTGATTACAACTTTGGTGGAGGTGTTAATCCGTCCCAAAAGTGACGGTAAAATGACGGATATACCACCAGCCGTATTACGAGTCCATTATATCCTATGGAACTCATAATACGGCTGGTGGTATATCCGTCACATTGGGACGGATTAACACCTCTTCCAAAGTTGTAATCAGGCCCTATATTTGAAAAACATTTTTAAGACACTGAACTTACGCTCATGCAGACTGGCCATCATTAGCTGGCTTAGCGGACTTTCGATCCCGTTTTCATGTCGAAGGACTAAATTCATGGTACAGGCCCAGAAAGAAGTAGTGAATAAAGTCGAAGCCGAGAGTGCAAGGGCCACTACTTAGGATTCTCACTCGGCTTCACTCATTTACTATTATCGTGTTCGCAAGGGAGCAAGAAAGTCCTAAAGTTAAGTTCAAGATCAAGGTTGGAATTAGTGGAGAACATTTTAGATTGCACAACTCTTTAATCATGATATGTTTTAGTTTCAAATAAGCTTTTATGTTTTTTTATTATGGCTCTCCACTAACATGTTGAATAGGCAAAGTTTTTATATTATTATGAATTTTGGAATTGTGATGGTTTTAATTAACGGTGTCAATAAACTTACTCACTAACTTACTTGTCGACTTAGACATTTTATCTCTTATGGTGAATTTGAATGATTCTTTTAAGTACTTATTTGGAGTATTTTTAGGCGTTAGGCTTTGGACTTTGCACCCTTGTTTCAGCAATAGTGGAGGATGTTGTGGTTACATTTTTAGCTCCTTGCCTGGGCACAGTATTTGGCTTAGCTTAGGCTTGAGGCCTGTGCCCTTTCACCTAGATAATATGCTCTGCTTTCATTTACTTGTTTTATTAATTTTAGCACAGCTTGTTTTAGTGGTGATGTTTTTATTTTCATAAACAGGTGCTATTCTGCAAAAGTATCACTATCAGTGTTATGCATGACATATTTTCATTGTGTTCTTCTGTCCCGGGCTGGCAAGAACAGAATGCAAAGAATACAGGTTATTAATTTTGCATTGCCACCACAAGACTGCACAATCAGTCTAACACTTAGGTGCATACCCACATCAGGCTTATTTTGCGAGAACAAAACATGTTTCTTACACAAACACCTTGTAGGACAAGGGGCTTTAGAAGGGGTTTCAGGCAGGATTTTCCATATACACTGCATATCAGTTTGCAGCCAACCTCAGCCTTTGTGTCTCTATGGAGCCTGATGTAGAGACTGGCGGCCCGACCTTGTACTAAGGCAATGGGAGTGGGGTGTTCTTCTCATGGACACTGTACTGACAGTTTGGCCTTACACTGCCATGCTCTTTCTAGAGGCAAGAGAATAAGCTTTAGGCAGGAATTATATATTCATGTTTATTGCAACATATTGGGGTTATTCATCTTTACATCTCTGATCTTCACAATACTGATTTTGTTATTCTTCATTATCCTAATCATTGCAGCTTATGCATTTTATTGTAGATTGCAGTCCTTTCAATAAATGTATTGAAAACTATCATGCGTCTCCTTTCTTGCCTGTGTGTGTAAGAGACTTGTATTTAGAATAGGGTAAGGATTGTTCACCACAGCTACACTGAGGGGTCTTCAGAGTTCCATGGGCTAGGCTGCCACAAATCACCTTTACCATTTGGGTTTGGGTGAGGTGCTGCTAGAGTGCTGGGAGGGTTGGGCCTACAACTGTCAACTGGTGTGGGAGTGGCTCATTCATCTACAAGCAGAGATGCTGCCACTATTAATCCAGCAGTCTCGTTGAGATACAAGAGTCCTTATGGCAAGGCCTTTTCCGACAAAAATACCCAGTCAAGGGGCTATGATCCAACAGCTCTCAGCCCAGGCACTCCAATAAGGTTATGTAGGGACATAGCTCTAGAGAGCCAACAAGGTGGCCCAGACGGATGTATATGTCATGCACCCGGGAACAGTAAGAGTAGAGGTGGGTGTCCGGGTGATAATGGCGCCAGACATCTGCCAGGGACCATTGGCGGAGACATGCCACCAATCTCCAGGCATTCATTATAGTCGGGGTATTGGTAAGTGAAGGGTGGTATCGATCTAGCGCGGGGCTCACTGCAACATGTGAGTCCAGCTAGCCTGGTAGGAGGAGAGGTGCTGGAGGAATTGTGGTTGGTCAGTATTGTGGGGGAAGGGTTGGTGAAGAAATGGGTCTTGTTGTCAGAGATGATCTTCAACTTGGCTGGAAATAGGATAGTGTACGCAACACCCATTTCGTGGCGGTCTCGTTTGACTCTGAGGAACAATGTACATTGCCTTTGGACCGCCAAGGTGTAGTCCAGCAATATGAATATTGACTGGTTGTGTCTCAAAACAGGTTCTGCCTTTTCAAAGACAGCATCCTGATCCTTTAACGATTTTCACAACTATCTAACGGTGAGGCCCTTTTGACACGAGGTACAGAGCCTGTTCTTGGTGGGCTTTTTCAATTGAGATCAGGGTGAAATCTTGAAGGTCCTTAAGCCAGGTTTCTAGGAAGTCCAACAGGTTGGGCCCTCTTCGCCTTCTGGCAAACCAACCACTCATATTGCTACACCGGGTGGTACAAGAGAACTATAAGGTAATGCTCCCCAAGATAACAGAACAGGTCACTCGCGAGATAGCCCTCCCGGTGTTCCTTGCTGTGTAAATAAGCCTTTTGAATATGTAATCTTACCCAAACTTCTATACCAATTTGTGAATGCATGTATAATCATCAATACCTCTTTTTTCCTTGCAGTTCAAATGTAACTAAGACAGCTATCATGGGGAAGCAAAAATAAGCTGGGACACACTTATGCTGCCATTCAGCAAGGTGAGTTTCGAGACCCTTGACCCAAAACTTTACCATTTATGGGCCTGCGTGATCTTCACACTTTACTGGCATTGCCCCTCCACATACACGACAGATGTAGCAATTGAGAAGGACAGTGTGGCCCCAACCCAGCTCAAGTCTGTGATTGGTATCCCAGTTTCATGCTTGGATGACAAAACATCCACAGTTGTGTGAACGGTTAGGGCCTAGGAGGGGCTGGGTAAGAGGGTGTGACGAGATGTCATTTACTCTCCACATATCTCGCTACACTATTATTCAAGACTTCCTGTGACGCATGAGCCTAAGGCATGGTCACAACTCCAAAAACTGGGTATCCTAAAATGAGGAGACCTCTATATCAATTGCACTTTCATCACACAGGTGGAATTCAGGGGACCAACTTGTGGCACCCCTTTAGATATATTCTTGTACTACCACGTGTAAGGTGCAAGCATGATAGCCACATCTGACTTCCCAGCATAGCTCACCAGCCTTCAGGTATTAAATAAAAAGTGTTGGACTTAGTGTACATCAAAAACCTGATCTCTAATTTGTACAGAACGGCGAAGGCGGACTTCTTAGATTGGGATCAGTCCGCTGGATGGGAGAAAGAAATGGGCTAAGAGATAACAGTAGACACCTGGGAATGTTTCTGTACTCAGAGAGGAGCAATCTCCTTTAGCAGAAGACTATGCATTATACATTACAAGATCCTTCATCATGCATACTATACCATTGGGGCCCTGTGGCAGTATGGCCTCAGGGAAGGCTTGCAGTGTATGAGATGAGAGTCTCCGGTTGCCAATTTCTTACACCTAGCATGGGCATGTACTGCAACACTTAAATACTTAAGGGATGTAATGGGTGCACTGGCCATGATGATTGTGACATTCCATTAGACCCCAGGGCTGCCCTGCTGGGATGGATTGCTGTGATTGCTCCAGTGCGATGTCAACAGTAAGCGTCTTGGTTCTAATGTTTTTTTTCCTCTTTACAAAAACAATAAAAAAATAAAAATATAAAATAACTAACTATCACTCTGGGAAGCAGCCATACACGTGGTTTACACTGTGGTGCACATCAAAGGCAACAGTGATCCTTGCCTCCTGGTCCTTCTAGATTCTCTGTAGCGTTCATTATGATTAACTAACAAGCCCAGATAAACATTTAATCACAATGCTGAAGTTTGGCAACACTGTACTAAGCCTTTTCCTCCGACCTTTTCCATCAACAACAGCTTGTCCAAAAGGGCTCTCTCAGCTGTGGCGTATCAATGATCTACTGTCACCATGCAATTTGGAACTTGTACACAGTATTTTATGTACTCCCAATAATTAACTTGTTATATAATTTCACCAGTATACCAGTGATACAGAACTCCATTTGACGGTTTGCACGATGAAGTGCATCCATGGACTCAAAGATTTCACCTCCTTTATCCTAACCTCATTGTCAAGTCCATGCACCATGCTTAAACTGACCTGATGAAGCCTGAACAACTTTTTAATTGTCCACATGCGAAACAATCCCATATCCAGGTATGGTGTTCTGGAACAAATCGAGATAGGTTCAGTTTATCACAAATGTAACCTCTCCTTCAAACCCAGAGAGACTGACAAAGCTCTCCCTTCAATACTGAGCCAAACCCTTCCCTCCAGAATTCCAATTCCCCATCCAAGAGCAGGTCCTCCTTTATCTGGGTGGTTTTAGAGCACTACACACCTGTATACTTGCCTCCACCTTTGCTACACAGAATGGAGTCTTGCATGCTACTGCACACCTCGCCAAAAGATTAAAAACCACAAGACTTTAAATATAGATGTGCCAAATAAAAGACCAGAAGACAATTATTCCCAAGATATGCAACTAGAATCGGCAGCATCCTCCATTAATGCATCAGTTTTGCCCATTCCATTCTGAACTTCAATGCACTTAGCTGTAACTCATTCATGAGCACTTCATCTGCCATTTACAAGGAAAATGCTGAAGTCCCGGCCTAGAGGTCCAAAACCATAAATAGTTTCTCCTCTGCCGTTTGACTATGTGCATATTTGTGCAGTTTTATAGTGCAGATATTACCCAAAGGTGTTAGAGAGCTTTACAATATGCATGTAGTATTACATAGGGCGCATTAATTACACAGTCAAATAATGAGAAACAGAAACACAAACGCGCTGTGTGGCTGACTACAGGCAGCTGAACGATCTCCCGGGGACTCCAGCTACCAGCTTCCCTTGGGACAAGCCCGCCCACTGCTTGCATCGCGCTAGGTGGTCCTGGGATTTAACAGCTGCACTGATCCAGGTGCGTGGCACGTGCGTGGGGGGTACCGGGCGTGTGCGCGGGGAAGGCTGGGCCAAGAATGGGACCAACTACGCCCAACGAAGTCTCGGCCAGGCCACCCCTCTTGGCTGCGTTATTCGAAGTTTGCTGCCCACTTCGGATAGCAGTGACCTAGTTGGACTTGACGTAGGAGCACGAGGAAAATAAAGATGTTAACAACCCACTTGGCTGGGGACACCATAACAATTTTAGATTTGTTTCTGTTGCACGCTGCTTGCGTGCTCTCCAAAGAGATTGAGCTAATTGAGTGGCGGCTTTCTTGGGAAGTTGGTCTTCATATCGCCCCACCCCCCCCACCTAAGATGCTGGAGACAGGGAGCAGGTAGGGTGTTGTGTGACTGACATCATATCTGAACATCCATTGCCTCCGTCTGGCCCTAGCCTGTCCGATCCTGTTTTTCTGACTTCTAGGGAACCCCAGTAAAAAAGAAGAAAGGGGAGGGGTCTTCGCAGAAAAGACCCACTCCCAATTCCAAGGAGATTTTGGTACCACAGCGGGACCCTGCAGAGTCACATAATATCAATGAACTTTGTGGTAGGGTGGAAACTAGGATGAAGGTCCTCCTGAAACCTTTGCCAGACCGCCTTGATGTCATTGAGGTTAAGTTGTCCCCCTGGTTGGCCCAGCATAGCGCATATCCCACGTTAAACACTAGGGGTGGGCAGGCACCTGTCAGTGGCATGCTGGGGATGGAGACAGAGGCAGTAGCTCGACTTCACATCAGCCAATATTTACTGTAAATGTGAATAGGGCCTTGGATCCCACAGGATTGAACACTCTCACAGAAGGTGGCCACAATGGCTGCCAGTGTTGTGCCCGTCAGCAATAATGTAACCCCCTTTCTTCCGACCAGGTCACTCCATATCGCAAAAAAAGGGGAATCCTGCTGGAATGCGGTTCTGCAGGGGTGAAACCCACCTGTCCGGCTACAAATAGAAATAGTTCTGCACCAGTGACAATCCTGAGGAGTGATGCATGCCATATGAGGTTACATCTTCCCCTGGCCTTGTGCCCATATGTTCTAATCCTTACAAATGTCTCACGCCTTAGGCCTGATCAGCCTGAAACTACAGAACAGCTAATTGCTTAAGTCACATTTGGTTTAGTACAGTTTTTGGTAGGGGCATGTTGCTTTAGATGAGATTCTTATGGCCAGCAGGGTGAATTGGGCAGGTTTGTCTTCTAAGTCCATTCCTGAGGATTGTGTAGTGGTAAACTTCAGGTCCCCCGGGGTCAGTGGTCGAAGTGAGCAGGATCGGAGAGGCACGATGTGCCCCTACATTTCTGATTTATTAAAGACCATTCCCCTACTTTTTGTACAAAAGGCAACTGCCCTGGGTCAGTTAATTCCGAACCCTTTAAATGAGCTTGAACTGACGAGCCATTCAGTGCTGTGAAGACGATGCTGGCAAACAGCTAAAAAGCCTTCCTGCTAGGAAGCTTCTGCCTGAAAGAAATGCAAATATGACTAACAAGTTAATCTGCAAATGTGAAGGATAACAGCAAATGTAAAGGACGCCTGGGAGCCGGTACTGGCTTTAATTCATCGAATCACTTAAAACTTTGGATGACAAAGATTTCTTTTTAATTGGTACTGCAAAGAGTTAACAATTTAGCTGTGAAGTGCGTGCTTTTAATTTAAACTGTATTCATATAGCTCTTACTGCCCCTGAAGAGGTGTTAAAGGGACAGTTATGTAAAAAACAAATATTATGTACAGTCTGGGTATTACTAAAATCTATATTTTGAAATCATCATTTTATCTTTAACCTTTTAAATTAATTTTGTATGAGTTTATATTATAAGGTGCGTAATGCAAGTTTACAGTAATGACTGACATATTCAAACAAGCTCTGACCTTGTAGAACTAAAATACACAAATCACTATTCTCCACTGCACCAATCAAGATTTGGGCCCATGTTTGTGAAAAATGACGCTTAACTGCGCTAGTGCATTTGTGCGTCAAAAATGTTATTCACAAGCTAACGCGATTCCTTAGAGCCATCTGCGCACCATATTTATTAAATGACGCACAATGATGCTAAGGAATGGCTAGCGTCATAAAAAATAACGCTAGCCGGGGCTGAATGGCGATAGAAAAAATGGTGCTAGGCAGATTATATAGGCAAAATATATGCCGATAGTCAGCCTAGCGTCATTTTTTGACGCCCAAGCAGCCAAAAAATGACTCATGTCTAAGTATAAACAGGAGTCATTACCACAACCCCAATACCCACCACTGGAGACCAGCGTCCCCAGGACCACCCTAGCAGACCCAGTGCCAGTCAGGGGACCACATGCAAGTGGCCCCCAGTCGCACTTAACAGTAAAACACATATACTTACCTAAATTTACCTCCTCCGGTAATGTCCCTGTGGTGTGGGTGGGGGTGATGTGATGCTGGGTTGGGGTGGACATCTATGTGCCCAAAGTAGGGACATAGGTGGAATCCATGGTTTTTCCCTTTGAAAATGTACCTAACTGCACTTTAACGTCTGGTCTGACCAGGCGTTAAATTTTGACTCTAATCTGGCTTAGCGTCATATTCTGGGTCCGCTATCTAGGTGCACGTCGTTTTAGCGGCGGAAGGTAAATATGGCGCTAGGGGGCTAGAGTCATTTTTAGGATGGGAACTCCTACCTTGCATCTCATTGTCGCAATGAGACGCAAGGTGGGCTGGCGCTCCCTAAAAATGGCACTAACTCAAATATTTTGACGCTAGATGGGTCTAGCACCAAAATATAAATATGGAGTTAAATTAGTGCAGATTTAGCTTAAAAGAAATGACGCTAAAGCAACGCTAACTTTTAATAAATATGGGCCTTAGTTCTGTGGCTCTCTGGTTACACACAGGAATGCAGTGCATTAACTAATAGAGGTTTAATAATGTACTTTAGTGCATTTGCCACTGAGTAGCAACTTTTTCAAATTTATTTTTAATTTACACTGCGTGTTATTTTAAATGTAGCTACCTGATGGTAAAAGACCATACAAAGTACAGAATATTTAGTTTTTAGCCACACCCTTGACCCTGCCCCCATGCTCACTGACCCCACCCCATTGCATACAGTATCACAGTTCCCATACTTTTTGTTAATGCACTTTAACCACTGCCCAGGGTAGTCAATAAGTTATTGAACCAGGCTTTTAATTGTTTACATTGGCCTTCAGCTATCACTATTTGTCCATTGGGGTATCTTTATAAACCTCCTTATCATTCACCACCAACTTATGAGGTGACCACAGGGATCTTTAACATGCCTAACAAAGAGGACCTTTGAGGTGATGTCACAGGGCTTTCCCTTACTAATAAGTTTGCGCCACCAGTGAGATCTCTCACAGGGTGGTAGGTCAGCCCTCACTTGGCCAATCAACAATAAATCCCCCCATTAGACAAGGTGGAGTTTTTATCATGGATTATTTCAGGGCTAGCTAAGAAGCTGGGTGACCCCAAGTGGGTGGACTTAATGGTGAAGTACCAAATCATCTGTTTGCAAGAAACTTGGATAACTGACATGTGTGTGTTCTAGATGGATATCAAGTATTCTTCTTGCCTGCCAGACCTTATAAGGTGGGCATGGCTAAGGGGGGCTTGGTTACTTTAATATCAAATTCTTTTAAGGGAAAAGTCTATGTGCATCATACCCCTTCCCCGTTCTTACATTGTATTTTTCAAGCCGTAGACAGAGAATGGGATCTTCTTTTAATTCATTTTTATAATAATTCTTTTGACGGGTCAGCCCCAGTTGTTATAGATGTATTAGAGGTGGAGATTCAATGGCTTTTTCTGGACCATAAGAAACCATTGGAGATCATATGGACTGGTGACTTTAATGCTCACCATTGCCCATTATCTACTAAATCGAATTGTGGCCTTTCGAAAGAAGCGCAGAGAGATTTGTGCATTTTAGGCATGATGATTATGGTAACGCCCTCAATCAATTTGTGGTAAAATATGGAGTGTTCTAAAGCTCTTGCTAATCTCCACACTGATCAATGTGCTGAACCAAGGGATAAAACCCTGATGAAGAAGGCCATGGCCAATTATCTGAAAGCAAGACAAGTGCGGGGTAGAGCGATCAGGGACAGGGTATATGAAGATCTCAGGATGGTGAGTCATTCTAAAGATAGTGCCGCCTTTTAGTTCCCCCTATTTTAAAGCTCGCTCTGAACCCTCTATGGAGGTGCATGTTAAGGAGAGTCAGTGGATTGAGCATTTCTCTAAAATATAATAATGCGCGCAGGGGGAGGTAGAGAGTGGGGGCGATATGCCCAACTGAACCCTACCAGAAGCCGGTGTTTGAACTAGAAGAGGTCATGGTGGCTTTCTGGGAGAGTAGTAGAGGGAAAGCCCCGGGCCCAAATAAGTTCTGGTGGATCTTTTCCTGGAGTGTCAGGATCTGTGGAGCCCATTATTAACCAACGTGTTTAACACGATTGTAAAAGCCGGCCCACCCTGCTCATGGAAAGTGTCTTTTATTGTCCCTATTTATAAAAGGGGTGACAGGTCACTTCCAGCAAATTATAGACCTATTTCTCTGCTTGACTCCACTGCCAAATTAATGGGATGTATTGTGCTCCATAGAGGAGTAGGCAAGCAGTAATAATGTCCTTGTAGATACACAATATGGGTTCAAGAAGGAAATGGGTACTATAGACCAAAGTCTGAAACTGAGCCTGATTATATCTAAGTATGCTGTTGCCAAAAAGGTACTTTGTTTATGGCATTTATGGATGTGTTGGCAGCTTTTAATTGTGTCACAAAATTCAAAGTTATGGAAACTCATTCTGGAGATGGGGACAGACAAAGACATTTTTATTTTTATTAGGCAGCTATATTCGGAGGCGAAAGCATCAGTCTGCTATGGAAAAGATGGGGAGTGTACCGACCCTATTTGATATCAAGCGTGGTGTGAGGCAAGGCTCTGTCTTAGCCCCCTTTCTTCATCATTGCACACAAATAAATTAGAGGCTGCCCTTTCTCTTAGATCAAGAGACACCCCATATTTGGATTCCTGTCCTATTCCAATTCTACTCTACGCAGACGACGCGGTTTTAATTGCAAGAACTAGTCAAGCATTACAGGGCCTCAGGGTTGCTTATATTGCTTTTATGAAAGACCTTGACATACAGGTCAACTCTAAAACAAACTTTTTTTATGAGGTGTGGGAAGTATCCTTAGATAATCCCTTCTTTTTTCATTAATAACACTAGAGTTAAGGAGACAGTAACCTTTTCTTACTTGGGAGTGCTCTTTGACAGCAGATTATCCTGGAAACCAATGGTGGCAAGCAGAGTAGCGCTTATGGAAAATCCATTGTTGGCATTGAAAACCTTTATAAAACGTTGGGGGCAAGACCTGTGAAAGAGATCCTGTCCATCTATGCAGCCAAGTCAGTATCAATTGCTATGCACAGGGCAGGCATATGGGGCATAGTGGACAGTGGAGGGTTCAGAGGGTTGAAAACGCTTTTTTTCAGGAAACTTCTTGCTGTTCCACAGTGTTGCTTTACCACTTTGTGCCATGTTGTACTTGCCATGCCCTACTTAGAAGATAAAATCAAATTGGCTTGCTCTTGCTTTGAAGGGCTATTTGGGCAAGGGAGTCAGCTCCACTTATTATCAAAGATTGCCTAAATCTTTCACAAGAACAGGAGATTCCTTAATTGTGTACATTAAATCGTCATTTCATGAGATTGGACTATCTGAACTGTTCTCATGCCCTAGTTTGTGCAGGAGCTGCCCAAAAGATAGTCTGATAGAGAAATATATGGGGAAAATCATGACTATGAGGGGACTTGACAACCACATTAAAGTGTCTGTGTGTTTGTACGAGAGGATGCTCCCTCAGGAAGGGACCCACATGTATATTTCCATTGTCCAAAATTACCAGTATCACTTTGTTCTTACTACATTTCATTTAATTATTTCCCATTGTTATTGGGCTATCTAGCGAAATGTAATTCCCTCACTGAGCTTCCCTTTTGTTCTTGTGACTGGAAATCCATTCAATCAACTATGCATATTATGTTTTTTTGTTGGTTTTATACAATTCCAAGGAAAATGTTATTGTTCCCGTTTCTCAAACAATTTAACTTTCGTCAGTGTAAATCGGTGCTATTATTTATTCTGCAGTTACAGTCCCCCTTGGTGTGTTATGTTGTGGCAAATATTATTTGGCAGGTATTGAAATTAGAAAGGCATCTGTTTAACTGGCAGGGTGTTATATTTGTTTGCCTCCTTGGCTATAATGTTTTATGCATATAAGGCATTCCGTTATTTTTCATTTTTTTTATTTTTTTTTTATACTTTGTGTTCGTCTTGTTTTTATTGTGTAGCTTATCTGGCTGACTTTGTTATAGTTTAATTACATGTATTTCTATGCATTTGTAGTTTTTAATATGTACTTTTATGCTGAAGAAATGCTGTGAATAAAGTATTTTTGACTTGACTTGAGTAACAGAATTAAAAAGGTGTAAGGCTAGGGAACTGCCAAATAAAAATATTGAGCCAGAGAGGTAAATCTCAATGCACTGATCAGTGTGGACATTCCATAGGAACATGCAAGCTTTACAGAAGAAATAGAGCATTATCTCAGGTGCAAAAATTACACAATTATAAATATTGAGTAATGGTACGTAAACAGTCATAACAATTGAGTAACAAAATAAAAAAACGTGCAAGGTAATGAAAATGTCAAATAAAATCGAGATAGAGAGGTAAGTTTACCTACCTAGGTTAGTGCTTCTTCTCAGAGGTGAAGAATTCCAGACTCTAGTTGCTCCCTTAAAAGGATTTGGCCATAACTCATTCCTTTTTATTTGGGGTTCTAGAATCAAAGCTTTATTATTCCGTGATGCTCTAGGCTCCCCATAAATCTTTAAGCCCAGATTTAAGTGGGCCTAGTGCCATCGAACGACACATTAGCATCATTTTTTCACTCTAATGTGGAGTTAGATGGCCAAAAACGCTACACCATATTTACAAAGTGGTGAATTCATGCATTGTGCCACTTTGTAAACCTTCGCACCACATTATGCCTGCAGGAGGCATAATGTATTCAAGTGGGGCGTTTCCCCGTTAGGGGGGGATGCAAAAATGGCGCAAAGAAATCTAAGATTTCTTTGCGTTATTTTTTCTAGCATCTTTAACGCCTGCTCAAAGGCTCAGAGGTTCAGGGTTAGGGCCAATATATTGGCCCTAACCCTGAACAGTACATCAATAGTGTCAGAAATTCTGACACTATTGCCCCCTACCCTGTGCCATGATGCGTCACATTTGAAATACGGCGCACACATGGTAGCGGAAAGGGGGGTGAAAGGGGCCGCAAGAAAGTGGCACTACATGTAATGTAGTGCCACTTTTCTTACATTTGGCCCTTAGTTTAGTGTCCAGGTAATGTGGCATAGATGTGAGAAGGGCCATGTGCATGATGCACACAATTCTGTACAAAGCTCTGGCTTCATTGAGAAGCCAGTAGAGTGCTAACCATACAATTGAAATATGGTCTTGGGCTTTAAGGCAAAACGTGCTGCCACATGTAAAACTCCTTTTACTGGAGATGAATTTTAGGAAGACCAGTCAAAATTAATTGTAGTAATCGAAAATAGACAGCACTAATGATTGAGTCCGTTTTGAGATCTTGCAAAGCAGCAAGTTCCCCACAGAAGATGCAACTGAATGAGTGCATTTCTGGCCAATGTTCTAACTTGTCACTATAGATTGAGACTTTTGTCAAGGATGACTCCTAGTGATTTGGCACATTCGATGATGATAGGTTTACAGTTGAGGATTCTGACTGAGTCTAAACAATATTTGTTTTGGTAGTGGTGAATGAGATGCATAAATAAGGAGAAAGGTGGGAGATCTTGGGGAGTCCTTTTGATCCATTTAAATTCCATCTGAGTCCGTTCCTCAATATTACGAGTCTCACTCTATTGTTTCCTAGCTAAGGATGAACTGTATGCATATTAATACCAATAGCAAAGATAATATTCCATCATCCGGAATACATTTTCAACATATGTGATGTAGTGACCCAGGTGAGAGAAATATATTTGTAACGGGAAATAATGCAGTAACCCTACTGGATGCCAGTTAAAACATTAACTAGCACAGTGACTGAGTAATACAGTACCTAAACTGGGAGGTGAGTTTCGAATGTTATTCATCAATTAAACTTTAAGGTAGTTTCAGAAACTTAGGCCCTGATTTATACTTTTTGGTGCAAAACTGCAACAACTCAGTTGTGCACCAAAAAGTTTAGCACCGGCTTGCACCATTTCCGAGCAACAGCCGGGCACCATATTTATGAAATGGTGCAAGCCGGTGCAAAGGGTAAGCTAGGGTAAAAACAAATGAGGTTAGCCAGGTAGGGCTGGCGGTATGGAAGAAGGGGGTTTTACACCAAAAAATGACGTTAGGCAGGTTAGAGTGAAAAAAAAATGACTCTAACAAGCCTAGCATCATTTTCTGATTCGAAACCATCCATACCACATGACTCCTGTCATACAAAAGACAGGAGTCATGCCCACCACCCCAATGGCCAGCACAGGAGACCAAGGTCCCCTGGGCATGGCCACTGCACCCAGTCCCATGTAGGGGGGCCCACTTCAGTGCCCCCAATGGCACTTTAAAATGTATATATATACTTACCTGTACTTACCTATACTTACCTAGGATGGGGTCCCCATCCTCCACTGACCCTCTGGTGTGGGTGGGGGTGTCCCTGGGGTCTGGGAGGCCACCTGTGGGCTTATTCCATGGTGTTCCACCATGGAAATAGGCCCACAGGTCCCCTAACGCCTGCCCTGTCCTAGGCGTTAAATAATGGTGCAAAGCTTTTGACCCTTCCTCCCCGTGCTTGACTTTAGCACAGGGGGATAAATATGGCGCTAAGGCCATAGAGTCATTTTTTGTATGGGAATGCCTACTTTGCATCTCATTGACGCAAAGTAGGTTTTCATGTCCCAAAAAATGACTTTAACTCCATAAATCTGGGGCTAGACGGGTCTAGTGCCAAAGTATAAATATGGAGTTAGTTGTGCACCTAATTTGCGTAAAAAAAATGATGCAAATTCGGTGCAAACAAGTATAAATATGCCCCTTAGTTCTATACCTCAACTCGGTGGTAGTATTGGAAGGTTGGAGGTGTAATGTCTCAGTTGGAGGATAGAGTTGGAAAGTTAGTAACGTACAACTGGATAGATAGGCCTAGATTTACTAATTTTCCATGCAATGCACTGCAACAGCCAACTTTGCTGTAAAAACACAGTGCAGAGCCATATCTACTAAGATTAGTCTGCTGTGGCTGTTATCCTCTAGTTCTGAGATGAGTGTGCACTTGTGTGGCCTATGATTTGCACTAGAAGCAAATCCTACCAATTAAAATTCATTCCTGTGCTTAGACAAACTCAAAAGCGTCCCACAGATTGGAAGTGTGCTGTGTCCCGCAGCGTACGTGCAATGTGTTGGTTTGTTTGAGAAAAGAGCACAATAACCCTTGTTTCGCCTGCTTCGAGCAGCTGTTGTTGATGCAAAGCTCAGTCAAGTTCTCTTAGTAGACTTGGCTTTGCGTCAATACCTATAGGTGTTTGCCTTTATCTACCCTAATAATATTCACTTGATGCAAAGCAACACAAATCAGCGCCTAGAAGTTATGCACTGAAGAAAGGTCACATATTAGGTGCAAAGCGCATTGTGAGGTGAATAGTAAATACCTTATGGCATTTTGTGTTGCTCTGTGCAGGTGCAAAGGCTTACTAATTTTGATCCTTAGTTTTGTAACTTGTAATTTATGAGGTACAATTGGGGAAAAGATATAGCAGCACATCTGTGAAGTAGTAGCGGTGTTGTGCTTCACCTGGGTGGAGGACTGGCATTAACAGAGTTACAGTATTTCACTTGTGAGATCGAATTGGAAAGTCAGAGCTGCAGCATCAAGTCTGGGAGAATAAATTGTTAGATTTATTGTGCTTGTGAATTGCAAGCTTCATGGAGGGAAGATAACAATGGATAATGAGTAGTGCAGGTACCTCTCCCTTGTACTCACATTGTCTGGATCCAGATCTGTAAATACGGCATCCTTATTTGAGTATTTCGTAGTCCGTGAATCATTTTCCACATGCTGTGTCGTTCGAAGTCTTGGAAACTGGAAAAAACGAAGGAGGAGTACATTATAGATGCTTCACTCTAGCAAGTCTATGCATTTCCAGGGCACAGGACAGGTGGGCTGATAAACCTGAGTTAGAAAGTGTGTACTGAGGGACTTCACCATGTAAACCTGCATACGCTGCGCATTCCAACAAGCTACTCCTCGCTGCTTCACCTCTGTGCAAACAATACTGGCTTGGACTAAAACCTTGAGATGCAGACATTTCCCATTGCCAGGCCGGAAAACAATTACGAAATAGATTCTCTTCAAGATGTGTAATGAGAATATATAGTACTTATAATACTAATTATAACAAAAATCATCACAGCACAACATGCTTCAACTTTTCCGACACAAGTGATATGTTGCTGGGTCTCACTAGGCTTCACTATACGTTTTATCTAAAAAACTGAATTTTAGGCCAGTTTTCTTTGGCCCAGGCCCATTGACTCTGTTGACTGACCAGTTATGCATCCAATGGCAGTAATCACTTCATGGACTGAAGTTTCTGAAGCAGAGAGAAGAGATCTGTTCTTGCTCTGGGTTGCTGACCACTAGAATCCTGCTCCACCCGCCCCTACTTTCTTGTTTTTTAAGCGATTATAGGCGCTGGAGGAAGGGGTGCTGGGGGTGCTGCAGTAACTGTCCCACAACCATGCTGGAGTTCAAAAGGTGAATGAGTTATTAAGAAGCCTTTACATTTCGTTTATATTTTCCCACATTTGCTGTACACTTAAAGACAGAGGTCACATGACAGGCTATGTCTTCTGACAAATTGCTGCTTATTCTTTTAACATGGACATTGGTGTTTACTTTTCTTTTTCAGATTCCAAAGTGAAAGGATTTTGTAAAGTGAATTGTGTGAACTACTTTACAATCTTGCTGGCATGCAGATGGTATGGAAGAAAAGGATGCAGGGTGTCTATTTTTTGTAACAAGCAACAAAATGTAAATATCTGTAAATGAACTGTACAAATATTTCAAAATACATCAGTAGTTAAAAAAGCACATTTCCTGCAGTTCAGAATGGTGATGTACAAAAAAAATTTAATACGATGAAAACAAATTAAAACACTACTGTATGCAAATGATATATATATATTCACTCAAACCCCACATATTATCTATTGTTTTGCCTTATATAGTTGTATCAGTAAAACTGCATGCCTGTAAAATGTTTATTTGCAAATTAAATAGAAAATATGCCTGCTGTAAATGACAGTGTACTTTCACACCTTGCTTTACTAAATTATTTTGACAGGGTACTCCAAACTGCACCAGCAGCTACCCAGTACGTTCTTTACTACTCTCCTGCTGAATGAGGTGGCTCATTTGCTACACTTGTTCTTTGTGTGGCAATTGGATTTTCACAATCCCTGTGAAGTCATTGATGCAATATTGATGTGAGCTCCTCCACTGTGATACTAGTTCCAGCTCCTCTGGTTGCCCATAAGAAATACACATGAATATTTGTGTACATTAGCATTACCCTGAAAAAGTACATAGGAAGTTTCACGTTAAGGAAACAAATAACAAACGTCTATCATATGCAACAGAAAAGATGTCCTATTGAAATCCAGACTGGCCCACTGGGCATCAGACATTTCCCCAACAGGCTGGAATGGTGTGAGCCTGCTCTTATTGCTGGGTGGTCGGTCTTGTAGCAGGGCAGCAGTTTCAAAAGCATTGCCAAGTTCCTTGTATATCCAACACTATTCAAGCAACAGTAAAAGTGCCAAGATAATTCTCGTGATTAATGTACCTGCTGGAGAGAGATCAAAGTTTGGTCTGGTGGAAGTTTTGACTCATCTAACGTAGGGCAGAGAGTAAATGTGCCTGCTGCAATGAGCACATACCTTGCAGATCACAGAACAGTATTTTATGTGCAATGCTCAGTGGGATACCGATTTTGTCATAGAAATCCTTTTGTATTCATAAATTATATCATAATCTAGCACATTGAGCTATCAACTGTTATCAAAGTACTGCATGCAAACTGCATGGTACAGGTTAGAAAGTTATGTTTTTTTCCCCAGTATTTGATTATCCTAATTGTGCTAGAAAAGGTTTGGGTAGAAATAAATTGTTATTAGTAAAGTCAACCCTAGCCACTGTGTTACATTCTCAATCCTGAGTTCATGTCTCCCCAGACCAAGCACTCTATAAAATATACCTACCAGTAAAGACAACATGTCAGTCCTACACCTTGTAGCCCTCTTTGTCTTATGTACCATTTTCTGTGCACTGATTTACGTACGTATGATTTATTGTCTCTGTATGTGTGTTATGTAAAGTGCTCCAACACCCTACACTGGCAAGAGAGGCTCTATAAAACAAATTAAATACATGTGAGAGAGGGGCTATAGAGCGGTAAGAGACACTGTTAAAGGGTGATGGTGAGGGAATCATTGAAGAGCCCCTATAAATATTTCAGTATCCTGGTGCACTTCACTGTAAGGTCATCATTTACTATGCTTTAAAAACGTATACAATTGAATATATAATGAAACATTTGTTGTAGAATATACAGTTTTGCCATTTTTTGCCAAATGTTCTAGGGGTTGGAGAACCACCAAAGCTTCATTGTAATGGTCAGGCACCCTCACTATGCATCCTATGGGGGCTGAGCTGACAAAATTTGCCAGGGCTGCTTTGGGTTCCCAGTCTTGCTCTGGACAAACTGTACCGTCCCACAGTACACAAATAGACAATTGGAAGTAGTACTGCTGACTAATCAAGCTACAAGCCTGTACTGTTTCACATCTGCTCCTACATTAATAGTTAATGTTTTCTTTAAATACATTAATTCTCACCAGTACAATCAAAGTTAAACTTGTAGTGGCACTTACAAAACCACAGGCTTGGTATGAAATCCACCCTTGCTTAGGATCAAACAGTTTCATCCGCAGAGGAACTAAACTTTAAAGACCGTAAAATCAAATTGTGCATTCTAGACGTTAGTTTTGCAATACGTTTTCTGTTACACATTAAAATGTCTTAAATTATTAATGTTATTAATTATAAATGTCTATTAATTATTAAATTAATAATACTCTAATGACTTTCAAAGTACAGTCCTCAAACCTTCATCAGTCACTAAAAAGGGACAGAGGAGACTACTAGAGTTTAATTGGTTTACCATATTTTTAATTACACACAATTTAACTATACAGTAACACTTGATGCCTTTCTTGCCTTCCCGAGTAGCATACAGTGAGGCCCACAAGTTAAGGTGTGATTCCCTATTCCAAACCTCAACACCAGAAGTAGCACAACTTCAATTACATAACAACAAAAATTGAGTTTTATTTCTATACATTAAGGGGTTGTTGGCAGCGGGTTACCTTTGTGGTATTTCCAATTTCTCTTGCCTGTGGAAAAACTATGCTTTCAATATCTGAATGCCTTTTAGCCATTCGCACAATTCAAGAACTGAGTTTCAGTGAGAGCTAAGCTTTGTTGGGCATCACTACATAGCCATAGGCTGTACTCCAGGATAGGGAAAAGCAAAGGATCCTTATTGAGGGAATGAGACCCAAAAGATCGTCGGACAAACTTAAACAATTAATTATGATCGTTCACAAGGGGAATCAGTCATCATAGACCCCAATGGTTCCTTACCAGATCATCTGGAGCGGGTATTGAGGCTTATGTCTTTTTAGTTTTCTTCTAGCGCCAGGTTGATCCCCAATTCCCACCATACCCTACTCCCACCCAGCAGCTTCTCTGGCAGGGTTTTTTTCCTGCCCTAGAGACATGAGGGCCAATTGTCCGGGAAACGATTATGAGGTCTATGCATCCATTGTTCTGGTACTTGTATCATATTGATGTTATGTGCACTAGAGTCCTAGTGGTTCTGAGTGGAATTGAACAGAAACTATGTAATGTGTGGGGGGTTGTTAAGGTGTGGTTAACAGAACGTTTGATGTAACAGCACTTGAGTGTATGCTGAGGAATAAAGTAATGTTTGACTGCAAATCTTGTGTGGCGTAATTCATCTGTATGCTCACTAGCTGGGAAAGACGCTACCACTGGCGACGAGTAGGGGATACTTGTCCAAGAAAATAAGACTGTGCTCCCTGAGAGTTTGCAACAATACAGAAAACTGCTTGTGCGTGCCACATGTGCCCAGAATCAATATGGAGCAGTCTGCGACTGGCACATGTGGAGTCAAATCCAATGCTCCTGCTCGCACACAGTCACAGAAGAGATTAAAGACCCTGCAGAGGAGCACATTCAAAATGTCCTGCAAAACCGCTGATGAGTCAGTTGACAAAGAAGCTGTGCCGTACCCCAAAATACATAACAATCATTCAGTCGAAGCAAGAAATAATGATAAGGTCCTGCATGCGTTGTGCCACTCTGTAAATACGGCGATAGGAGTTTGTCCTCGTTGGACCACATTAACGTAAAAAATGGTGACGTTAATGTGGCGCAAGGTGGCGCTAGGGGACTATAAATATGCCCCCAAGTGTGGTTCCCTTGTTTAGTTGAGCCAGTCAAAAGATAGCTGAAGACATGCCATATTTGAAACTATTTGTTCCCTAAGGTGAAGCAGCACCCATTGGCAATGTCTGATCTTTTTACCCTTGCCTAGGAGAGAGTTGCAGTTGACCTTTTTGGACACCATCTCATGGTAGTCCTAGACAAATATTCATGGTTTCCTTTTGTGGAAGGCCTATCGTCAACAACCAGTGGCCAAGTCATTGAATGGCTTGATGACATCTTTTCAACGTGGGACATCCCCAAAATTCTCAAATCTAATAATGGCCCGCCCTTTACCAGCAAGGAGTTCACCGGATTTCTTGACTGATTCAGCATCAAACACCAAAAGAGTACATCCATCTGGCCCCAAGCCAATGGTGTAGTTGAATGATTTATGAGCACCCTCAAGAGGGTTTTTCAACAAGCGTCCATGGAGGGAATCAATCTGAACCAAGCCATGTGTCAAACCCTTTGGGCCTATCAATAATCTCCTCACTCAACAACTGGTGAGATTATAGCCACCTTGCTATTTGGGAGAGCCATCAGAACAAAACTCTCTCAATGAACCCCGGAACGATCGGTGGACACTGACAAGATCCGAGACACTGACGCTGGTCGGTAAAGGACGGTGAAAACATACTCAGATAAGTGTCGCCATGCCAAGAAGACCATTTTTGACAAAGGAGTCTGGGTATTTGTCAAGTGAAAATGTAGATGGAAAACTGACACTCCTTTTCCTGCTGATCCGTTACAGGCTGTAGTGTGTAGAGTACACATGATGACAGCAGATTGTCCTGGACAATCCATTACTCGGGACACTTCACATTTCAAACACCTACTGCGATGTTTATCCAGTCCTGAAACTGCCACAGGAAGCAACCCCGTCAACAGATCTGGATCAAGCACGAGCGTCTATGTCGCCACTGCCTGCTCAGTGTGGACCTCGATCATCTTGGATCACCGAGTTAGCAGAGAAGTGATAAGAGAGTCACTGACTCATTGAAGGAATGTAATGTGTGATGTCTGCTGACTTTTTATTTAACAAAAGGGGAGATGTAGCATATTGATGTTATGTGCACTAGTATCCTTGTGGTTCTGGGAGGACTCTGAACAGGAAGTTCGTAATGTGCGGGGAGGTGTGAACGTGTTGTTAAGGGAAAGTATGATGTAATGAAAAGTGCGTGAGTGTAGGCTGAAGAATACAATAATGTTTGATCACAGCTCCTCTATGGTGTAATTCATCTGCATGCTCATGGACTGGGGAAGACACTACAGTTCCTACCCTGCCTTACAACCAACCAGAGTGACTGCCTGTGCAACATCCAAAATCTGATCTCTGTCTCCTAGGCCCCCATAGCTGGGTCTTACTGCATCCTGAAATTGGTCCCTGCCCCTCAGCGAGTTCAGAAACTCTAAAACTGCCACGTCATGTGATCGTAAATAGAGAGCAACTAATGCTGCACATTTTACCAAAAGGATAAAAAGGCCTTCCTTGCAAATACACTATTTTACTTATCTGTATGATTAGCTTCTTGCTGACTCATCATAAAGCAGCATATGCAACAAGTTTCCCAATCACTGCTTGTTTATGGTATTTATTACATCTGTCTCATACTATGTTATTTCCATGACTATGTTATGTCACATATGCTGAATAAATTAAAATAAGTAAAGACAAGTAGAGTAAATAATTAAGCAGTATGTATTTTTGTATGGGATTACCCTGCCTACTTCAGGAAGCTAATCGCTCAGTACACATGCAGGATGATGGTACAGGACTGTTCAGTTGTTACCTCTATTTCTCTCTCTCACACACACACACACACAGGCACATACACAGACACACAGACACAGACACACACACACTTAGTGATCCTTCATGCTGACCACTTCAATCATCTGTTGTGCTATAGTGCCCTGGACCCAGGCCACCTAGGCCAATTGGAGAGGTGAGGCATCAGGCGATTATAGGATGCTCTGGATAGGCCTATTTTGCATCTGCCCAATCCTTAGACTGCCCCTAGAATCAGTCTAATTCATGGTATGACGTTTCTAAATCAGGCTGCTCTAAGTGAAACCACCTAGAGTTAATCAGCCTCACAGAAGGCTTTCCTCCTACAGGCACAGTCAACTAACTCTTGAGCTGGACTTTCCTCTCCCTGTGCAGACACCATGGATACCGTTGCATCCACCTGGTCCATCACGTGCTTGCATCATGCAGACTGACAGCCAGGCCCAACCTAGGCTTTTCATCAGGCCACCTTTCTTTTTTCAAATGAAACGTTATGCCACAATTGTAGGCTCTGTTTCGCACTTAAACATAATTAGAGTAAAAGGCGGATGGACACAGAGCAGTCTTATTCTCCTCGTTAGGACACACTACTATGACCTAGCATGCATTCAGTCATCCCCTCAATCAGGAGGGACGCTTACAAGTTTGAAGCCAAATAATAGGCACAAAAACCAAAAGAATAGAAGTGAAGGGACACAGTTAAGCTTCATTGATAAAAAGGAACATGCACTGTAAATGCTCAATATTTGGTTTAGGTTGAGAGCAAAGCCATTGTGTTTTTTTGACCAGCATCTTTCAGACTTCGATTTGAGACTTTCTATTGATCACTTCTTGGGTCACCTCAGATAAATATTTCTTTCTCACCTCATGCTTTTAGGCTGTTGGGATACATCTTTAGTCTCCAATATAGTGCTTGTAGTCCTCCCATGAGGTTTATTCTTCACTTCTCACTCCCTGCACCACCTCTTGTTCCTGCCTGCTGTTCCTTCCACTTTTCATCATGTGCTCCTCCTTCCCTTTGCCCACCAGCTTTTCTTGTTCCTCCCTCTAGCTCCTCCCTCTGTTTTCGTTGTGCTCCTTTGTGCTCCTCATTCTCCCCACGACAGTTGGTGGACCTCTCCTGTGTTCCCAGAGGCCTCTAATTAGTGCTGCCAGACCCAAGCATTTTAGGCCTGGCTTATTTGATACAAGACAAATATTTGGGGTGGACTTTGGATCAGCCCATTGATAATGACTGCTGTCTTTCTTCTTTATCTCATTTGCTTGGTTCCTATTTAATGGTTTTCCTTCCTCCTCTTGTGTTTGTCCCTCCCCTGAAGCATAGTTTTTTTCTACAGCATTTCAAGGAAGTGCACATTTTCTTGCTCTCTCCTCATGTGTTGCATCTGCGCCCACAACTACCTTGTGCTCTCATTGTTGCTCTTCCCCTCCTCCCCGATTGTCCATTGTTTGCCTAGTGCCTAACTGTCATGCTTGTTTTTTTTGTATTCCTCTACTCCTCCAGGTCATCCATTTCTCCCTCACCTTCCCTACTCAGCGTTGTTACTCAGTGTTCACTTTTTCCCTCACTTCTAACTGCTCCTCTGCCTACCAGTCAAGGTTTTTTTTTTTTTACTTATTTTTTACTAATTTAGCTGCAAGGCTATCCCTTTCTTTAGAATGACCTTCCACCATATTGGAACAATGACTTTAGAAAATCCTAAATGGCCGCTGCATCATCATCACATATGTTCATGTATATGTGATGTATATGTGATGATGCATTCAAACAAAATCATCATCAGTCTGTGCTTGACTGGATCACGTCCTTCCTCTCCGACTGAACGCCAAGAGTCTGCCTTCCTCCCTTCCTGCCGGGCCCACCAAAACCATCTGCAGCGTTCCCCAAGGATCCTCTCTCAGCCCAACCCTTTTTAACATCTACATGGCACTGCTCGCCAACATCGTCTGATCCCACAACCTCAACATCGTCTCCTATGTCGACGATACCCAGCTGATCCTCTCACTCACCAAGGACCCTGCCACCGCCAAAACCATCCTCCACAACAGACTACACGCTATCGCCACCTGGATGGAGAAGAGCCGCCTCAAACTTAACTCGGACAAGACAGAGCTCCTCATCCTCGGCTCCAAACGCTCCGCATGGGACGACTCCTGGTGGCCAGCCACCCTAGAAACCGCACCAACACCCACCACCCACGCACACAATCTAGGCTTCATCCTAGACTCATCGCTCATCATGACCCAGGAAGTCAACGCCATCTCATCTTCCTGGTTTAACACCCTCCGCATGCTTCGCAAGATCTTCAGGTGGATCCCCACCGAAACATGCTCTCGTCAGCAGCAGACTGGACTAGGGCAACGCGCTCTACGCAGGGACCACAGCCAAGCTCCAGAAGAAACTACAACAGATACAGAACGCCTCTGCATGCCTTATCCTCAACATCCCTCGCCGCGACCACATCTCAGCCCACCTCAGAGACCTGCACTGGCTCCCTGTCACCAAGAGGATCACCTTCAAACTCCTCATCCATGCTCACAAAGCCCTTCACAACATAGGCCCGGCCTACCTCAACGAGCGACTCACCTTCCACACTCCCACCCGCCCACTGCGCTCCGCCAACCTTGCCCTCGCCGCCGTCCCTCGCATCCATCCGACTACAGCCGGCGGCAGATCCTTCTCCCACCTCGCCGCCAAGACCTGGAACGCCCTCCCTGCCCACCTTCCACAGACCCAGAACCTCCTGAACTTCAGAAAACACCTCAAACCCTGTTTTTTCAAGCAGTAGCAGTCCTTCCTCCCCCGTGCCTTGAGACCCTAGCGGGTGAGTAGCGCGATTTACAAATGTTTGATTGATTGATTGATTGACAGGCATTTAGATGTTTTTGTGGCAAAGGTTGTTCAACATTGCCAAAAGTGTTTATATTGCCATTGCTGTACAAAACTGACACAGGCAAAATACGGGACTGAATCGAATGCAAAGGAGCATTCCAAACAGAACACTTTTTGTTTCATTGTGTGGCTTTATTGTGCTAAAGCTCATGCGTTAGCACTGAAACTCACACCTATTGTGTTTGCCCATGCTCTGTCATTTGCTTTTACACTATAGATTCTTTACTTATCAGGACAAACAAAAAATTAAGGCGGCACAGAAAGGAGCATGTGAGAAAAGGCTTAACCATTGCTGATGAGATGTCTAAGCAACAAACTTTGCTAAAGGTAGCAGTTGTCAGGCAGACAAATAAAAGATTCACTTAAAATGGTGCACACGATGCACAGTGAAATTGTATCAATAACCAAAACTTAAATGAGCAGACCCAGAACAGTAAGAAATTGAACTGCTAAACAAAAAATGGGAATCATTTTAAAAGGTGCTAAATAGTATCTAGTATGTATGATGCAGCTCAAACGGAGACTGTTAGAAATTGGGTTATTGGTTGACTGGGGTGTGAGCCCTGGTCAAGCAGCAGCTACAAATCCTAGTCAGCGTAAGTCACAAGCAAACCCCAAATTATGCTGGGCTCAACTCCCTGGTAGCTTTACACAGAGCAGTCAGGCTTCCCTTTGAGGCAATGTGTAAAGTATGTGTTCAAAACCTCAAACATTAAAACAGTGAAAACACCACACAAAAAGATCCCACATCAGGTTTGAAAAACAAAGTTTAATTTAATACACAAAACAAGACCAAACTGGCATAAATCCGTAGAACTGGAGTTATGATTTTTTAAAGAATAAACTGTACAAGGCAGTGCCTAAAAGTCGTAAGCACAACCCTGGCCATCTGGTCGAGCTGGACTGGGTCAAAGACAAATGTTCAGATGGATCACCTAGGATCTAGGGTCGGATAAAGTCTCAGATTAGTCCAGCAGAAGTTTTGCCTTCTCAGGTTCTGTCCTCAGAGTCCTGTTCGCACTGGGTAGGGCTGTTAGGAGCAAGGAAAGTGTCAAGGGTGGTAGTCGGTATGAGAATGTAGCCATTTTCTAGCTTGGCTACCCCAATTTTTGGCCTGTTTGTCAGTGTGTCTGACTGTGGCACTGGGATCCTGCTAGCCAGGACCCCAGTGCTTATGGTTTTTGACCTGTTTGACAGTATGTTTGACTGTTTTGTCTCCCAGATAAGCCTTGGCTGCTCATCTACAGCTACCCCTAGACAGCCTGGCTTCTAGATACTGACTACATTTCACTAATAAGGGATAACTGGACATGGTATAAGGTGTAAGTACCTTTGATATCCACCGCAAACCAGGCCAGCCTCCTTCAGTCGGTATAGTGTGAAGAGCAGGCCAGGTGTCGTAGGTGGACAGGTAGGAGTTTCGCGTTGGTGACTTTCAATGGGCTGTTAATGCTGCTGTAAGAAGAGACTGGCTGGCAGCAGCTTGTGCTGAATTTCGGTGCCAGAGGCACAGTTTGAGTGAAAACATGTCCATTTGTGGTCATGAAGAGCCCAAAAGCTTGCTTTAAGAGCCCAGTGAACCACACCAAAGGCACAGGACCTGAGGGGCATTACTTGGGAGTCAGGAACTTGCTGCAGCCGGCCCCAGAAGCTGTTTGGGGGGCCTTTTAGCTCCCTGAGGCTCAGCTCAGGAGACCGAAGGCTTGCCCTTGGAGTCACTCTAACGTCCTGGATTCAAGTTGAAATTGTAGGTCCAGTTCTTCTTCCCCAGGCAAGAGGGCAGCAGGTCAGCATAGCAGGTAATCATTTCCTTTAGAGCAGCAGTCCAGCAGAGAGTCAATCCTTGTAGCGGCATAGCGGTCCTTCTTCATTGCAGAGTATTCACATTTCCAGAAGTGTAGTGAAGAGGCCCTTCTTGTACACACAGCTGTGCCTTTGAAGTGGGGAAAAGCTTCTAGAGGCATACCTTTGAAGTGCACAGGTGTCCTGCCTTCCTGGCTCCAGACTAATTACAGGGGGTTTGCAGCCCTCTGAGTGCAGTTATGACACAGCCTATTCAAGTATGAGTGGGGCTGTGCCTGGAGCATCCCTCCAATCCTTCCAGTTATGGCCCATCCAGTCACGCCTATGCTCCCATTGTGTATAGCTGTCTAGGAGGAATACACAAAGCCAACTGTCACCCACATCTAGCCATGGGAACCAGAGACACTGTGCAGGAACCAAATGGCTAAGGCAAGAAAATGCTGACTTTCTAAAAGTGGCATTTTCAGAATTGAAAATTAAAATCTTACATCACCATAAGTTAGGATTTTAAATTGTGATTCCAGAGAGCAAAATGTGAACAAATTACATTTTCCCGTTTAGAAATTACACTTATAAAAAATAATAAGGTAATTCCAATGTTATCCTATGGCAGAGGTAGACCTTGTAGTAGTGGAAAACAAACTAAAGAGGTTTTCACTACCAGAACATGTAAAACTAAAAAGGTACCTGTTCTACTGTTTAAATAAATTGCACCCTGCCTTCTGGCTGTCCAGGGCCTACCCTAGGGGTGACCTATATCTATTAAAAAGGAACGTTTGGGCACTGCAAAAGGGTTACGTTGCCAGGTTGAAATGGCAATTTAAAACTGCACACACACACTCTGAAATGGCAGGCCTGAGAAATGTTTAAAGTGCTACTTAATTTAGTGGCACAACTAGTGCTGCAGGCCCGCTATTAGCATTTAATTTACAGGCCCTGGGCACATGTAGTGCCACTTTACTAGGGATGTATAAGTAAATTAAATATGCCAATTGGGTGTAAGCCAATGTTATCATATTTTAAGCAGAGAGCAAAAGGACTTTAGCACTGGTTAGCAGTAGTAATGCGCAGAGTCCTAAGTCCAACAAAAGTGAATTCAGCAAAAAAGTAGGAATAGCACAGGCAAAAAGTCTGGGGATGAGCCTGCAAAAAAAGGACCAAGTCCTACAGAGACCATTTTGAGACAGCACCTAAATCAAACAACTACTGAATAAATTAACAATTTGGCTGCTGTAAAAGCAACAACTGATAGGAAGTGTACCAGTTCCAACATTTAAGTCGTTGGGCTAAGTGTCAATAACAGTAGGAATCAAGAAAAGTGTATTGAAGTGATTTACCAAAATCAGACATCTTTATATAGAGCTTACCTTGCCAACCCACAGCACTTTGACTGTATCAAAATGATGTGTATGCATGTGAGGGATATCTGTGCTACAGAATAAAGAGAATATTAAGTAGAGCAGACAAGGAGAAAGCTAATTTTGGCAGGCTACTTCAAACCAGGGAGGCAGTAACCTTGCACAAAATCTATATAGCTACCACGCACAAGATTTTTAATCCCTTTGTGGAATTTCACATATTCAAATTCAAGGCAAAAAGGCTGTGGAAGAAAGTGCAAAGGTACTTTCCTCACAAATGTGGACTTCATCAACCTGTTGAAGATAATTGTGTTTAGGGTAGTCAATCATCTGGTTATGAATTTAGTCATGAAAAATCGAAGTGGATATTTTAATTACAAACCATCAACGTTTTTGGATCCCATCTGGTTTAAATATGGAAGCTGCTAAAGTCACAGTATATGAGCATTGTTACATTTGAGCCAGTGGTTGCAGGTAGAGTCCATTGGCACTTTTTTTTTAGGAATTTGCGCTTTTTTTCCTCATCACACTTTGACTGAGAGCAAGAAAAAAACTAAAGGGAGGAAAGAGCAGGAAGAAAAAGACAGCAAAATAGTGATGGAGGAAGAAAGCAGGGATGGATGAAAATGACTTGTAAAGAGTGAGATAAAGTGGCAGAGACTATCAGGTGGAAGATTAAGAAGGCATGAGGCAGAATCTTCTTTTACCAATCAAGTCTACATATGAGTCTAATTTGACTATCATGACTTTTAAGCAAGCTAAGAGAGAAGATAAACATGGGTTGGTGAACTCAAACTACAAATAAGAAGTACTCATTCCTGTTTTGGAGGATTTTTTACTAATGGAAATTAATTTCTAGTTAATTTCTAGTTTCTAGTCTAATGCACTCACAGGGAAACGCTCTGAACGCTGACTCCGTAACAACGAAGTCGTGTACAACGAAAGCGGAACAACGCTTTTGTTAACCACGACTTCGTTGTTTTGTGCCTTAACCACGCATGTGCTGAACAACGCACATGCGTGGTTAAGGCACAGAACAAGGGAGTCGGCTGAGGAGGATGACGCGATGAGTCAGGTAAGTGGGCGGGGGTGGGAGGTCAGGGTTTTAGTTTTAGGGGCGGGTGTGGGGGATCGGGGTATTTTTAGTTTTAGGGGTGGGGGTTGGGGTTTTAGTTTTAACGGTGGGGGTGGGGGATTGGGGTTTTAGTTTTAGGGGAGGGGCATCGGGCGGTTTAGGTTTAGGGGTGGGGGAGGGAGGGGAGGGGTATTTTTAGTTTTAGGGGTAGGGTTGGGGGGTTGTGGTTTTAGTTTTAGGGGCGGGGTGGAAGGTCGGGGTATTTTTTAGTTTTAGGGGCTGGGGTGAGGGTTTGGGGGGTTTTAGTTTTAAGGGAGGGGTGGGGGGTCGGGGTATTCTTAGTTTTAGGGGCATGGGTGGGGGGTTGGGTTTTAGCTTTAGGGGAAGGGCGTCGGGCGGTTTAGGTTTAGGGCAGGGGCGGGGAGGGGTATTTTTAGTTTTAGGGGCGAGGGTGGGAGGGTTGGGGTATTTTTAGTTTTAAGGGTGGGGGGCCGGGCGGTTTAGGTTTGGGGAGGGGTATTTCTAGTTTTAAGGGCGGTTGGGGGTCGGGTATTTTTAGTATTTGGGGGTGGGGGGTCAGGGTGGTTTAGGTTTTTAGGGTTTAGGGGTGGGGTGGGGGATTGGGGTGGTTTAGGCTTTAGGGGTGGGGGTGGTTTTAGGGGCGGGGTGAGGGGTTGCGGTAATTTTAGGGGTGGGGTTTGGGGTGGTTTTAGGGGTTTGTTGGGGGGTCGGGTTATTTTAGGGGCGGGGTGGGGAGGTTGGGGGGTTTAGGTTTTAGGGGTGGGGTGGGGGGCTCGGGGTACTTTTAGGGGCGGGTGGTCTTCGGTTTAAGAGGTGGGGGTTGGGGTACTTTAGGTTTCAGGGACGGGGTGGGGTTTGGGGTTGTTTTAGGGACAGGGTGGGGGTCGTGGTAATTTTAGGGATGAGGTTGGGGTAGTTTTAGGAACAAGGGTGGGGGGTTGGCGTGGTTTTAGGGGAGGGGGTTGGGGGGTCGCGGTAATTTTTAGAGGTGGGGGGTCAGGGGTGACGCATGCTGGAACCAAGCATGCCTATCACTAATGCCTTTACAACGAAAAATCATTGTTAAGGCATTCGTGGTAAAGGCATTAGTGATAACAACGCGGTCGTTGTTCCGACCTCGTTGTTCAGGCATGCGTTGTTCCAGCATGCGTTGTTCCGACATACATTCGCACTTACATGGCCATGTCCACTGATCAACCGGTTTCTGATATTCCTAGTGGCACAGGTTAGTCTCCAGCCTATTCGTGCAGGGTTATGTACCAAATGTAAGTTAGGATCCCTGACACGGGCTTGAAAGCAAATGTCTGAAACTATATTAAGGGACGTCCAAACATCTGCTTTTGCAAAACACATGGAATCCGAAATCCATAAACATACAGAGAATTTGTGGAGAAGATCGTGTTCAACCAGTGACAACAGAACAACATTGGGGGGGATGTAATGCTAGAAGGAAAGGGCCAGGGCCATTTTAACCATAAACTTTATATGTTGTTGTGGAAACAGTCAGAAATCAAGGGTGGAATGACTTGAAAGCAAGATAGGCACAGGTGAGGTGTGCTACCACTCAGGTGACGTTATAACAATAATATGTGGCAATTCTGTGTATTCGATCTAAGGCAAACCTGAATGCAGAAATTCATTTTACTTTTTAAACTACAACACCAAAAACGAAATACACCTCTCCTCGCTATTTATAAGGCAGACATCAAAGGCGTGTCCAAGGTTCTTCATAATACTACTAGCGCATTGACGGATTCCTTCCTGTATGGGACTTTTCTAAAGTCCCTCTAGACGTTGTGATGAAGTTCAGAGAGGAACTGTCCTGGCACTTTGGGCGGGACTGTTCTTATTAGAGCAGGGTCAACGCTGATTCTCATAAGGTAGTTCCTATCTGAGGTGGCAGAATGGACAAAAAAATCAATTAACTCGATGCAGCTCTGTGTAATTACCAGTGGCTGAGATTAATTCAAACATTCCATCCATCAAGTTTTTACATTTTGTTCCTTATAATTTCTACAAGGGTTGTTTTTGGTTCTCCATCATCGTATAAAAAGAGAATAGCTCATAATCACGCGAGATGCTGTCACTTCACCTTTTGGACAACGCTTTCAGTATAGAGCAATGCTCACTAAATGTTTTAGAACCACAACCCACTTTTCGGAACCACAAACCTTGGGACTTACCTACCTTTAATTGACATGAGGCAGGGCCTAAATGGAATGGAACTAAAGCACTGTGCGTAGCGCACGGTCATTTACAGACCACACATTTTTCATTGAAATGGCCACTAACTTTGCACAGAAATACAGTTTTACTGCTAATACTATATAGGGCACAAGTAATGCGTGGAAATTGGGTTTCTGTGTTAATCAGACTAGTTGCTCAGTGGATGGGGATAGGGATACTTTAAAACACATCCCCCCAAACATTTTTTTGCTTAGAACAATTAGTCACTAGACAAGGGGGGAAGTTACTAAGGGAAGTTGTTTTCCAAGCTGTGGTGTGTGAGGATCATTCATCACTGTGTGCAGTGGGAATTTTGGAGAGCTGGCCATAAACAAGGTATGAAGTGGTGAGGGTGAATATTGTTAGAGGATATAGGGCCCTATTAGGAGTTTGGCGGTCCAAGGACTGCCGAACCCGCAGTGGCAGTGGGACTGCCGCACTCCTGTTGGTCTGACTTCCATATTAAGACCCTGGTAGTCCCACTACCACAACAGGATCATGGATTCTGGCAGGGTGGTGGCGGTGGGAGTCGTGGTCAGCCACGGTAGCGCTGAGTTTAGCGCAGCCATGCTGATCACGAGTCCTCTTTCTGCTCAACATTTCCTTGTTCAATGCACACAGAAAAACAAGGTCTTGTCACAAATGTTCTGTTGTGAGCCATGTGTGATGTTTTACAATCACTTGCATATGGAAAGGCATATGCTTTGTTTGATTGCATAAATAGTTTATTTTAAAGTGTAGTAAATTAATATCATACTAACACTTCTTGAGAAAGTTATGGCAAATCCAGACCTTGCCGCCACCAAACTTTTGTAAATCTTACCTTAGTGCCTGATTTTACGACTGATAGAGTATCAGCCACTGGGATGTAGAAGAACATTACATCTGCCATCCCCATGGAATCACGTCCATCAATTTTAGTGATGGCCGCTGGCCTGGCGGTCATCTCTACTACACCTTGAAAGGAATCACAGTGACAGTGACAGTGGTTCCCTCAAAGGCAGAAGAAAATGTTTGGTGCACACTCGCCATCATTTCTGATATATCTGTTGACCCAATGTTTGCTTTTTTTGTTTTCAGTAATAAAATCCCACAGCAGGAGTTTGTTTATGAAAAACAAACCTAATGAGCCCCACACCTTAGGACGTTTCTCCCATGATGAGGGGATTGTTATTTGTTTTTTTCTCTCACCTCCAGGTTTTACAGAAATTAAAATGGCATTGCAGTGTCCACCCTAAATAGGGCAAATGGTTTTGTCCTCCGACATCCCTACTGTGTTTAGCCATTGGAGAAAGCCTTCCGTCAACAGATCCAATGTGAGTTCTATCAACAGAAAACTGGTGGTCATTCTGGCTCCTAAATAAGGCAACAGACTGAGGGCTTGGCAGAGAGTATACTTTGTTGCATTTGGGACAAAGCACCCTATCGCCAAATTCTAAATCAGCCTCTAAGTTAGGAATATGCCTTTTAGCGAGATGGCAATCCTTACAGATGCTCCTCATACCACCCTGGATCCTAGGCTTCAACCCTGCTGCTATAAAATGAGAAACAAATGGAAGAGTACAATACTTTTTGAAAGGAGGCAACAATGAGCCATCAATGCTTATTGGCACAAAGGGAGGCAAAGGTGCCTCCCACCCCATAAAAAAGAAGAAATGCAGCAACTACAGGATAGCAGGCCAGTCTTCAAAATGTAAATTCTGACCCTCTGGCAATCTCCAAACACCACCTTCTACTGCAACTTTGTCAGAGAAATCTGACAGAAGTAAATTTCGAAGAATCAGGTACAAGATGCTGTGGTCTTATTTGCTGAGTAGGCAGCCCAAGACCAAATAGAAAGCCCCCCAACAGATGTGTGTGCCTTATTGTTAGAAATGAGGCCTCTAGTTGGCAGTCGTTTACACCCTGTCCACGTAGGGACCCTCACTCTAGTCAGGGTAAGGGAGTCACACAGCTACAATAACCCCTGCTCACCCCCTTAGTAGCTTGGTTTAAGAAGTTAGTCTTATCTCAGAGGGAGTGTGTAGAGTATTTGTACAAGAATACACAGTGAAAACATCAGAAAAGGAATCCACACCAGTTAAAAAAAATAGCCAATATTTATCTGTAGGAGGCTGGACTGGCTTGTAGTGAGTACCAAGGGGTACTTACACCTTGCACCAGGCCCAGGTATCCCTTATTAGTGTATAGGGTGTCTAGCAGCTTAGGCTGATAGATAATGGTAGCTTAGCAGAGCAGCTTAGGCTGAACTAGGAGACGTGTGAAGCTACTACAGTACCACAAGTGTCACTTGCACAATATCATAAGAAAACACAATACACCGGTATACTAAAAATAAAGGTACTTTATTTTTATGACAATATGCCAAAGTATCTCAGAGTGTACCCTCAGAGTGAGGATAGCAAATATACACAAGTTATATGTACACAGTACTAAAAATATGCAGGATAGTCTTAGAAAACAGTGCAAACAATGTAGTGGTAGGAGGCTTGGTGCTTTTCTTTGGACAACTGGGATCTGTTGTCCAATGGCCTTTTACTTTACATAAATAGCACCATGGTTTCTTTTCTTTGTTTTGATTCAAAGAGGATTTGGGCCCACCACCCCCACCAGAGTGTTTTTGTGGGCCTGATGAAGACTCATTTTTAGACTTGTCCCCACCCTTGTCAGAAGACTTACCATCCTTCTTTTTGTTGCCATCTTTGTCACCCCCTGTATGAACTTTTCTGTTCACCCTTGTTCTGACCCATTTGTCTGCCTTCTTTCCCAATTCTTGGGGAGAGGTCAGATCAGAGTCCACCAAGTACTGGTGCAACAAATCAGACACACAATTATTAAGAATATGCTCTCTCAGGATCAAGTTATACAGGCTTTCAAAATCAGTAACTTTACTGCCTTGTAACCACCCCTCCAAGGCCTTCACTGAATGGTCAATGAAATCAACCCAGTCTTGTGAAGACTCCTTTTTGGTCTCTCTGAACTTTATCCTGTATTGTTCAGTGGTTAAGCCATAACCATCCAGGAGCGCATTCTTAAGAACTGTAAAATTATTGGCATCACTTTCTTTCACAGTAAGGAGCCTATCCCTACCTTTTCCACTAAATGATAGCCATAGGATAGCAGCCCACTGCCTTTGAGGTACATCCTGTACAACACAGGCCCTCTCAAGTGCAGCAAACCACTTGTTAATGTCATCCCCCTCCTTATAAGGGGGAACTATCTTGTGCAGATTCCTGGAATCATGCTCTTTTACAGGATGACTATGGGGAATACTGCTGCTGCTACCATGGGTTTCAAAACCCAACTTCTGTCTTTCCTTCTCTAGTTCAAAAGACTGTCTATCCAAATCCAACTGTTGTTTTTTAAGCTTCAGTCTGGTTTGTTCCACTCTTAACTTGTTGAGTTCCCTTTCTAACATTCTGTCATCAGGGTTGGTGGGAGGGGCATTCTTAGACACAGAAGAATGAACAGAAGGAGACCTGTCCCTTACAGAAGCCACCCTAACAGCTTGGCTAACAGAAACATCACTTCCACTGTGGTGTGAATAAATGCTCTTGCTATGATGTGAGACAACACTATTTGTATGGTGTGGCTCTTCATCATTACCAACTATGCTAGACTGTCTAGTAATGGGCAGGCTAGGAAGTTTCTTTCCTGAATCTTTTCCTGGGGGAGTCCCTGGATCAGATTGGGAACCATTTGCTACTTTTTCAACAGATGTGGCCCCTTTGGCCTTATCTTGTTCTCTAAGCATATTAAGCAACAATTCCAAGGAAGGATTCTTCCCTACACTCAAACCTCTCTCTATGCAGATACTCCTTGCTCCTTTCCAGCTAAGGTGATCATATGCAAGTTTGGACAGATCAACATTTTGGCCTGTGCCAGACATTTTTAGAGAGAGTTAAAGTGATAGAAAAAGAGAAAAAAGTTTTCTGAACTTTTTAGAAAGACAGAAAAAAAACTTTTTAAACTTTTAAGAACTTTTTGAAAGTTTAGAAGTACTTTTCAGCACTTTAGAAAACAGTGAGAAGAGGAAATGCAAAACTTTTTAGCTATGTGTACACACACTGAACTTGTTTTGTATATTTTTCTCTTATGAAAAGTACAATGACAAGAGTGGTAAGTAGTCTCAAAGCACTTATCCCACCGCTGCACAACCAATGTAGGAGGCTGGACTGGCTTGTAGTGAGTACCAAGGGGTACTTACACCTTGCACCTGGCCCAGGTATCCCTTATTAGTGTATAGGGTGTCTAGCAGCTTAGGCTGATAGATAATGGTAGCTTAGCAGAGCAGCTTAGGCTGAACTAGGAGACGTGTGAAGCTACTACAGTACCACAAGTGTCACTTGCACAATATCATAAGAAAACACAATACACAGGTATACTAAAAATAAAGGTACTTTATTTTTATGACAATATGCCAAAGTATCTCAGAGTGTACCCTCAGAGTGAGGATAGCAAATATACACAAGTTATATGTACACAGTACTAAAAATATGCAGTATAGTCTTAGAAAACAGTGCAAACAATGTATAGTTACAATAGGATGCAATGGGGACACATAGGGATAGGGGCAACACAAACCATATACTCCAAAAGTGGAATGCGAACCACAAATGGACCCCAAACCTATGTGACCTTGTAGAGGGTCGCTGGGACTATTAGAAAATAGTGAGAGTTAGAAAAATAGCCCTCCCCAAGACCCTGAAAAGTGAGTGCAAAGTGCACTAAAGTTCCCCAGAAGACAAAGAAGTCGTGATAGAGGAATAATGCAGGAAAGACACAAACCAACAATGCAACATCGATGGATTTCCAATCTAGGGTACGTGTGGAACAAGGGGACCAAGTCCAAAAGTCACAAGCAAGTCGGAGATGGGCATATGCCCAGGAAATGCCAGCTGTGGGTGCAAAGAAGCTTCTACTGAACAGAAGAAGCTGAGGTTTCTGCAGGAACGAAAAGGGCTAGAGACTTCCCCTTTGGAGGACGGATCCCTCTCGCCGTGGAGAGTCGTGCAGAAGTGTTTTCCTGCCGAAAGAACGCCAACAAGCCTTGCTAGCTGCAAATCGTGCGGTTAGCGTTTTTGGATGCTGCTATGGCCCAGGAGGGACCAGGAGGTTGCAAATTGGACCAGGAGGTAGAGGGGACGTCGAGCAAGACAAGGAGCCCTCTTAGCAGCAGGTAGCACCCGGAGAAGTGCCAGAAACAGGCACTACGAGGATGCATGAAACGGTGCTCACCCGAAGTTACACAAAGGAGTCCCACGCCGCCGGAGACCAACTTAGAAAGTCGTGCAATGCAGGTTAGAGTGCCGTGGACCCAGGCTTGGCTGTGCACAAAGGATTTCCGCCGGAAGTGCACGGGAGCCGGAGTAGTTGCAAAAGATGCGGTTTCCAACAATGCAGTCTGGCGTGGGGAGGCAAGGACTTACCTCCACCAAACCTGGACTGAAGAGTCACTGGACTGTGGGAGTCACTTGGACAGAGTTGCTGGATTCAAGGGACCTCGCTCGTCGTGCTGAGAGGAGACCCAAGGGACCGGTAATACAGCTTTTTGGTGCCTGCGGTTGCAGGGGGAAGATTCCGTCGACCCACGGGAGATTTATTCGGAGCTTCTAGTGCAGAGAGGAGGCAGACTACCCCCACAGCATGCACCACCAGGAAAACAGTTGAGAAGGCGGCAGGACCAGCGTTACAGAGTTGCAGTAGTCGTCTTAGCTACTTTGTTGCAGTTTTGCAGGCTTCCAGCGCGGTCAGCAGTCGATTCCTTGGCAGAAGGTGAAGAGAGAGATGCAGAGGAACTCTGATGAGCTCTTGCATTCGTTATCTAAAGTTTCCCCAGAGACAGAGACCCTAAATAGCCAGAAAAGAGGGTTTGGCTACCTAGGAGAGAGGATAGGCTACTAACACCTGAAGGAGCCTATCAGAAGGAGTCTCTGACGTCACCTGGTGGCACTGGCCACTCAGAGCAGTCCAGTGTGCCAGCAGCACCTCTGTTTCCAAGATGGCAGAGGTCTGGAGCACACTGGAGGAGCTCTGGGCATCTCCCAGGGGACGTGCAGGTCAGGGGAGTGGTCACTCCCCTTTCCTTTGTCCAGTTTCGCGCCAGGGCAGGGCCAAGGGGTCCCTGAACCGGTGTAGACTGGTTTATGCAGAATTGGGCACATCTGTGCCCAAGAAAGCATTTCCAGAGGCTGGGGGAGGCTACCCCTCCCCTGCCTTCACACCATTTTCCAAAGGGAGAGGGTGTAACACCCTCTCTCAGAGGAAGTCCTTTGTTCTGCCATCCTGGGACAAGCCTGGCTTGACCCCAGGGGGGCAGAAACCTGTCTGAGGGGTTGGCAGCTGCAGCAGCTGCAGTGAAACCCCAGGAAAGGCAGTTTGGCAGTACCAGGGTCTGTGCTACAGAACACTGGGATCATGGAATTGTGCCAACAATGCCAGGATGGCATAGAGGGGGCAATTCCATGATCTTAGACATGTTACATGGCCATATTCGGAGTTACCATTGTGAAGCTACATATAGGTAGTGACCTATATGTAGTGCACGCGTGTAATGGTGTCCCCGCACTCACAAAGTCCGGGGAATTGGCCCTGAACAATGTGGGGGCACCTTGGCTAGTGCCAGGGTGCCCTCACACTAAGTAACTTTGCACCTAACCTTTACCAGGTAAAGGTTAGACATATAGGTGACTTATAAGTTACTTAAGTGCAGTGTAAAATGGCTGTGAAATAACATGGAGGTTATTTCACTCAGGCTGCAGTGGCAGGCCTGTGTAAGAATTGTCAGAGCTCCCTATGGGTGGCAAAAGAAATGCTGCAGCCCATAGGGATCTCCTGGAACCCCAATACCCTGGGTACCTCAGTACCATATACTAGGGAATTATAAGGGTGTTCCAGTAAGCCAATGTAAATTGGTAAAATTGGTCACTAGCCTGTTAGTGACAATTTGAAAGAAATGAGAGAGCATAACCACTGAGGTTCTGATTAGCAGAGCCTCAGTGAGACAGTTAGTCACTACACAGGTAACACATTCAGGCACACTTATGAGCACTGGGGCCCTGGGTTACCAGGGTCCCAGTGACACATACAACTAAAACAACATATATACAGTGAAAAATGGGGGTAACATGCCAGGCAAGATGGTACTTTCCTACATTATCTGAGTAAAACAAGACAAAACAACATAAATCCAACATGCACAAGTCAAAATATCTCCTTTTAAAAGTTTGAGCAAGTCTTGATTCATAGGAATCAATTGATGTCTCCCGTTAACACAAAGTACCTGGGATGCGTCAAAAATAAAGACGATGCAGGGAATAGGGAAGGGGGGCACCGGAAAAGCAAGGTGATGCATTGGTTCCTTACTGTGCAGAGGAGGTGGTGCGTCATTTCTTTCCTTGCAGGTGAGGCAATGCGTTGGTTCCTTACTGGCAAGGGAGATGATGCGTTGATTCTTTCCTCACAATAAAGGTGATGTGTCAATTTCCAGACACACAGTCTTGGTTCCTTACTTCAGTGCGTGGTTGATGAAACATTGGCACCCAAGGGTGATGCTTGGAAAACCCAGATGTGCTGTGTTGATGAAACTGCGGTGAAAGGTACTGCACTGATTTTTCCAGCACCGCATGTTGATGCATGGATTTTCCCCTTCAGATCATCAGCTTGCACTTCCGAGGGCCCGGAACTTGAGTTCGCACCACTTGACAAGGTAGAACTCTCAGCAGAAGAGCCCAGGCACTGGGAAATGAAGACTTTAATGTCCCGGAGACTTCTTAACAGGAGGCAAGCTCAGTCCAAGTCCTTGGAGAACCTTTGGAAGCAGGATGTAGAAAGCCAAGTCCAGTCCTTTCATTCCCAAAAAAGCAACAGGCAGAATGCCAGCCCCCCTACAGCATCTAACTCTTCTTCCTGGCAGAATTTCCCCAGTCCAGAAAACTTCTAACTATATGGCTCCAGTACATATACACATTTCTGTCTTTGAAGTAGGCAAACTTCAATGATAAGTCTTTGTAGTGCACAAGACCCTACCTTTCCCTGCCCTGGCTCCAGACATGGGTTGGAGACTGCTTTGTGTGAGGACACACACAGCCCTATTCAGGTGCAAGTGCCGGCTCCTCTCACCACTCTAGCTCAGGAAGACCCACCTTCCTGAGTGATGGGCTTTCAGGCTATGCAGGGCACACATTAGCTCCCTTGTGTGACTGTCTAGAGTGAATGCACAAACAGCCCAACTGTTATCCTGACTCAGATGTGTTTTCAGTAGACAGGTAGAGGCACAGAATGGTTAAGCAAGAAAATGCCCACTTTCTAAAAGTGGCATTTTAAAACTCACAATCTAAAAACAATTTCACCAAAAGATGTATTTTTTAATTGGGAGTTCAGAGACCACAAACTCCAAATCTCTATCTGCTCCCAATAGGAACCTACACTTAAAAGATATTCCCATGTTACCCTATGGGAGAGATAGTCCTTGCAATAGTGAAAACGTATTATAGCAGTATTTCACTATCAGGACATGTAAAACACACTCGTACATGCCCTACCTTTTAAATACACTGCACCCTGCACATGGGGCTTCTTTAGGCTTACTTTAGGGGTGACTCACATGTAGTATAGGTTAAGGTTTCAGTCTGGCAAGTGGGTGCACTTGCCAGGTCGAACTGGCAGTTTAAAACTGCCCACACTGACACTGCAGTGGCAGGTCTGAGACATGTTTACAGGGCTATTCATGGGTGGCACAGGCAGTGGGCACACCTAGTACACTTTATTAGGTACTGACTAGTAAATCAAATATGCCAACCACGGATAAACCAATCACCAGTACAATGTAGACAGGGAGCACTTGCACTTTAGCACTGGTCTGGCCAAAAAAAACAGGTCAAAACAAATAGGAGGAAGCAGACAAAATGTTTCAGGATAACCCTGCAAAAAGGGCAAGGTCCAATACGTACTTAAATCATTTCATTTCATTCTAATTTTAACCTGGACACATTTACTGTTCTCTCTTTCTCTAGTGTTTCTTCAGATATTTTGTCATAATTTATGGCACCTGCTGCACCTTGCTGACTCAAATTGTTTAACAAATCTGTCAACTGGTATGCTGTAAAACCTTGTAAACTGATTTTATTTCTCTGGGGTACTTCTACTTGCGGGGTACTGCAAGATACATTTAAAATATGATCAGGTCGGGCATGTAAGGAAGAGGAGTTCCCTGTGGAAACCTTGCATCAGGAACAGGTCCTGCTTGATTTAACATCAGGTTAGGTTCTGTAATTCATGTAGGGGCTAGTGGTGGAATAAAAGAAGCTGTTCTCTTCATCTCTGCATTGTTTGAGTACACAGATCTCTGCACACCAATTGGTGATATCCTTGTAAAGGTAGCTAGTGTTTCTGGAACAGTTTGACATTTATTCAATGAACATTACTTCCAGTATTACCTGAAGCATACAAGGAAATAACTGGACCTATTGTCACAGGGACTGCCAATGCATCGGGACCAATAGGGTTTGTCTGATTTTGGGGAACTGACATTCCAGTACTCTGTCTTGTTAAAACAGTACTGAATCTTTGACCTGTTTGACTCAGGGTTAACAATTGACATTGATTGAGCTGGAGTAAACATTGGCACAAACTGATTTTGAATAAAGTTCTGCACCGGCGCATTCACATAAGGTGTTGGCACTGTTTGATTCACAACTAGAACTGATTCAGGCTGAACTCTATTAACAGTCAGGAATGGTGGATAACCCACAGGTACTTGGGTCACTAAATTTAGAGGTGTACCTGGAACTATCTGATTTGGGGTCTACTCAACTGGAGCAGTTGGCACATTTGGGGCTACATCTTGTACTGCGTGACTTCTCGTATCTTACTCAACTGAATGATACAGAAGTGGACGAATCGTTAAAAGCTGATTTATGAATACATCTTCCAAATCACTTTCACATATTAGTGTCTTTTTGTTCTAATTGTTTTCTGCTGTCTGCTCTGCGTCTACTGTGCGTCTCATTCTTCTCTTAGGTTTAGTGCTTTCTCCTTTTTATTTAAAATAGCTTAAAACATTTGTGTGACTTCTAAAATATTTGCACTCCACCTTTTCTGTTCTGCATCCCATCTAGCTTCTGAAAGTGTCTTAAGTACTTTCTGCATTCTACTCCCATATTTGGTTGTTATTTGATCTTTGAAATTTAGGGGCATATTTAGGAGCCGCTAGCACCATTCCAACGCCATATTAGTGTCATTTTTTTAATGCTAATGTGGCATTAGAAGGCCAAAAACGGTGCACCATATTTACAAAGTGGTGCAATGCATGTATTGTGCCACTTTGTAACCCTTTGCGCTACATTATGCCTGCGTCAAGCATAATGTATGCAAAGGGGGCATTCCCACGTTAGGGGGTCCAAATAAATGGTGCAGGGAAAGCTAAGTGATTTCCTTGCAACATTTTTTTCACCATTATTAACACGTGCTCAGAGCAGGCGTTAAAAGGAGGCTTCCATTGGTTACAATGGGCCTCTCGGTGCTTTGCAGGATTAGCGTCAGAATTTTTGGCGCTAATCCTGCAACGCACTGGACTAGCGTCATAAATTATGATGTTAGTCCCCTAACTACAGCCATGGTGCGCCATATTTTCAATACGGGGCACACATGGTGTCGTTAGGGGAGCGCTAAGGGGCGCAGGAGAAGTGGCACTGCACTGTGTGCAGCCCCATTTTTCTTAAATATGCCCCTTAATTTTTGCCTAAATTCAATTAATCACAATAACTTTCATTCGAATTAGGAATTAACTTCAATCCCACAATCCTTTTCACAAGCTGTTCTCAACCAATAGCAACACAATACTGTCCACCAATACCAGTGCGACTTCACACCAACCGACCTATACCAGCACAGCACAAAATAAAGTCATACTCACTTCTCTCAGCGACTGCAGTCAAAAAGACTGAAGTCTATCATACAAGACTTGTGCACTTCTAATGCAAAAACCAACAACCTGTCTGCACACTACAGGTAGGAGCTCAAACACTTCAAAGCTGTACGGGCTTACAGTTTCCGTCTACAGTGTTTACAATTGCAAAATGAGTTAACTTGACCAGCAATTCTCATTCAGGTTGAAACAGATCCTCCATGTGCACTCAGGATTCACTTAATACGAACCACAACTCACACTTATTCAAAGAAACTACTGCCACTGTCAATGACGTCTCATGACAAGTATCTCACTGTAGATAATAAATTAACCAAGTGTCTTCTACACTTGTGCATTATCCTGGAATCTTAGGCCTTGACGGACCCGTCAACAACAACAACCAGGGACATTTTTTGCAATAGACGCCACAATCACTTTGAATATAATGACTCCACAAAACACTTGACAACATCACACTTCACCGCAATCTTCAAGCCAAAAGCACTGCAAGCGCCAAACCCTACTTAGACTTGCATACGTTACTTGTTGGTACAACGCTGGAAATTCATCAATTTTCAAAATAAACCATGAGACAAAATGCAGGTTGGGCAATTATTGCACCGAATTATTGCAATGGTCAATCCTAACTCCCTATACTATCCAAAATTATGGTTCTCCCCTTTTGTGGGACAAAACCTCAGTCCGCTATCAGATCTGCAGGAGCATTTTCATCCTTCGCAGGAATCAATGCTCATCAGAGGTCGACAGACCTTTTGACCCAGCAATCAAGTGTGGGAGAACCATTGAACAAAATCAAATCAACATTCAACAAAATGTAAACAGTATGACCCATTTGGCCTTTCAGAGAAACTCCAAACAAAAATCAGGTTAACATTTGTATTCCAAACTCAAAATTAAAGTCACGTAGCTTATACTCAATAGAAAGGTATAGATGCATTATTACCAGGGGTTGCCCAAGGCGATGAAAGAAGTTTAGTCAAACTAACATTAACACAACTAAACATTCAAGAAGAACAGTATATAACATTAAAAGGAATATCTTAAATACAGAAATCCAATATTGTTCAGGGTTAGCAATCATTAGAAATATCAATTTAACAAGGTTAGCAATTCTGGCTGGGCAGCGGAAATCCCTAAACCAGCCAAATCAGGAAAATGCATGTGTGGGACGAAACACAAGCAGGCAAAATACAAAAAGCACAAAAAGGACAAAAAAAAATTGGAAAAAGAGAACCTCAGACAGTAGGTTGCTAACTAAAATAGGCAAAAGACAGGTAAAAAGGGATAGCGCCAGCATATCAGAAGCTCAGTGAAGAGTCTCCTGAAAGGGGAACAAAGATTTCTAAGGCTCGAAGAGACATCTCAAAAGAGGCAAAGTAGAGAGGGGGATGCCTCTCCAGGGAGCATCAGGGATGGAAATCAAGGCAGCATCTCCTAGCATCTGAAACTGCATCTGCATCTCTGCCCAAAGTCCAACTGGGCACCGCAATATTAAAAGTCACTAAGCATTCTGATTCTCCAAAAGTATCAGTCCATGTCACTCTGAAGGGTATCATCCAATGATAATCGATCACAGGATTCCAAATGGTAACACGCTCTTCCTTTCCCAAACTTTCCTTGAGAACATTTTCCATCCATGAAACACCAGGCAAGTTTGAAACAATTGTATACACTGTCTGTCCATGTTCCACACTGTACAGCTCCCACGTGTGATAAGATACATTCTCTCTATGATTAAACAATGGGGTCTATTAACAAACTCTTAGCTTCTCATGGGAACATAGCCTACAGGAAAGTTCACGTTAAGAAAATGAATCTGCATTTTTAACCCAACTACAAATGCAAACTCTACAGGCCTCACTTGTGCTAGGACACAATCATGACATTACATTCAATTAATATGTTTTAATAAACATAAGTATTATGCAAACTTATAAATTCAATGTTAATAATACTTCAGTAATATGAGTAATGCATTTCATTTCAGGCAAGGAAGCTTTGTTAATACACTTCATTAAGTATAGCAGAGAAGCACATTTCTCTCATTTCCGCACACATTTTAAACTCATTAATCGTTAAAATCCAATATCATTTCAATATATTTTGTTAGTCTAGAGTCTAAATTACATTTTAATACCACATTAATCCTTCTAACATTCAATTTAATTCAAATACCTCCTAAGTTGAACTCACATTCATAAAAGTGTCAATGCAATTATCTACGTTTTAACAGTTTGTGCTCTGAATCTAGTAAAACATATATTGTCACATTCTGATGACATTTTGTGACACGAGGAACACCATAACATTTTCAAGTTCTATCACGCCCACAGTAAAATGTCCAAAACCGAACAATCCAAAACCAAAAAATCTGGCGCATTACATGGACAGACCCCATTTTGCAATAGTGATGTGAAACATGCTGCTTTAAATCTGACATGGTGAGCTTGCTGTTGTTTTTTTTTTAATTCACTACTTTTGAAAAAACTTTTTAAGACTACAAAACAAAAACTGTTGGTATAAAGACAAGAACTGAGTACAGTTAACAAGTCATACAGATTTACATAGTTTGTTGGGTGATGTATGTATTTGTAAGTATTAATCGTTCGACTCAGCTAAGGAGGAGAATAATAAACATGCAACTGAGTGGTGTAAACAAAATAAGAGAAGCGGAGGGTAGTACAAAGCTGAGAAAGGAAGTGGGTGAGGAAAGGAAATTGAGGTAAAGAGGGGAGAAAAGTGGTGAATCCTTAATACTTCTAAAGTAGGGTATAATGTTAGTCTATGTCCAGCTATGTGTAGGAAGTTGGCCTGGTTTGTAGTGGGTACCTAGGGTACTTACACCTTATACCAGCTCCAGTTATCCCTTATTAGTGAAATGTAGGCAGTGTCTAGAAGCCAGGCTGTCTAGAGGTAGCTGTAGCAGAGCAGCCAAGGCTGAACTAGGAAACATGCAAAGCTCTTGGAATACCACTGTAGTCACACAGTACTGATACACAAGATTAATAATACTCAGTGTTACCAAAAATAAAGGTACTTTATTTTAGTGAGACAAGGCCAAACATATCTTAGAGACTATACTCCCTTAGGAGGTAAGTAATACACATAAAATATACACTAGTAACCAAAATCAGGTAAATACATAGTCACAAAATAGTGAAAATAGTGAAAATTACTATAGGCTAGAATGGGCCTAGGGGCAACACAAACCATATATTAAATAGTCGAATGCGAAAGTAGGTTCCCCCCTAGGCAAGAGTAGTGTTTAGAGGGGCACTGGGAGTGTAAGAAAACACCAAAGCTAAGTAAAATACCCAACCCTGAGCCCAGGACAGTAAACACACAGCAAGTTTCCTAAAACACACTAGTAGTCGTGGTAGAAGACAGTGCAAGAACCAGAAGAGACTGCAAGACACTAACAATGGATTCCTGGTCCTGAAGACCTGTGGAAGAAGGGGACCAAGTCCAAGAAACACTGAAGAGTCCAGGGAGAACAGGAGCCCCCGCTAACCGGGATGAAGGTGCAAAAGGAGAAGCACCAGTGAGAAGACAAAGTCAGTATTGCAGCCAAGAAGATAGATGCAGGTTCCTAGATGGTGCAGAAGATGTCCCACACCGGATGGATGAATGCAGTCTGGTTTGCGTAGCTGGATTCCGCCAACAAGCTTTGGTAAATGCAAAACTCGAGTTTCACAAAAAGTGGCGCTGACCAGGCCCAGGAAGGACCAAGTCAAATCTACCCAGAAGGGGGAGACAGAGGGGGCTCTCAGCAACTCAGAGAGCCCTCAGAAGACCAGACAGCCTGCACAGGAGTCCTACAGCATGGGGACAAAGGAGTTGCAATTGGCAGTCATCGCAGCATTACACAAAGGAATCCCACGCCGCTGGGGAACAACTCACGGAGCTGAGCGTTGCAGGATAGAGTGCTGGGGACATGGGCTATGCTGTGCACAATGGAATTCTTAGAGAAACGCACAGAAGCCCTAGGAGCTGCAAAACACTTGGTGCACAGGGGTACTGTCTGGCACGGGAGGCAAGCTCTTACCTCCACTAAATTTGGACAGCTGGACCTTTGGACAGTGAGGGCCACTTTAGTCCACCACCTGTGTTCCAGGACCCACGCTCATCATCTGGGGAGGGGACCCAGAGTACCGGTTTTCGCTGCAGAGAGGTGCCTGCTGAAGAGGGGAAGTGACTCTGCCACTCCGCAGGAGATTCCTTCGGTTCTTCTGGTGCAGGATGAAGACAAGCAGTCCTCAGAGCGTGCACAACCTGGAAACTGTTGCAGTTGCTGGTAGGAGCTGTAGTTATAGAGTTGCAGTAGCCTTCTTGGATACTTTGTTGCAGTTGTAGAGTTCCTGGAGCAGTTCTGCAGTTGATCCGATGGTAGTAGGTGAAGCAGAGGTTGCAGAGGAGTCCTGCTGGAATCTTGCAAAACTGAATCTGAGGAAACACCCAGAGGAGAGACCCTAAATAGTCTTCAGAAAGGGATTGGTCACCTAACCAGGTATGGACCTATGAGGAGGTGTCTCTGACATCACCTGCTGGCACTGGCCACTCAGATGCTCCCAGAGTTCCCTGGCCATCCTGAAAACAAGATGGCAGAACCCAGGGACACTCTGGAGGAGCTCTGGACACCACCCCTGGGGTGGTGATGGACAGGGGAGTGGTCACTCCCCTTTCCTTTCTCCAGTTTCGTGTCAGAGCAGGGACTGAGAGTCCCTGATCCGGTGTAGACTGGATTATGCAAGGAGGGCACCATCTGTGCCCTTCAAAGCACTGCCAGTGGCTCTGGGAGGAAACCCCTCCCATGCCTGTAAGACCTATTTACAAAGAGAGAGGGTGTAACACCCCTCTCCAAAAGGAAATGCATTGTTCTGCATTCCTGGGATTGAGCTGCTCATGCCCCAGGAGGGCAGAAGCCTGTTTGTGAGGTGGCTGTAGCTGGGGCTGCAGTGAAAACCTAAGAAGGCTGGTATGGCAGTACTGTGGGTCCATGGTGGAACCCCCAGGGTGCATGGAATTGCCCCCCCCCCATACCAGAATCAGATTGGGGGTACAATTTCTAAATCCTAGACACCTCACATGACCATATTCGGAGTTACCATTGTGAAGATACAAATATGTATTAACCTATATGTAGTGCACACTTATAATGGCGCCCCCACACTCACGAAGTCCGGGAAATTCATCCTGGACAACGTGGAGGCACCTCTGCTTGTGCAAAGGAGCCCTCACACACAGTAACTTTGCATCTAGCGTTCAGGAACTGAAGGTTAGACATATAGGTGAATTATAAATTACTTGGTGCAGTGAAAATGGCTGTGAAATAGTGATTGCACTATTTCACTTAGGCTGCAATGGTAGTCCTGAAGAAGTGTTTGTATGAGCTCCTTATGGGTGGCAAAAGAAATGCTGCAGCCCATAAGGATCTCCTGGCACCCCAATGCCCAGGGTACCTAGGTACCATATACTACGGACTTATAAGGAGGGTCCAGTATGCCAATTTGGAGTGGAATACTGGGTTCCCAGTATGTAATCACAAATTTGGAATCGGAGAGAGAATAAGCACTGGAGTTCTGGTTAGCAGGACTCCAGTGACACAGTAAAGCATACTGACAAAACAGTAAAACATACTGACATGTCGGCCACAAACTATGAGCACTGGGGTCCTGGCTAGCAGGATCCCAGTGAGACAGTAAAAACACACTGACAAACACTGACAAACAGGCCAAAAATGGGGGTAACCATGAAGAAAGTGGCTACTTTCTCACACTATGGAGCGGTGGTGGTTCGACGCACTGGATTAGAGGGGTTGACAATTTCCATGTCTGTATCGAGATTGTTCCATAGATAGAGCTTTGCCTGCCAAAATCCAAGGCTATTGCACTGAAAAGATGGATTGGGTGCTCCCAATGTACTCTAACCACTCCCACCAAGTATTTTTTGAGGCGTTTCCTAACGGTTTCCAGGTGGACATGATACTTTGGGTGCAAAAGTAAATAGTAAGTCAGTTAAAAGTAGGTCTTCTCGCCATAGGGTCACATTAAATGAGGGATGGAAGGTACCACAGACCGAAAATGAGAATGTTCTGGGCAGCTTAATTTGAATGATGTTGTCAATGGTGTCACAGACTTTAGTCTAGTAGTCGTGGAGCTGGGGGTAGTCATATAACGTGGCACAAGTCTGTGTGAGGTGCACTGCAGCTCAAACAGTTGTCACCATATAGTAAACCAAGGGCTAGAAGTCTGTGTGGAGTATAATATGCTCTGTATAAGATGTGTAGTTTGGTTTGGGCAAGATTTGGGGTGATTTTTTTGGTAGATGGAGATGACCATAATTTATATCAGTTGATGTCTGGGGTGGTGTAGGCTATCTTGGGACAAGTCATTCTGCCATTTCCTTTTTATGGAAGCGCATCATGGGCTGGACACTTGTCTAAGTTTGGTGTAAATCTTGGAGACTATATGGCCACCCTTTTGCATCATTGCTAGGAGGGTCGGGAGTGAAGCAGGTTTGAAAGGGAAGGCTTTATATTTAGAAATTGCAGCTTTTACTTTAAGGAAGTCATAAAAATCAGAGGGGGTAGATCATATTTTTAGAGATATCATAGAACGATTTAGGGTATTTTTTAAAGCCAAGGTCTTCTACCAAAGATATTTTTTTAGTCCTCCATGAGCAGGCGATGGGTAGGTTTGGATCCAGTTTGATATCCCCATTGTGCCAGATTAAGGACTGTAGAAAGTGTCTAACTTTTATGGTTGAAAGCCATTGTTCAAGTTGCAATAGGCTGCGTCTGATGTGGTTTAAGTTTAAGTTGTCTAAAATAGGATGATTTTTGCTGAAAGTTAGAAGATATACTGTAGGAAGGTTAACTTTTACTAAATGTTCCAGAGTGAGCCATGGTGGGGTGAAGTTGTGGGTGTTGTCCAGCCTTTTCATTGCCTGAGCTGCTTAGAAGGCTAATTGGTATTTTCTGAAATCAGCGATGTTGGCCCCTTCCTAATTTTTTCGGTACACATTTTTTTTTACGGAGATACGTGGCCTCTTTGAGTTCCAAATCAATTTGTTGATGAGGAAGTCTAGATTATGGAAAAAGGTATCAGAGCACAAAATGGGGGACATGTTTAGCAGGTAATAAACTATTGGAGTGATTAATCATTTTTTGTATTCAAGTTTGCCCGACCAATTTCTGTGACCAGCTTTCTACCTTCTGGAGAACCAGTGATTCATTGTGCTTGATAGATCCTGAGAGGTTATCAATAAATTTGAGGCCTAGATATTTAAGGAATTTGGGTTGCCAGGCTAATCCAGATTCTCCTAATACTTCTTTGGTATAGGGTGTGTCCCGAAACTGCAGCATAATCATTGATTTTGGTCATAATTTCAGAGATGGCAATTTCTGCGTGTCAGTAATGATTAAAATGTCATCAGTGTATGCTGCTGTTTTAAAGGATTCACCCTTAACATTCATACCTATGGAGTTTTTTTTTTCATTAAGGGATGCTAAGAGCGGTTCAATGGCTAGTAAAAAGAGGAAGGGGGAGAGAGAGCAGCCTTGTATTGTTCCTTGCTTGAGTAGGAATGAGTCTGACAAAATTCTATTGGTTCTTATTTTAGTAGGTGTTTGGAGTAGAGGACCATTGCCATTTTTATGAATGTTTCATCCAAGTTAAAGCAGGAAAGGGTGGCTCTCAGAAAGGGCCATGCAACTTTATCGACTGGCTTTTTCAGCACCAAGTGCTATAGGGGTTACTGGTGAGTTCTTGAACTTGGCTATTTGTAGGATATGTCCTAAAACTCTGACATTGTTAGTTGGAGAGTCTACCCTTGAGGAAACAGCCTTGGTAGGGACCAATCAGAAGTGGGAGTACTTCTTCAATGTGTTTTGCCAGGATTTTGGCGTATAATTTACAATCCAAGTTAATGAGCAATATTGGTCTGTAGTTTTTAGGGTGTGTGCAATCCTTCCCCTCCTTACGTATTATTGCTATCATAGCTTTGCAGTGGTACCTTCAACATGCCCTGTTTCCGTGTTGTCATGGAAAAGGAGTAGTAATGGTTTGCGTAGTTCTTCAATTTAGCATTTGTAGAATTGGGCAATAATGCTGTCTGGGCTGAGGACCTTCCTGACTTTGAGGGATTTAATTGCTGATGTTATTTCTGACTCAGTGATAGGATGATTTAGCAGAGATTGATGCTAGTAGTCGAATTTGGAAAGGTTTAGCTTACTGAGATGATTCCCACTATTAGCCAGGTTGATGTTTGGGTTTTCATTGTATAATGAGCTATAAAAATCTAAGAAGATCTTCGAAATGTAAAGGGGTCTAGTTGTATTTGTCCCCGCCTATCTTTGATGGGCGTGAATTGTGACTTATTCTGTCTACTCTTTAGGTAGCGAGCAAGGATTTTACCAGCAGAGTTGTTAGCACATAATTGCAACAAATTACATTTAGTCACCCGTAGACCCGCCCTTGCACTTAGAAGTTTACTGTGTTTGTATTGTTTCCGGTTTAGGGCATCTAACAGAGAGTGCCTTTCTTGGAGTGAAGTCTGGACCCTAGTTACTCTATTTCGGTTTCCAGCTTTTCTAATTGGGTGTTTGCCGCTTTATTAATATGAGCACTGATGTTTATTATTATCCCCCAAATGTAGCCTTAAAGGCATCCCAATATGTTTAAGGTAGATATTCATTGGGGGGATTTTCAAGGAAGAAGCTCTTGATGGCTTTGCGGATTGTTTCTAGGTATTCTTTATCTTGCAAAATGTCTGTATTTAGTCTCCAAGATTTAGTGGTAGGATAGGTTGTGCCCCAGTCAAAAGATGCTAGTATGGCAGAATGGTCAGAGACAAGTCTGAGCTCTATTGATGGATCAGAAACCACTCTTGCCAGTTTCTTGGATACTAGTATGTGGTCAATTCCCAAGAACGATTGATGTGGTTGGAAGTAAAAAGTATAGGCCCTCATTCTGACCTTGGCGGGCGGCGGAGGCCGACCGCCAAAGTCCCGCCGTCAGGTTACCGTTCCGCGGTCGAAAGACCGCGGCGGTAATTCTGACTTTCCCGCTGGGCTGGCGGGCGGTCGCCTTCAGACCGCCAGCCAGCCCAGCGGGAAAGAGGCTTCCACGATGAAGCCGGCTCGGAATCGAGCCGGCGGAGTGGAAGCTGTGCGACGGGTGCAGTTGCACCCGTCGCGTATTTCACTGTCTGCGCAGCAGACAGTGAAATACATTTAGGGGCCCTCTTACGGGGGCCCCTGCAATGCCCATGCCAGTGGCATGGGCACTGCAGGGGCCCCCAGAGGCCCCGCGACCCCCCCCTACCGCCATCCGGATCTCGGCGGTCCGACCGCCGGGATCTGGATGGCGGTAGGGGGGGTCGGAATCCCCGCGGCGGTGCAGCAAGCTGCGCCGCCGCGGAGGATTCAATGGGGCCGCGGTACACTGGCGGGACCCCGCCAGTGGTGCCGGGCCGACCGCGGCTTTACCGCCGCGGTCGGAATCCCCATTGGAGCACCGCCGGCCTGTCGGCGGTGCTCCCGCGGTCCTCCGCCCTGGCGGTCAAAGACCGCCAGGCTCAGAATGACCACCATAGTCTCTTGTATCTGGGTGTTGGATACGCCATGTGTCTCTAAGGAAGAATTTAGAACATATCTTGTGTAATAATTTATGGGATGGTGAGGATCTAAATTTGGCTCTTGAGCTACGGTCAATCGAAGGGTGAAGTGGAAGGTTGACATCACCACTCCTGATCAGTTGTGAGTCATTAGGAAGATTTGAAATCAATTTGCCTGTGTGATTCCAGAAGTCAATATCATTAGAATTAGGGGCATAGATGCTCAACAAGTAAAATTATTTACGAGATTTGGTCAATTTATTGAGTTTCTGCCCCCCATTCTGATCAGCGAGAGTGCCCAGGACCAAGATTTTTGCTTGCTTTTGTTGATGATGGTGAGAACTCCATTTTTCTTTTTTGAGCAGGCGAGCTAATGACTTCTGAGAATCAAGACGCTTTAAAAGAAAGAAAGAATGTCTGAGGAGGCGAACTTGAACTCCTGTATGAGTATTGAGTTTCCTTTGAATTTGAGTATTCAGTAATTATTCTCCTCTTAACAGGGTGATTCAGCCCCTTGGCATTGAGGGAAAGGACTCATAGGCTATCAGGCGTCGACATGGGAAGTGAAGGGCGAGCCTAAGACATAACGGTATGCGGGTCTGACTATTGTATTGAATATTCGGCTCATACTCCCAGGGAGTCTCATATGGCAGGATAGGTACACCCCTTATTTCTGAGCTAGAACCTCAGTTAATGTAGACCAAGGACAAGCCATGCCTGAATGGAAGGGTAGAGTAGTCACCAGAAAAGTAATAAAGGAAAGCAAGAAGAGAGAAGGAGAGAAAGTGAAGAGACAATACATGAACCCAAAGAATGGGAGCATGCCAGCTCCAAAGCCCAATCCCCACACCCACCTGTAATAGGAACTGCATGGGGCAGAAATGAGGAGACTCTCCGTCTCACTTCCGCCACAATATGGGCTCATAAATTATTACTGAGCTATGGGTGGGAGTCAGGATGAGCATAATGCGAGATTTTGATAAGTCAGTGGCATTTGTGAACTTGAAGGAAATAAGGAAATCCGTTAGTCCAATTCTCAGCAGGTGCGCGCCACTACACTAGCACTCAATTACTCATGTGTAAAAAAAGGAGGTGGGTGTGACTGCGCGCAGATTAGAATTGTTTGAGTTTCTTACAGGAAATTAATTAGATCACTGAGAAAAAACAAAGGGCCTCATTTACATGCCCCTTGTACCACCATAGCATATTTTTTACGCTACGGTGGTGCAAACAGTCCCCCGCAGAGCACTGCATTTACAAACTGGCGCAATGGTACCCTTGCGCCAGTTTGTAAAGTCTTGCACCACATTATACCTGAGGCAGGTATAATGTGTGCAAGGTAGGCATTCTCCTGCAAAAAGCCCCGCAGAAATGATGCAGTGAAATCTGCAAGATTTAACTGTGCCATTTTGTACAATCACAGCGTCATTTGTTTAATGCCTGCTCAGGGCAGGCGTTAAAGTGATGCTGTGCTGTTTTCAGTGGGGCCCCCTTAGCATTGCTGGACTAGGGTCCAAATATTTGATGCTAGTCTAGCAATGCTAAGGTTTAGCGCCACAACTGAGTCAGAATTATTGATGCAGTTGTGGACACTGTGCACCATAAAGCACTGTACTATAAATAGAGCACACCATTGGCATTGTTAGGGGTCACAGGATGGCACAAGAAAACTGGTGCGTTGATCACGATTTGTCAAATGTTGTCTCAAAATTATTCAGTGTCTTCATGAGGGTCCACAGGCCCTGGACCAACCATCCCGGACATAGGACTACCAGGAGATCATTGACACATATAGGTTCAACAGTAGACTATTTATATAGAGACTGTCTTTTTGATTGCTTGTGTTAAGCTGGGAAGTTTGCGGATATTGTAAGGGCTTTGTTTCAATAGCAACCATGCTAACATAGGCGTGTTAAGTATAGAAGTACAGGAGCCATATAGCATCGCTCGGTTACACCCAACATCTCATGTCAGTCTAATCATCATGTCTATTAGTAGGAAGGACATCCAGGGTCAATGAAAAGCATTTGACAGTATAACTGTTTAAATGAGCTAACAAAATCTGTCTTATTTATCCTGCTAGGCATGATAAGCATAATTTGGGACCCAACACAAGTCCAGACATCTCTAAACATCAAACAGTAACATATAGAGCAAGATTTACAAGGCCCTTGCACCCCTTAGCACCACACTTGCGGCAACATTTTTGCCGCAAATGTGATGCTAAGGGCCACTACCATTGCACCATATTTACAAGGTTTGTGCCACCTTGTAAACCTTTTGGGCCACATCATGCATAATATATGCATGATGTATGCAAAGGGGGCGTTCCCTTGTTAGAGGGTCATTAAAAATGGTGCAATGGAATCTACAAGATTACTATGCGCCAGTTCTACTGTCATTTTTAATGTTAAAATGAGGCTCCAACTGATTTCAATGGGTCTCCTAACACTATACTGGGTTAGTGTCATTTTTTATGACACTAATCCAGCATAGCGTTACAATAGCGTCAATAAAATGACGCTATTACCCTTAGCATGCACCATGGTGCACCGTATTGTAAATACGGTGCTACCATAGTGGCGTTAGGGAATGCAAGGGGGCCACTCTCTTGTAAATATGTCCCTTAGTATCATAACCCTTTGTATCTTATGCTCTTGTACACCATCTTGCCCCAATTTAGCATTTAGGTGCGGTGCCGCTTAATATCTTGGTGGGGCCAAATAGGTACAGCCTAGACATGAATACAGGCATGAATTATGGGCAGCCTGTTCCCGGGAAGGCAGAACAAAGGATTTCCTCTGAGAGAGGGTGTTAAACCCTCTCCCTTTGGAAATAGGTGTGAAGGGGAGGAGTAGCCTCTCCTGGCCTCTGGAAATGCTTTGAAGGGCACAGATGGTGCCCTCCTTGCATAAGCCAGTCTACACCAGTTCAGGGAGCCCCCCCAGCCCTGCTGTGGCACGAAACTGGACAAAGGAGAGGGGAGTGACCACTCCCCTGACCAGCACCTCCCAGGAGAGGTGCCCAGAGCTCCTCCAGTGTGTCCCAGACCTCTGCCATCTTGGATGCAGAGGTGTGAGGGCACAATGGACAGCTCTGAGTGGCCAGTGCCAGCAGGTGACGTCAGAGACCCCTCCTGATAGGTGCTTACCTTTCTCTGAGGCCAATCTTCCGCTGAGGGCTATTTAGGGTCTCTCCTGTGAGTATCTCACCAGATAACTAATGCAAGAGCTCAACAGAGTTCCTCTGCACTTCCCTCTTCGACTTCTGCCAAGGATCGACCGCTGACTGCTCCAGGACACCTGCAAAACCGCAACAAAGTAGCAAGAAGACTTCCAGCAACATTGTAGCGCCTCATCCTACCGACTTTCTCAACTGTTTCCTGGTGGTGCATGCTCTAAGGGCTGTCTGCCTTCACCCTGCACTGGAAGCCAAGAAGAAATCTCCAGTGGGTCAACAGAATCTTCCCCCTGCCAATGCAGGCACCAAACTTCTGCATCACCGGTCCTCTGGGTCCCCTCTCACCCTGACGAGCATGGTCCCTGGAACCCAGAACCTGGGTCCAAGTGACTTCGACAGTCCAGTGGCTGTTCTGTCCAAATTTGGTGAGGTAAGTCCTTGCCTCCCCACGGCAGACAGTAATCCTGTGTACTGCGTGAACTGCAGCTGCTTGGGCTTCTGTGCACTTTTGCAAGACTTCCTTTGTGCACAGCCTAGCCCAGGTCGCCAGCACTCCGTCCTGCATTGCCCAACTCACTGAGTTGGACTCCGACGTCGTGGGACCCTCTTTTGTTGCTCTGAGTCGACTGTCGTCCTCAGATCTTCTACATGCCTGTTGAGGTGCTTCTGAAGTTGCTGCCTGCTTCTGCATGGGCTCTCTTTGTTGCTGATTGCCCCTTCTGTCTCCTCCTCCAAGGGGCGACCTCCTGGTCCTTCCTGGGCCCTGGCAGCACCCAAAATCCTCAAATGCAACTCTTGCAGCTAGCAAGGCTTGTTTGCGGTCTTTCTGCATGGAAACAACTCTGCATCCTCCAGCACACCGAGGGACATCTTCTGACCAAAGGAGAAGTTCCTGGCACCTTCTGTTGATGCAGAATCTTTGGCTTCTTCCACCCGGAGGTAGCCCTATTGTACCTTCATCCAGGGTTTAGTGGGCTTCTGCCCCCCCGGACACTTGCGTGACTCTTGGACTTGGTCTCCTTCCTTTACAGGTCCACAGGTCCAGGAATCTGTCTTCAGTGCTTTGCAGTCAGTTGTTGTCCTTGCAGAATCCCCTATCTCGACTTTACTGTCTTTCTGGGGTAGTAGGGTAACTTTACTCCTACTTTTCAGGGTCTTGGGGTGGGGTATCTTGGACACCCTTAGTGTTTTCTTACACTCCCAGCGACCCTCTACACACTACACTAGACCTGGGGTCCATCCGTGGTTCACATTCCACTTTTGGAGTATATGGTTTATGTTGCCCCTAGGCCTATTTCTCCCTATTGCATTCTATTGTGTTCTACAGTGTTTGCACTACGTTCCTAACTGTTACTTACCTGATTTTGGTTTGTGTGTGTATATTTTGTGTATATTACTTACCTCCTAAGGGAGTATATCCTCTGAGATACTTTTGGCATATTATCACTAAAATAAAGTACCTTTATTTTTAGTAACTCTGAGTATTGTGTTTTCTTATGATATAGTGCTAAGTGATATAAGTGGTATAGTAGGAGCTTTGCATGTCTCCTAGTTCAGTCTAAGCTGCTCTGCTATAGCTACCTCCATCAGCCTAAGCTGCTAGAACACCTCCAATCTACTAATAAGGGATAACTGGACCTGGCACAAGGTGTAAGTACCACAAGATACCCACTATAAGCCAGGCCAGCTTCCTACAGGTACTAAGCATCACAATATAATGTGTCACTGTAGAGAGCAGTCAAGCTTCATCTTTGGGCTCTGGGCTAAATTTGGCTATATGCTATACAGAGGAACAAGAGCCCATACAGTATCACCAGATATGCCTCAACAAGGACCAGAACTTCAAGTTCACTTTGTGTTTAAATTTGGGGAAGGTGTCTCAGTCGGTAAGCTTGTATGAATTTATGAGGTGTCCACCGATTCTATCTGTCTCTGTGGTACACCCGCCCTTGCCCTCTCGTCTCTCCTCACAGTCATTGTGGTCCAAGTCGCAGTCTCCATCTGGCTGCTCCCAGCTCTCCAAAATCTCACCCCATAATCCAGCTATGGGACGCTTCCAGAGAACCCTAATTTCCTGTTGCGGAGTATACTCTCCTCAACCCTTGCCCAGGTAGAGACATCTCGTGCCCAAGTCTCCAATACTGGTCCTACTTGTGATTTCCCGCCAGTGCAAGCCTACGTCTGGCCAACGCCAATCCTAAATTCAGGAATCTGGAGCCTACCCTATGAGGTGCAGGTTGGGTAAAACCACTCAGAAGGCAGGTGTCCACCGTGCACGGCAGCGGGCACCCCACAGCTCCACTGAGGCACAGCAGGACTGCACCCCAATAAACCTGCAACATTCGGCATCCCCATACCATATGACAAAAATCTGCATCCGGGAATTGGCACTGTGGACAACCAGTGGTCTCTCCCATATACAACTCACAGTCTATGCGGAGTAAAGAATGTCATGTGTAGGAGATTAAATTGTGTTGAGGGAGAACGTCTTGGGGTAGTCCAACATTCTATCCCATTCCCTATCTGACATGCTGTGTCCCAGAATATTTGTCCAGATAGCCCTGAGGGTCTCCAATTGCTCCCATCCCAAGTCCTTAAGTGCCTTATATATCTATGTCACCTGTTGCCATGCCGAGCCAAGCTAAAACAATAATTGAAGGACTGGGATTTGTGAGGGTTCCTCTCTACCTCATGCCCACAGGCCTGCACAAGTCGCACAAATGTCCTATAATTGAGGAATTGACCACTAGGTAGGCCACAGCGTTCACAAAATTCCTCCCTCAGCAGGAGAGAACCAGCTTTACAGTAATCCCCCACTGTGTTTACACCTGCAGAGGTCCAGGTTCGCAGCTGGTCTTATGTAAAGTATCTGATTGGTGTTCCATATGGTAGGCAGACAGTCGTATAGCTGGAGCATAGAGTGGAGTCTCATCAGTTCTCACTTGTAGCAGCAACCCTGGCCCCAGCACCTCTACCTCAAGTTGCAACATCTTGGCAAGTAAGAGTTTCCAGTGAGGCACCAGACCCAGCATGTCCAAGCTACTCCTGGTGAGCGTCCCGAGCCACCTGACCACCCACTGCAGCTGTGCTGCTATAAAATACAGTTCAAAGTCTGGGGTCCCAGACCTATTGGGTGCCGCAGACCCCAAGATACACCCTGTGCATACTTCCATCCAAGATCACCTCTTAGAGCAGCCCATCCAGCCGTTTGAACCATGTCCTGGGCATCTTAACTGGTAGGTTTGTGAAAAAATAGAGTAATAGCTGGAGCATCACCAACTTGGAGATGGACACTCAAGCCATCAGCGAGAGGTGCAGGGATCTCCAAAAGGCAATACAGGTCTGCAGGGATTGAACCGTTCTACCTAAGTTCCCTTCCATCATATCCTCAAGTGTGTGATACATTTGAATTTGCAGATGGTCAACCCAGATGCGATATTCCCAGGTTCCAATGGGCCCAGAAACCCCTCACGAGGCCCTGGTGTGCTGGTCAACAAATGCCACCACCTGTCACCCTCCAGGGTCACCTCAGGCCCTCTCCACTCTCTGTTAGCTCCTACCTTCTCAACAAGAGTCTGATGTGGTCTCCGCTAATGGGGGCTGCCGCACTCAGCTGGCCCACATCTCCCCACCATACATCTTCGCTAGCAGGGCTGTCCTTGCTGTAATAAGCTTGCCCAGCTCTGCTGCCCAATTGTGCAGGACCAACCAGCCCGTGGCCCACAGCAACGAGGCCGCCCAACTCTTTTTGCCTGTTTCACGTTGCTGAGCTCCTCTCACCTCCAACTCTGCAGGGTCTGCTGGTGCTGTCACTCATGGGGGGCTCCAAGTGTAGTCCAAGCCCAGCAGGTAACTCTGTGTAACAGCCAAAGCGTGCCCTTCCCAGCTCTCGGGCAACAGTCCCTCTCCAACAGGAGACCTCTACGACAGCCGCGGCCTAGGCCCGTCCACCTCACTGCCTCCAAGTGTTGCTCCTTGTGCCCAAAATTACCCAGGCACTGCCCCCTGTGGTGCTGTCTGAGCTACTCGAACTAATGGGTTGGATGGACCCCAGGGCCACGATCTGAACAGGATTAAGGAGCTGGCTGGTGCAGAGCAGTAAAACCCCATGTCAACCATGATGGCTTGCTAGCCACGCCCCCTTACCACCACAGTTGATATTGGAGCAGTGGCACTCACAGATCACGCCCCACTTATTATCACTATACCCCAGCCAGGCCTGACCCCCACAGCACTGTACCTGGTGCCTTAACCATAGACTCTTAGCATATGAGACGCTTGCCGCAGAGATAAAGGGACCAATCTGCAACTTCTTAGAAACCAGAGACAACACCGATACCCCCATAGCACTTTTATGGGACACCCTGAAGACAAAGCTTCCAGGCCGGATGATCGCAATGGCTGCACATTTGAAAAGCGATAGAAGGGAAAAGAGGACCACACTCGAGGGGCCGGTGAAGGAAATAGAGGAGACACACAATAAGGGGCACACAAGATACATCTCAAACTCACAGTAGACTGCAAACAGTTTAAGGCCCTAGATATGGATAGGGGAGAATATGCTCTGTTATACAGCAAACAGAAGTACTTTGTATGGGGTAACAAGGCAGGTTGCCTTTTTGCACAGCGTTTATGTGCCCAAGCTGTTAGTTAATGGGTAACTGAAATCGAGGAGCCGCAAGGCAAGCAGTTCCTCCATGATGAGCAAATTGCCCACTCCTTCGAGCGCTTTTAGGCTGACCTTTATGCTGCTGAAGATTTAGCGGAGGAAGATGCTTCCTCCTACTTGGTAAGGCCCCTTTGGAGCAATTAACACCACAGGATACCTCCCACTTGGACCGTGACATTCAGTTGGATGAGATGTTGACTGCAATTTCTCATTTGCAATCAGGTAACTGGCTCCTATTACTTATCCAATTATATAACTCATTTAGCACTACGGGCTCCCTAATGGACACTATGAAACAGGCCACCATCACAGTGCTGCCCATGATCGGCAGGAATCCCTTGCCTTGCTCATCATACCAGCACATTTCTTTATTAAATGTGAACGTTAAGATTTTTACCACAATATTAGCAACCTGCCTGGCTCCATATATGTAGGGCCTCATAGATCCAGACCAAGCTGCATTTATTCCTGCGAGGAATTGCAGCGAAAATATAAAATGTCTATGCCAGCTCTCAGATAAAATTTAACGTTCCCGGGTTCCTGCGCTATTGCTGTCGGTGGACACCGAGAATGCATTGGACCAGGTACATTGGCCCTATCTGTTCAAGGAGCTCTGAAGGATGGGCCTTGGTTCAGGCACTAGGTCTGGTGCACATATAAGGGTCCCCAGGTGACTGTACGGGTTAATTGCTTGATGTCCTCCTCTTTTGACATTGCCTCCGGTATGCAACAAGGCTGCCCCTTGTCCCCACTGATTTTTACCCTGTATATGTAGCCTCCTGCAGAGCAAATTTATAGGACTCTCACAATAACGGGCATCACAATGGGAGGGAGGAACCATAAGCTGGATCTCTACGCAGACAATTTCATGATAGGCCTGACACATCTCCTCAATTCCTAGTCCCCTTTATTGGCTGAACTTTAGGCTTTCAGGAATGCCTCTTGGCTTAAAGACAACCTCCAAAAATCACAGATTCTCAATTTAATAGTCTCGACAGCCAACCAGCTTAACGTTGAACACCTCTTTCTCTTCTCATGGACCACACAGGAGGTAGTATACTTAGGGCTCCAAATTCACCCAACACCAGAGAGATAAACTATGGCACCCTCCTGTCGAATGTGAGGTCTGACCTTCATACTTGGAAAATCTATACACTCTCTTGGCTTGGGCATCTAGCAGCTATTAAGATGACTGCTGACTAAGATTTTACATGTTATGCAGACCTTACTTTTACAACCCCCTCCACATGCTATGAATAAAATACAACATCTTATGGAAGACTATGGGCCAGATTTACAAGAAAGTGGCACATCAGTACTGATGTGCCACTTTTCTTGCGTCGCCCTTGCTACACCTAGCAATACCATGTGTGCGGCGTACTTATAATTCGGCACACCATGGTGGTCATTAGGATAATAGCGTCAATATTTTTTAAGCTATTGTGGCGCTTTGCTTCACTAGTATCAAACATTTTGACACTAGTGTAGCAAAGTGCAAGGAGGTGCATTGATTTCAAAGGGTACCTCATTTTAACTCCTGATCTGAACAGGCATTAAAAATGACTCAAAAAATGGTGCAGTGAAATCTTGTAGATTTCACTGTGCCATTTTTGCAGGCCTCCTAATGCTGGAACTCCCCACATGCATATATTATCCCTGACACAGGCATAATGTGGCGCAGGGGTCACAAAGTGGCACAATGAATGCATTGTGTCACTTTGTAAATATGGTGCAGCAAAAATTGCCTTCTTGAGCTACATTAGCAGGAAAAAATTATGCTAATGTTGCGCAAGGAGAGGCTAGGGCCGCATAAATCTGGCCCTATATCTGGGCGGGTAAGAAAGCACGCGGAGCCAAAAAACAGGCATACATATCCCCGACAGAGGGCAGCCTTAGGATTCCCTGTCCTACTCATTACTGCCAGGCTGCACAACTACGGTACATTGTAGAATGGAACAGGCCCCACCCTGAGAAGCTCTGGTGCTTCATTGATCAGGCAGTCACAGGTGTACACATTTGGAAGGTGCCTTGGCTACCTAAACATCACAGGCCGCCTGGGGTGTATATCTCACTGGTTCTTGGAGCGACAATGGGGACCTGGGACAGGGTTTCGATCTCAAAATGGTTATCAACAATCATCTCCCCGCAAACGCTGTTTATCTGCAATCCAGCTTTTCCCCCAGAATGCCAGGGTACTAGCTACACACAATGGCAACAAACAAACTGCAAAAAAATAGGCAACTTCTTTGACCACACAAAGTAATTGGACTTTTCTCAGATTCAGCACCATTATAACATCCCATCCACCACCCACTGTCAGTACCTGGCTATACCTCACTTGGTTACCCAACCCTCCATTCGCCCACATGCCAGTCATCCTTTATTGCCATTTGAGAAATAGCTACTCACTAGAAATACTAACATATATGCCTTTCTCATTGCCCCACAGAGGCAGGTCTAATCGTCGGCGCAGCTGCGCTGGGAGAAAGAGTGTGAATGCCAATTTAGATCTAAAGAATGGTCCGACATCCAAAAACAAGCTCAGTCCTCTGCACACAGTGCTTCTCAAAATAGTCCACTATTATTACACCTCTGCACGAAGGGCTCAGGGGATGAGGGATGGGAATGCACAATGCTGGAGGGGGTGTGGCCAAGAAGGGACCTTGACTCATCTTAGGCAATGCCCGAAACTGCAACATTACTGGGCGTATGTCCTTATCACCATTCATCAAATGTATGACACTGAACTCCCCAGATTTCGGTGTTACATCCTGCTTGCTCCCTCTCGGGCGCGCTATATTACCCTTTGTGCTGCCAAACAGGTTTTGCTGACACGTTGCGGTATGGCCAAAATACCTACTCACTTGGTCTGGCTATGAAAATATGGGATCTCCTTAGCATGGAAAACTAACAGCCTCAGTGGAGCAAAAAAGCCTACATTTGATAAGACATAGAGACCCTGATTGACTGCGCGTCCTCTGTCTCACGGTCACAGATCACACTGCCTATTGATTCCCCCTAGCACTGACACATGCACCCCTCTTCTGTCTCTGACTGGGTGGCACGCTTTGTCCAGACTCTGAAGGTCTTAATCATAATATGGTGGGTAGCCCCCTCCTCTCTTTATTCTAACTAGCCTTTTTTTCTTTGATTACTCTTCTTAACTCCTATTTTTCACCACCCATGGTTCCTCGCCAGCCAGTGGATGTAGGTGAGGTAATTGTTGTATTGTTATTCGGCCGTATCAAAACAATAAAAAGATTGAAACCTAAAGGGCAGGGTAAACAGCCAAGACAAGAACGCATGGGCAGACAGCCAGAGATAAGTATATTACTTCTGTGTTCGGTGCACCCCGGCTGCATGCATGGCCATTGACTGTTGCTGCAGGTGGGGGACCCCGACTGGAGCCCCCTCTCGTGCTGTGCTAAGCGGTAATGGCATACTTCTGGTTCCCAGGGGCATACTTACTCACCGCTATCTGACGGTAAATGTGACTTTGGGCTGCTTGGTGTTGTAATCTTATCCTGGGTAACAAGAGGGATGCCAACAGGCAGAAGCTGATGGAGTAAACTGGCAGTGCTACTTATGGATAAAGGTTGTTCTTGCGCTGGGGTGGGCAAGGTGAGACAATTCAAAATAGTTTGCAGCACTAACTGAATAGCATGTGTAATCATTCTACAACAATCCTCAGAAAACTGCTTATCTGCCCTCCCCCCCTTAACCCTCCCCCCCCCAACAGGGACACTTGGGATTCGGTGGCTGGCTCTGTGACAAGTGGGGAAACTCCACGCTTCTCCTTTTGTTTCTTTTTAGACATATTCCCTGTTAGGGATAGCAAGAGATGGAGACCAATGATTTCATTACAAGCTCCACACTGAAATTGTTGCGGGGTCAATTTTGGGGCCCAACTGAGGCCCAGCCTAATCCCTCGCAATATTGAATCCTAAAGGGGCCTCAATGGATCTCTGATCGAGTGAAAGTCGGCATCCATTCAGTGCACTTTAATTTGTAATGATCCCCACAGCCCTCTCCAACATTTTGTTGTTTGTGGTACGTTAAATGAGGCAGCTGGAGCACTTGTCACTTTCCTTTTCCCCATAGCGTCCACCAGCACTAGAATGTAAAAATGACTTCCTTTAGCAGGGATGACGCTGAAACAAATGTCTGAAGATGAAAGGGAGTGGACCCAGCCCAGCTTCCTCAGGGTGCAGATGGGTCCACTCTTGGCCCGGTCTTCACCCAAGCACAACCTGCGCTGTGGGAACTGGCAAGCTCGCTATATAGTGTTGGGGTTGCAGTGCTCCTTCTCCTGCCCCACCTCCAGGCTACACTGGCTTGTGGGCCTTGGAGTCCTGGCCCCATCAACAGTCACAGCATTCTGCACTGCATTAACTGGCAAACACACTATATAGAGCTAGGGCTGCAGTGCCCCATCTGCTGGCTGCACTCGCCTGCGGGGCTAGGATTCCTGGCCCCACTAACAGGGATGGAGTATCGTGCCGTGGGAACTGGCAAATGGGCTACATGGCACTAGGGCTGCCGTGCTCCTCCTCCTGGATGCACTGACTTGTGGGCCTATCCCCACCAACAGCCACAGCGACCCGCATGGTGGGAACTGGCATATGCGAAATATAGCTGTAGGGCTGCAGTGCTCCTCCTCCTGACCCTCCACCTGGCTGCACTGCTTGTGGGGCTTGGAGTACTGGCCCTACCAACAGTTCCCACTAGGAACTGGAAACGTGCTATATAGTGCTAGTGCTGCAGTGTTCCTCATCCTGCCCCTCCACCCATATGTGTGCATAGATGCACACACATAAACACAAAAGGCATGCGTGGTAAAGACGTGTTGTAATGCTGAGATTACTCATCGAGAGACAAGCTAGCGATCACAACCCCATAGTGCTAGACTTTCATCCACTTGTGAAGCCCAAAACTATATCTATAGAAAAATCTTTGTCCGTGGGTGGACATAGCCTCAAACAATGGGGGGAATTTCTTTGGGGGCTAGTTGATACAGACAAGCAGACTAACCATACAGTCAAGACTAATATTACATCTCTTCTTAGGGGCCTGGACCAAGCTTTGTTCAATAATTCTGGGCGAATTTCAGGAGATAAAAAATGCAATCGCTAATTCACTCATGAGAAAGTAACAATACCTTGACAAAATAACTATACCTGGTTCAACACTAACTGTAGAAACGCTAGGCTATAATTATGGGTACTGTCAATTTTCCCCAAGGAGTAATGGGGTAGTAATAGTTAGGACTACAAACTACAGGCAGGTCACATAAGCAGCAAAATTTGAAGGTAGCATAGATGCATAAATTGAGTCAGCTGATGAGTGCCTGCAACACAATTACAAACCTTTCTTGTGCACTTCATAGATGCTGTTATCCCGAAAGAGGACAGGTTTATCTGTTTCAGTAAATTGTATGTAAACAGTGATATGTCATGTAATCTCAATCTCCCTAGGATTGGTCATGGAATGCAGATTTCCCTGCGAAAGTGCTGACGTCAGTCAACCTAGCACTACCAACAAGAGCTCAGGTACCCATAGAGCTAGCTGTTGAGCTTTATAAATATAATCCATCTCTTTGGGCTCTATTATTGCCCAAAGTACTGACTGCTGTCTACAAATCTAGCTATTTGTCTGAATCTTGGCGTTTCATCATTATTTTACCTTTATTTAAAAAAAAAAAAAAACAAGTTGCCAACAGCCTAATTCCCTTTTGGGCTCCACTGTGGAACAGATTAAGGTAAGTGGGCAGGAAGTATAGAAGCCTTCTCTGGGGTCCAACTGGGTTTCTGTGAATAAATGTTTACTAGAGAACACTGCCTAAACCATTACCTCCTGGTAAATGCATGAAGATCAAAAGAGTGATTCTTCTTGCATTTATGGATCTGACTGTCTTTGGTCATTTTGGCAGGTAGAAACGATGTCAAATAATGAGAGGGATCCTCAACAAATCTGGCATGTTAATGAGGCACCTCTCCGCTCATTAGCAGTGTCACCACTTTCTGGCTTCCTGTTTTGGCCCCACCCATGTGAACAGCCTCATTGCCGCCTTGGAGCTTTGATGCTGTGAGGGTGTAAAGAACACACTGCTTCAATGGATGGACTTTGGAACCTACCCTATGGATGAGCCCTATACAGCTGTGTCCTGCAGCCTGAGATTTGCGAACTGTACTATTACAGCTGCTGGAACTGCTGGATTCATAGAGTTTGGTCGCTCACCAAGCTATGATCCGGGTCAGGTGGGGTCATGTGTGTTTTAAGCTGGATGAGTACTGATGGTTGGATGTGTTTAAGGGGGCAGATGCCGGAGATGTGATGGCTACTGGAGCTCTCTAGGTTCTTTCAATACAAATTGAATTCACCCGCGCTTGTGTTAAGGACGGTGTTTGCTGTGCTGGTATGTTGACCCGTGTCTGCGGGCCTATTGACCAATTTCACCTTTCCCAACTTGTTCCCTCATCATAGGACCTAAATGCTTCCTAATCCTGAGGCTATAATGCTTAAAAGTGTATATTTTCATTTATGAAACCTCTAGCCCTGCGGAATCCTCATAGTGCTAATCAATTGAAGGCATACCTCCTAAATCTTCCAAAGAGCAGAAGGGGTGGGGGGGTTAGACAACTGTGATCTTCATCAAAGGAAATAAGAAACTGATTGGAATTGCAAGAGCAATAAAAGAATGCAATTATGGTCTCGCAATCACCATCCCTATAGGCAAAAGAGGGAAACTCAAGGGGGAGCTTCAGACAGCTCTCTTCTGTCTTTCAAAGCCACCCCACAGGAAAACTTGTTCATTGTCTCCGAGGTGGCCTAAGCGGCTGGGGGTGACAGTGATACCCGCCTCCCCCAGGCGATACTGATTTAGTTGCAGAAAATGGGCAGACTCCTAAAGAAATATTTGTCCATTACAAAAACAGAACGACATAAAGAATAGATATCCCCTTTAAGTGTAGCTGCAAAGAAGCTTATTGAGGTTTTCCGTTGTTCCAAACGAAGCAAAGTATGAAATCAACCTATGCAATAGGTACCAAAAAGGGAAGCAACTGCTGGGTGAGTGTTCCGAGCTCTCGGAGTGATTGCATGATTAATCCTCTTCCATTCAAACTTCCCCTGCTTCAGAAAAGGGAGCGGGTCTAGGCAATCAATGCCATTACTAGATGAGATCTTGGGGGATTAAATCAGAGATGCAACAACAGTCTGATATGGCAAATAATTTTAAAGGGCACTTGTCTAAAATACACGCCTAATTGGTACAAGTAGCTGAGAAAAGTGAGGGAATGGAACAATGGGTCTCAAGCTGCAAGACAAGCTTTATGCGGCCAGTCATCAAGCAGCACTATCACAGCCCCGTGTGACAAACATGAACCGTAATTCTGACTCACCTTCTTTCCGATTATCCACAAGATCTAGCTATAATAAGTGCTCATAGAGTCCCCTCACAAATTCAACATCATGCCAAATATCCACGCACAAAATTAATTTTGTAGATTATCGAGTTAAAAAAATATTTTTTGTCAAAGCAATCAAAAAGAGCCTTCTCCGTACAAAATGAATTCTCATTTTGCTTATATTCTGATATGACTGTTGAGACTGCTCGCAGACGCAAGTAGTTAAAGAACAGCCCCGGGGTTCAGGGCAGGTTAGTTTAAAGGTCAAAACTGAAGGTTCTTTGAAGAGGTCAATTCCGTGCGTTTGGTAAAATTAAGGATGCACACACTGTTTTGAATAATCTCAGAAAGATGTGATGGACAGGTGTAGCTTGAATAATGGAACTGACTGCTGGCATTAGATAATGAGCAAGAGGGGTAAACTCTAGGCTAATACCTGAGTCAAGAGGATATAGAATGGTTGCTTAAGACGAAGAATATCGGCACACGGGGTGAAGAGGGCACAGGGCTATACCATCTGCAGGAACCAGAGAGCCTCGGCACCCTGCCATGGTGCCAGAACCATTGTGGCAGCGGGTGGCTGCCAGGGATAGGTATGTGAGTAGGTTACTTTCTACAGCACAAGTGTAGGAAGACGGGTGGTGGGTGTTACTGAAAAATGAGTCAATTGCGAATTTTCTTTCCAACATGCACCAATGCCATGTCATAATTGTAAGCACTTTATAATCTCAACGGGCAGTGGGCACCACGGCCACTTAATTGTCAGCATTCCAAGTACTTTATAGACTTCCTTTAGGCACGGAGGATACAGACACTGTGTTTTAGGTTAATTTATGTCTAAGACTCCTTGGGCCACATATATTAAGCTTTTTCTGAGCGCAAACAGTCCTATTCGCAGAATCGGGCCATTTGCAAACAGAAAAAGCATGTTCCTATGTACAAAACCCCTCTTTGCTACCTGGTAAACTAGGGCCAGATGTACAAAGCCTTTTGCATGTCGCAAACTGCGAAAAACGCAGTTTGCGGCATGCAAAAGGCCGAACGCGATGCTCGACCTCAAATTGCGAGTCGGTACCGACTCACAATTTGGGGATGCGACTCACAAATAGGAAGGGGTGTTCCCTTCCTATTTGCGACCGCATCACCATGCTGAGTTGCTTTGTGACCGCGAATGCGGTCGCAAACCAACTAGCAGTTACCACCAGTGTCACACTGGTGGTAACTCATTCGCAAAAGGGAAGGGGTCCCCATGGGACCCCTTCCCCTTTGTGAATGCCGAAAAAAATATTTTTTCAGAGCAGGCAGTGGTCCTATGGACCACTGCCTACACTGGAAAAAACGAAACCAAATGGTTTCAGAAGTTTTTTCATTTTGCAACTCATTTTCATTTAAGGAAAACGGGCTGCAAAAAGAAAAAAAAAAAACTGCTTTATTAAAAAAGCAGTCACCGACATGGAGGTCTGCTGTCTCCAGCAGGCCACCATCCCTGTGAGTGCAGGGACTTGCTATGGGGTCGCAAACTGTGACCCACCTCATGAATATTGATGAGGTGGGTCTTTGCGACCCCATAGCGAGTCGCAGAAGGTGTCTGAGACACCTTTCTGCATCCCATTTTGCGAGTTGCAAATTGCGAGTCGGTCAGACTCGCAATGCAAGTCGCAAAATTTTAGTTTACTACATCTGGCCCCTAGTACCGAATCACAAAATGGGTTTGCGACTCGCTAATAGGAAAGGGTGTGCCAAGGACGCCCATTCCTGTCTGCGACTTGCAGGGGGTGTATGATTGTTTTGCGACCCGTAATGCGGTCTCAAAACAATGGCAGTTACCACCAATTTCAAATTGGTGGTAAATTGAATGCAAATGGGAAGGAGTCCATAAGAGACCCCCTTCCCCTTTGTGAATGTGGGCGCTAACATTTTTCAGAGCAGGCAGTGGTCCCATGGACCACTGACTGCTCTGAAAAAATGAAAAGGAAACTTTTCATTTTGTTTTTTTGCAATGCATCCCGTTTTCCGTTAAGAAAAACTGGCTGTTTTTTAAAAAAAAACTGCTTTATTTAACAAGCGTCACAGGCATGGTGGTCTGCTAACCCCAACAGGCCACAATCCCTATGAATTTTGCAATTCACAGTGAGTCGTAAATTGTGACCCACCTCATTAATATCAATGAGATAGGTCTATTTGTGACGCACTGGAAATCGCAAATGAAACTCAATGGAGTTTCGTACATTTGGAATTGTGACTTCCTAATTACGATTCGCATGGAATTGCAATTAGGAAATCGCAATTCCAAACATTCGTACATGTGGCCCCTTGTGTACACAAGTCAAAATTATTTATGCAAGGGTGAAAAAAAAGTTGGGTGCATTTTACTACGATGGTGTTTGCTTTATATTTGTTGTGACAGCAATATGACCAATCAAAAGAGGCAGCTGTTGCAGAGTTGACTAAGAAATCCCCATGACTGACTTATTGAAGATTTCTTCCTTTATTTTCAATGGGTTAAAAATGCTAGGAAAGCACTATATATAAAATCATGGATATTGACTCATTACACCCCTTGAGGGTCATACTACAGGAACACACATCTCTTTAATAAAATTAAATGAGTTCAAGGTGGTTAAAACATGGGCGTTTTTTAATGCTTCTCATCAGCAGGGATTGCATATAGAGACAAGGCAATCCTCATTGCAAAGTGTGGAACCTCACATATACATTCATGGCAACACGATAAAGAAGGCTGGTGATGAATGGTCAATTGCAGTTTCGCCTCCCCCTGCATTACCTGGTGGGCCTTTATACTCCGAATGGGGGCGATCTGGGCTCATTATTCTAGCTTTTCCATTCGCTTATTTTGAATACAGGTACAATTATTACAGGTGAAGATTTTATTTAATTTCCGACAAAATCCAGCCATAGGCACTCCAAAGTTGGGTAAAAAACGAGTTAAACCCAAAATAGCGAGTGTAGTGAGCCAATTTAAGGCTTGTTGACCCATTGAGAGTGCAGTTTCCTAATAAGCGGGAATATTCCTGTGCCTCTGAGAGATTTCGATCAGCCACTTGTATTACTTTATTTCTTACCACTACCACAGTCAAATATGAGCACATGACAGTATTATTGAATGTTTTTCCAGCTCACTCGGCTTTGAAACTACAGACAGTACAGTTCTATATGGCTGCGACTCCCTTAAGATTGTTTTTTTACCCTTACTCTAAATCACCCATGAAGGTTCCCAGGCTGGGAACTAATCAGTTAAATTGTTGTATGTTTGATCTTATTTTCTCCTCACATATAGCTCATACTAGATTGCATGTCGCAAAATACATATACCTGCAACGGACCACAGCAAGGCCACTAGGGAGGGCCCCTATCTCCCCCGACACAGCCAACCAGACACATTTGCCACCCAACGATTAAAGTTCTAAGCCTTAACGAAGGTTTGAATTCCCCAGTCAAGCGTCTAGTGCTCTTCTTACTACTGAAGGACTCATAATGTGACATTTGCCTCATCCAGGAGACGCACCTCCTTAAAGCAGATTGGAAGCGCATGCGCTCAAAATGGTTTGACAGCCAATACTTTTCCTTTGGTACAAAGAAAACAGCCGGAGTAGCGATCCTTTTAGCCACACACTTTCTGGGGAGGATGGTCCAGACCCAATATGAATTTACGGGCAGGACACTTTCCCTGCGCATCGCCATAGAAAGTTATACCTTTACGCTAACAAACATATACGCCCCTAACGACCATCAGCAGGCATTCCTGGAGGAGGCGGTGGGAGAAATATTGACCACTCTGGACAGAGATATTATGATCAGGGGTGATTTCAACTTGGTCCCAGATGAATCATTGGTTAGGTCTATGCAAAGGTCGGGCCAAGTGGGAGTGCAGTCCAAGGCCTTTCGTTAATGGCTAGCAGAGACAGGCCTGCTGGATGCCTGGCGACTGCGTTACCTGATTAAAAAGAGCTACACATTCTCTGCCACAGTCCATCAATCCTACACAAGGATTGACTATTTTCTCCTCTCACACCACTTGAACATAGGCACTACAGCAGCAGGCAATGGGGTAGCAGCACTCTCAGATCACTCGCCCATTACCATCTATTGCCGCTTGCCGGGTCCCTCAGTCCAGCCCCATACCTGGCCCCCAAACTATACTCTTTTGCATCAGGAAGAGACAATTTCAGAAATGACTTCCGCTATCACTGACTTCTTACAGATTAATGACACTCCAGAGGTCCCAGTCGCCTTACTCTGGGTTACACTAAAGGCGGTGATTCGCGGTCACATCATGGCAAGAGCGGCCTGTCTTTATAGAGTTAGGAGAGATAGAGATAGAAGAGATAAGAGGGCCCAGTTAGAAACTGAGGTAAAGCTATTAGAAGATGAACATAAACGCACAAGAGCTATTAGAATAAGGAGGCAATTAACAACTGCCCACAAACAGTTCAAAGCCCTAGACATTGGCAAAGCCAAATATGCCCTCCTGCATTTAAAGTAGGAATACTATGCTGAGGGTAAACAAAGCGGGGCACTTATTAGCACACAGACTTTGCACACGAACCCTCTGGCACAGAATAGTGGAAGTTGACTTCCACTGCAGCCGGGTAGTCCACGATGAACAAATAGCACAAGTATTTGGACACTTCTACACCACACTATATACCGCTGAGTGCTTGAAGCCAATTCACATAGAATCCTATCTTACACAGCTGCCACTGAACTGCCTTTCTGACCCGAGTCATCTGTCCTAGAGAAAGACATCCACACTAATGAGGGGCTGCAGGTCATCCAAAAGCTTACCATCGGTAAAGCACCAGGTCCAGATGGCTACACGGCAGACTTTTATAAGATCTTTGTGCCTCTCCACGCACCAATTTTAACTAGACTCTATAAGTCCTTTAGCACAAATGGCACTCTTACTGACACCATGCAACAGGCTACTATTACAGTCATCCCCAAGCAAGGCAAGGACCCTGCCTATTGTTCGTCATACCCACCTATTTCATTGTTAAATATAGATGCTGAGATTTTTACCGGAATCTTGGCTGCTCGCCTAGCCCTACATATGTAACATCTAGTTGACCCAGACCAAGCAGGGTTCATACTGGAACGTAATTGCAGTGACAATACTTAAGAATTTGTCACCTCATCAAAAAACCTCATCGGTCTCATACCCCCAGTGCTCTCCTCTCTGTTGATGCTGAAAAGCATTTAACAGAGTACACTGGCAGTATCTCCAGCTGGTCCTCATAAAATGGGCCTTGGATCGAGGTTCCGAAGGTAGTCAATGGTTGTGGGCTAGTTACAAGTAACCTAAAGTGACCCTTTGCCATTAATCGGGGTACTTGTAAGGGATTCCCTTTGTCCCCTTTATTATTTGCTCTATATATGGAGCCTTTTGCAGCTGGTACACCTTAACAACAGCATTAAGGGCCTGTGGATGGGGGCAGGGAACAATAAACTTGTGCTCCATGCTGATTACGTGATAATTGTGTTGATGGATCCCGCTTCCTTGCTGCCCCAACTCATGGAGGAGCTAAAGAAATTTGAGGGGGCTGCCGGTTTAAGATTAATTATGCGAAATCTAATATTCTTACCACGCACTGCTGAAAGCAATTACACAAAGCTATTGCATGTAGCTAGATCTGAACTGTCTGCCTGGAAGAGACACATAATCTCGTGGCTGGGTTGATTAGCAGCAGTCAAGATGATGCTGATACCAAAACTGTATTATGTTATGCATACTTTACCATTGCAGCCCCCTTCCGCTCCTACTAAACTGCAGCATCTTATTGAAGATTTTATCTGGAGTGGCAAAAGGGCATGAATGGCGAGAAAACATGCCTACCTGCCCCCTGAGGAGGGCGGATTTGGTGTCCCTCACTTAACACGATATTATCAGGCTGCTCAACTGTGGTATATGGTGGAATGGGCCAGACCATTCATGGAGAAGCACTTGTGCTACCAGTAATCAGGCAGTGGCTGGCATGCACATCTGAAAAATACCCAGCTACCTAAACCTTACCGGCCACCCAGCGTGTACATCTTGCCAGTCCTACAAACAACCATGAGTGTCTGGCACATAGTTCAGACCCGTCATAAACTACCCTCCCACATCTCACCCCTGACACCCTTTATAGACAACCCTGAGTTTCCTCCAGCAGCACGAGGCACCTCCTTCGATACTTGGCAGACGCCGGGATATAAGAGGCTGGGAGATGTCTACAATGTGGAGGGCTTCATGGATTTCCTGCAACTTCAAACCCATTATAGCCTCCCCTCTACTTTTCACTGGCAATATATGGCCCTCAGGCACTGGCTACAACAGCCTCACATCTGCCCTCATGTGAGTCGCACTCTGGCTCCGTTTGAAAAATGGCTGATTACTCGATCAACTGACAAGCGCATGCTTTCAGATATTTACAAATTTCTCATCGCCTCCCTAGATCCCTGCAAGTCCCCGGAGCAGAAACGCTGGGAACTTGAATGCAAACACGTATTCACCATCAAGGAGTGGAAGGATATTTAGCGCAGGGCACACACATCAGCTTACAGCACTATTCGTAAATAAATATGCCTTAAAATAGTCCACTACTGCTATTACACGCCAGCCAGGGTAGCCAAATGGAAAAAGGACAGTGACGGATGATGCTGGTGACACTGCGGACAGGCGGGCATGCTCGCACACGTGTTGTGGCACTGTCCCAAGGTTCAACCTTTTTGGGAGGAAGTGATGTCTGACATTGACAATATTTGGAATACAGAGCTACCCAATTTTCCCAGCTATGTCCGTCTGGCACTCCCTAACCCACTTACTTACCCCTTACAATCGCTGAAGGGGTGGGCTATAACACTGACATTGTGGGTGGCAAAACGAGTTATATTGGCACGTTGGGGATCAGACCAAATACCAACACATCTGAATTGGCTCTACAAAATGTGGGACCTCCTGGGCATGGAGAAGTTAACAGCCAGTACATTGCATACACTGCCATGTTTCGATTAAACCTGGGGAGACTGTATTTGCTTTCTATTTGAAGAATTTAGGAATTCACATGCCCGGCATACCTACGAATCTCGGGTCTTACTTGCACATCCCTCACTACTTCCTGACTATTGGCAATGTTCTAACCCATATAGTCCGATAACCTCTAAGCAGGCAGACAATAGCTATGAGAACTAGTGAGGTTTTGTTTCTTATCCTTTCCCCTGCTCTACCTGCCTCCCATACATGTTCCCACCCCCTTTCCCTCCCCTCCTTGTTTCAGATGTGTTTTTGCCCCACTGGCTATTGTTTGTAGGTGGAAGTATGTTGTATTTCCATGGTTCAAACAATAAACAGATTTAAACCATAAAGTTGGTTTTCAATCAAATATATTTGGAGAATAAAAGTTGGGAAGAGAAAATAAAGGCAGAGATCTCCAAGTTCTTCATGGGAAATCGGGAATTTGCCTCACAAGAAATGCTTTGGGATGCATTTAAAGTCTCCCAAAAGGCACTAATAATATCTAAGGATAGTTTAGTTAGAAAGAGCCAGAAAGCTGAAAGTTAGATTTTGAAACCCAGTTCAGAAGAGACAATAAAGAAAACAGAACACTCTTTGGAAAGGCTAAAACTAATTTGAGTCAATAATATTATGACCCGACCTAAGTGAACAACTCAGTATCCCATCAGAATTATATGCAACTTGGTTATGTAGTGAAAAGGCTGCCAAAACATTATGAGCATGTTAAGGTGTACAAAATCCAAATCAAATTAATTTCAAATAGGTTTAATGCTGTAACCAGTAAGTTAACACATAGAGACCAGAGGCTACTGCTGCAGACCAGTACAAACTACCTAACAGAAGCAATAGACATTTTCTCCATGAAACACGTACCCACAATGATTTTACTTTACAATGCCGAAAACGCTATTGACCTGGTGGCAAAGGATACTCTTTTTTACATACTGGGGAAATTTGAGTTTCTAGCACAAATCACAAAGGTGATCCATTGACTATATGATGGTGCAATAAATAGGTTGAATATTAATTTATCAAATGTGGGCAGCCTTGAAGTTAGAAGAGGGACCAGACAGGGTTGCCCCCTCTGCTCTTGTTATAGAGCGTCTTCCTATTGGGATTAGAAAAGACATTACTAATTGCCCTCCCATCCCGTATATGGAATGAATTTAACTATATGCGGATGAAATCATGTTGTTTTTAAAGCCTCAAAATGTATGTCAGGAGCGAGCATTTGAAATTATTACATTATACCCGGCGGAGGTACACAAGATCAATTAGCTCAAGATTGAAGTATTACTGTGCAGTTGTTCCATTGAGAGTCTGATTCCAGATCTTCAGGGCTGTTATAATCAACATCAAAAACGCTATCTCTGCATTAAATTTACCAACAAAATTGAAGATCTTTATTATTTAAATTATAAACCATTATGAGCAAAAACTAAACCCCAATTACTAAAATGGTTGATTGACTGATTGATTGATTACCCATCTTATAAAGCGCGTAGCTACCCATTGGGTTTCCCAGTAATGGAAGCCATTACTGCTCACGATCCTTGGCAGAGTCATCCTAATCAAAATGATGATACTGCCAATGCTCAATGTTTATTTTTCTGCTGCTCCCTGTGTGTTGTATGCGACTTTTTAAATTAATTTAATTATTGTTTACATCTTTTATGGCAAGAATCTCATTCCAGATTAGCACTCAGCACTTTATATTGTCTGAGTAATGATAGGGGGCTAGCATTACGAATTTTAATACCTACTACTTTGCTCTCTTTACACAATATTTCTGCAGATTTAGAGCAATACCACGGCTGCAACCTTTGTTATAAATTGTTAGACATGGTGGGGCAGGACAATAATATTGGAGACACACTTCCCCAAATAAGATCACCAAAAAAGCATGACACAAGACAATACATTGGTTTCTAGTGCGAAGAAGTCAATACTTTAAGAATACCTCGATTTAATGTGTTAATGTGTCAACCAGCCTTGAAGAACTGTCTTTTAAAAATCAAGTGCACATGGATAGAGCAGTAATAGCATGATGGAAATTAAATTGTTTTTTCAGAAAAAAATGATTTCATGGCAGGACACCGCTAGAAAACGTGGGCCGAAAGAGAGCGAAAAATTAAAATAAATAAGAATATAATTCATTGGTCATATAACATTGCCATTTCTCACTCAAGAAGCTTTCTTCATCAATGATATTTGACCAGGGGGAATCGGTTTATGATTTAGTTGAAAATATTAACTTATAAAGAGCAGGGAGTTGGAAACAATACCTCATGATTGTAAGCAATCAAATCTATTTAAACAATATCTAATAAATGGGATACACTTGAAGACACCTCTTTATCTACTGATACTTGGAGAAAAGATAATGAGTTTAATTTTTCAATCCTTCTGGGCGCCAATCTTCTCAAAATCCAGTTCACTCAAAATGTTGTTTTTTATTACATTCCAAAGCATTTGAGTAATATTTATCCATCCAAGTCTCCAATTTCAGATGCATACACGGCTAGCTAGTCCCACATCTTTCGGCAATGTCCCAGAGCTCCATTTTTAGGTCGAGCATAGCAGCTCTCAAGCGATGTTTTTCCGATGTCTTTGTAGTTATGTGGGCTTTTAACTAAGCCCACCTCACGACCATCACTATCACTTGTTCATGGGCTTGGCTTTCAAAAATCCTTTGTTATTGTTGGTAAATGCTTTACGTTTGTCCCTCTTTGGGGCGGCTTTGTTACTGCCTTGAGGACCGATCCTGTTACATGGATAATGGCATGTTTGCCAGTATGTTTGATCGCGCACAAACTAGTTTTTCCTTTAGTTTGTGTCCTTCGCTAACATGCTCATGGCAGCCGTGGCACTTTGAATCATCTTGCTTATGTCAACTGTTTTACTTCTCATTTTTCCTTTTGTCTGCCAGACAGAAAACATTGTGTTTTTTGTATGTTTCATTAAGTTATTCACATTTGATTGGCCAGCTAAAACGGTAAACACTGCATATGTTTCACAGGCTTAGTGTAGTCAAGCAGGTTATAAATAGTCCTCTGTCTGTCTCATGGTTAGTGATGCAAGACAGCAAGAGGGGAAATGCTGCCTGTTTGTACAGCGTGTTTAGGGTGAGATGCCACATCACAGGCAGAGACAATGGACTGTTGTATGGTGCTTATTGTAGGCAGACAGAGACTGCTTTTGACTGGCAGCTATAAGAGACTGATGTTTTTACCTTTTGCATAGTGTAGGCAGACAGGAGAGATTGCACTGTTTGTAAAAATGTGAGCAGACACTAATGCACTGCAAGTGACAGGCATCTCTCACTGTATTTACATTTTGAAGAAGTACTGAATGTTATGTATCAAGCTTAGACTTGTAACATGCTCTTAGATCCTGGGTACATGAAGTACCTGCTTTGGAAAACCTAGACTGAACCAACTCTGTTTTCTTAGCTTCCCCACCTCTCTCACTCACCTCCCCCAGCTCTATCATTCTTCCATCTCATACTGAATTTCCACTACCAGTAGTTCTCCATCTTTTTCTCCCATACCTTGCACTTCTGGATCTCCTCGCCATCCTCTCTCCACCCCTTTCCCTGCTTAAACAGTTACTTTTCTTTCTCTGCTGCACTTCACCTGTTTTCCCAGTGTGTCTCTTTTGTTGCTCTTTTCTCCTCTCCTTTTAATTAGCCTTCCCCTTCTGTGTCTCTGTCCACTTCTCTCTGCTCCTTTCTCCGTCTGTCATTTCTGTCCCCTACACCTTTGTTTCTGAAGTCTTTCTCCATCTTTAGGTAGAGCGCTCAAGCACTTTGACCTGTTGTGAGTATTGTGGGCTTTTAACCACGCCCATCTCACACTCATCACTTTCACTTGTTTGTGGGCTTGGCTTTCAAAAATGCTTTGTTATCATTGGTAAATGCTTTATGTTTGCCCCTCCTTGGGGAGGTTTTGTTACCGCTTTGCAGACTCACCCTGTTACATGGATAATTGCATGATTGCTCATATGTTTGACTGTGAGCAAACTCCTTTTTCCTTTTGTGTCTCTCCTTCGCACTCATGGTGGCCATGTTGCTTTGAATTGGGTCGCTTTCGTCAACTAATGTTTTACTTTTTATTTTCAATTTATTTGGGAAGAAGAATCCAGTTAGGAATTTACAGCGCCAATAGCTCTAACTGGAGAAAATGCGAGACCCATTGCATTCCAAATGCTTGTTCAGTATTTTGATAGGCTATTCCTTATTCAACCTTGACAAAATGCAATTATTCCATTTTTGGGATATTGCCTTTTGCAGGGAACAGCCAGGAGATTTCAAAAGTCGATTTACAAAGCAACGTTAGCTGCTCATTCACTAATACTACAGAAATGAGAACCCCATATTTACAGATTAGTCCAACAAAATGTTTAGAGTTCTGAAGCATGAAGAATTGTATTCTAAATGAGCTGGTGCCTGCTCAAAATTCTCTACCACTTGGGGCACATTCTTGTGAAAAGTAACATCGAACAATTGGTGGATAAGGGGAAAGAAAAATATTTATACATCCAGTTATCTGCTCTTTAAACAACGTTGTTGCAAATTTGGAAAAAAATGTGATATGACTGCACTTTACTACTTTGCACACTTTGGATCTATTATACCGCTATTAGTTTTGCCTATGTATTTGTTTCTATTTCCTTTTGTATTTGTATTCTGCATCTATTCAATATGCATTAAATCTACTTGATGTATGCTTCAGAAAGCAATTAAAAAATTAAAAAATAAAAAATAATGAGAGTGATGGGATGATGGAAGCTGATCAGGTAAACAACTTTAAAAATGACATCACTCACTATAGTCATCAGTATGCTACAGGTCAAGGGGAGAAAGTACCAGACGATTTAAGTCAGTCATTGAAGAAAAGCAGAGATGTGTTTTAGCACCTTTTTTATTCTAGTTGTTCATTAATTATCTAGAGAAGGACCTTATTAGCATGCCTTCTGGCCTGTCAGTGATACAGAGGACAAACTCACGCCAGTCTGTTTCATATGGATAATGTAATTTTAATTTTGAGAACAGTGTTTGGTTTTGAGCGATTAGCATCTGTTGGAAATAGTCCTTTCTGCAAGATTATCCCCAAACTTTTTCCCTTTCTCCTCCTATTTTTCTGACCCTCTTTTTGTTGGCTTTAGGAATCTGGGTACTCTACCACTGCTAACCACTGCTACAGTGCATCTCCTCTCTCCCCTAAATCTTGGTATAAATGGCTTACACTTGTTTGGCTTATTTAATTTACATGTATGTCCCTTGTAACACCCACAGAAGCAGCCTTTCAAACTTGCCTCAGGCCTGCCACTGTAGTGCCTGCGTGCACAGTTTACTGCCACATTAACGTGTCAATTCAAACTATTTTCCAACGCCTAAACTCCCTTTTTACTACACCTAAGTGTACCCTAAGGTAGGCCTTAGCTAGCCCTATGGGCAGGATGTTGCACATGTAAAAGTTGGGACATTTTCTTATATGTTTTACATGTTCTAATAGTGACAAACAGCCTATTTCTTTTTCACTACTGGGAGGGCTGCTCCTCTCATTGGTCAGCATTGGGAATTCCCTTATCTATTCTTAGGTGATAATTTCTGATCTGAAAGGAGAATCGTGGGCATGTTTGGTATGTTTGGAATGGTAGTGAGAAATCCTGCTTACCGGTGTAGTTGGATTTTACATATACTATTTTAGGATGCCACTTTTAGAGAGTGGCCATTTTTTCTGTGCTTATAGTTCTAGTGTTTTGCAGCCTGACTCCAATCCACGTCTAGGGCAGAGTGACCATTACACTTGGTGCATACCACAACACAGAAGGGGGCTGAGTGTGAGAGAAGAGGCATCTGCATACTGATAGTCGTCCTGGGCTGGGGAGAGGGAGAGTCATTCACACCTCACATGTCAATAAACTGTGTCCTGCCCTCACACAGTAGGCTGATATTCCCTACTGATGTCTGGAGCCACCGCTGGACTGAAAGGGGCTGCATTACACTTGAAAGGGTTTCTTACAAGTTACCCCTCTCTTCAAATACATTTTTGAGAATAAGTACAGGGGTTCTGACCCATGATTTTAGAGCACTTTTCAAACTGAGACTGCGCCTCTTTCAGAAGGACTGCTGCACAAAGGACTCATTTGGACTATTCTTCTGTGGTTGCCCTGCCTGCTGGGTGGCATAAAAGACTCCCTGGATTGCTTTTCTGCTTGTTGCCCCGCTGCCAGTTGTTCCATGGCCCAGGTCTGACCGAACTCTCCAGGTTGCACAATTGCCAGAGGACTGCTGATTACTAGGAAGGACAGCCATTTGCATCACTTGCTCACATGTGCTAGCCTACCTGTCTGTTGCTTTCTGCTCCATACCCAGTATTCACAGAGGGCTTGTTGGTTTGCCCCACCTGTTGATGAGGGAATCTCAGGGACAACAAAAGATTCTCCCAAAGTGCTGTATCCTGCTTTTGTTCTTCTACGAGACTAGCATGTGGGGAGCACTCCTTTTTAGTCAGTGCTTCATCTTCTCAAGTTTTAGTGCGTGGTGAGCGCTCTCCGTACTTCCTAGTGTGTGGTGAGTGCTATTCCTTCATGTTTTGCCTTGGACTTTTCCCAGCACGTCAGGTGCTTTCTCTTCTCTAGGGCCGGTGCGTCTGAAGCACCAAGAGAAGTTCTGGGTTTTGTGCTCGTGCCCGGCCTCTGACAATAGGAGCCACGTCACCGCCAGCTGCAAGGAAATACTCCAGTGCAACGCCCCTCCACACGGGGGGCCACAACATACTATTCCGGGGAGAGAGGTGCTGTCTCGAAGCACCCTCTCCTTGCCTATTCGCCATGCCGGCGAGCTGAAGCACCCCTCAGTGCCCCCCCACCGATTAGAGAAAAGGAGAGGCAAGGAACTTTGCACAGCAGCAGCAGTGCTGAAGCAAAGGGGACATCTCCCAGGGGCTGTCCCAGCGATCCTTCTCAGCAGCAGAGTAGATGACCCTCGTCCTATAGAAGGTACTGGGATAGGCAGCTGCACCGCACGTTTGCAGGCTGCTGCTGCAGTGAGAAACCCAGGGGAGACCGAGTGAAGTCTCTCTGCATAGACATATGGTTGTACTTGCCCCACTTCCCTGTTGAGGACGTACCACCGGGAAGCATTCCAGATTACCGTCATTATTAGAGCCATGTGGGAGAAGAACACGCGCACTACCACTGATGTTTTCATTCTTTCTAAAAAAAAAGCCAGCATTTTGTGGACACCTTGTTCTCTCCTGGAGGATTGTGGGAATATGCTTAAAGAGTATTGTGAGCATTATATTTCCCAACATATTATTTCTGATATGTGTTCTTTTGCCGTGCACTTTTACTATAACATGTATCATCTCAGCATTTTCATGGTATGCACAGTACTCATGTTTTATATCATTTATGGTCTAACGATATGTTTACAATACAAGAACTCTATGTATAATCTGGTGTGGAGCCTCAATTTGTTGTATATGTATTGTGTTATTGGTGTTAGTATGTTGCGCAAATGCTGTACACATGACCTCTGGAGATAAGCCTGACTGCTCTGTGCTAAGCTACCGGGGTGAGCCCTGGTTATTTTTGGTGTACAACTTACTTGCCCTGATTAGAGTGGTGGGTTATGCCTGGCTTATTTGCATACCCTACCCAATAACAAAACTAATTTCTAAAAGTCTCCAAATATGTAGAATTTATGGATTATCTTTTTCTTAAAACAAATGTTTTAAAATCTAAGGTCATTTCACTTGGCCCCAAGAATCTTTAAAAAAATGGGTCTGGTTTAAAGAGTGTGCAAAAAGTAGTGTGAAATTGCACACTGACTTTTTGTGAATGTGTTCCTGTTTTGCACATCTACCTATTTATAAATACTAAATAGCAGGTGTCACAGAACAACCTGCCTAATTAATATTCATTTAATAGATAACAATTTGCCACCGCCTGTTACTGACCACAATCACAGGGATGGGCCTGTAAGGGTCAGAAACCCACCATATTTGTGATTGTGTTTAAATAAAGATAACTTATTTTAAAAAGTGTAGCCTTTTATCAGTAGTGGAAAAGGGAATACTTAAAAAAAAATTACAAAAAAAAAAGTTTCACGGGGAAACCTTACAGTAGGCCTCTTGACCACTGCCTCCTCTTCCTGTAACGTTTTCAACATTTACAAAGGGGATGTGATTGAAAGGGAATTATTTCCCCTTTGGGAATCATTTACCACTCGAACTTGAGAGTTGGTAACTGATCGGTTGTTTATGACCAGAGAAGTACAGACACACAGCGTCGCTTCCTCCGTGGGAGTGAAGGAGCATTGTCCCCCCACACTTCAGTACAGAAAGCGTCAAAAATAAAAAAGGTAATAAAATGATTTTATCACCATTTTATTTTTGACGCTTTTTGCCAGCAGAGTGCAAGGGCATGGCAGGCCAGTGTGTCACTGTGCCCATGATTGGCAGCAGTGAGGAGTGGCCACTTGACTTTGAAGTGCGCATGCTGGTTTGGCCAGCTACCTTGCTGCGTCTAAAGCACCATGATCAAGTCAATCCTCTCCAACCTGCCTGTCTTGACCACCTGGGTTGGAGAACAGGCACAGGCCTACAGTGCCTGTTGGAGCGTGGAGACAGACTGCTCCAGCCAACCAAGGAGCTTTCTTCATGCTGTTTCACACCATTAAAACAGCGTTTTGAGTGGATGAGGGAGTTGACTGTCAACTTTGCGTTCGGAGGACGTGCTGCAGAACATCAGTAAGGTAAGTTATTTAATATTTATATTACTGTGTATGTGCAGTTATATTAGTGTGCTATGTATTATGTGTAGTGGTTTGTGTATGTGTTTTTGCCCCTCCTTTTGCCACCAACCCCCCCTGCAGACACAAACCATTGATACATCAGGGTATGAAGTTCAATTTGGAAACAATGCCCACAGTATATAAATACCAATTTCTACATCATTTCTGAACACATTCACCTTTTCTGAAACAGAGGATTTGCAACTGTTAAAAGGTTTAGGCCCTAAAAATGTTAAGAGTCAATGAGATCCCAGTAGAAAATGTACTATCCTTTTCTTATCAGGGAGTCATTGTTGACTTATTTTAATTGTGGCCATTTACACTCAGCTGGCAAAACTCAATTGGAGCAAACTGAGCTCTACCAGAAGAAGACTGTGCATACATATGCCATCTATTCTCAAAATCTATAAGGCAACCGAATGCAAGATGCAGTTGTCATGCTAATTTGACAAAATCAATTTTTTCAGACATACTAGAGGTAGAATCTCCCTTCTATCCCTTGGCTACATTAGATTCAATTGGGAACGATTGGTTTCCTTAAGACCTCTGGTGTGTGGCGCCTCTCCTTAGGTGTTTCAGCATGAGGGTTATGCCAGAGGGTGTGTATCCTCCGGCTGCAGCCTTTGATCATGTTGACTGGCTCGTGTGCAGACTTGAACTTGGAGGAGTCACAGGATTAAACCAAACAAGATTGCGTAAGGATAGCAGAATTTGACTACCATATTGTTTTACGACTGAGGCTGTTTTGGCTGGCGGTTTGTGGACATGTACATAAAATTCGCTCTTTGGGAAGAGAGTGTGCTATTGATTGTGTTGGCTTATTTTAAAAAAACGTTTATTAATGTTTTCAAGGTGTCATAGTTTTCATCAACTTACATGGCAATTACGGGTGCTGTTTTCATTTTTGTAGAAGGCATCTATCTTTACATCTCAGAGCCATACATGTAGATCTAATAAGGTACACCTGTAAAACGTTGCACAGCCATCTAGTTGCGATTTTGCATTGCACGTAATTCATTTTTAGTACAATTCCCCATTCAAACCAAGTAACACTCCCCACCAAATCTGAAATTCGTGCACCCTGGAGCACACATTTTTTATACGTGGTCTCAAAGATATTACTTATTTGTTGAAAGTGGAGCAGTTTGAGAGTATATCCCTTCTCACCAGAAGGAGTGCGTCATATGTTGTAAGATACGTATATTTTCCATATACTTGCAACCCATTAAAAAATTAATTTAATTTACATGCTGGTGAGATTAACAGCAGTTGTTCGTTGGATGTTGTAGGAGGCTGACCTGGTTTGTAGTGGGTACCTGTAGGAAACTACCATCTTGCCTGGTATGTTACCCCCATTTTTACTTGTGTGTCAGTTTGTTTTTGCCTGTCTCACTGGGATCCTGCTAGCCAGGACCCCAGTGCTCATAGTTGTGGCCTGAATGTGTGTTCCCTGTGTAGTGCCTAACTGTGTCACTGAGGCTCTGCTAATCAGAACCTCAGTGCTTATGCTCTCTCTGCCTTTAAAATTGTCACTGCAGGCTAGTGACCATTTTTACCAATTCTAATTGGCACACTGGAACACCCTTATAATTCCCTAGTATATGGTACCTAGGTACCCAGGGTATTGGGGTTCCAGGAGATCCCTACGGGATGCAGTATTTCTTTTGCCACCCATAGGAAGCTCAGACAATTCTTACACAGGACTGCCACTTCCGCCTGAGTGAAATAAAGTCCACGTTATTTCACAGCAATTATACACTACACTTAAGTAACTTATAAGTCACCTATATGTCTAATCCTCACTTAGTGAAGGTTAGGTGCAAAGTTACTAAGTGTGAGGACACCCTGGCACTAGCCACGGTGCCCCCACATAGTTCAGGGCAATTTCCCCAGACTTTGTGAGTGCGGGGGCACCATTACACGCGTGCACTACATATAGGTCAATACCTATATGTAGCTTCACTATGGTAACTCCGGATATGGCCATGTAAAATGTCTAAGATCATAGAATTGTCCCCCCATGCCAAATCTGGTACTGGGGTGCCAATCCCATGCATCCCTGGGGCTCCAGCATGGACCCCGGGTACTGCCAAACAAGCTCTCTGGGGTTTTCCTTGCAGCTACCACTGCTGCCAACCCACAGACAGGCTTCTGCCCTCCAGGGGTCTGGGCAGCCCAGTCCCAGGAAGGCAGAACAAAGGAATTCCTCTGAGAGAGGGTGTTACACCCTCTCCCTTTGGAAATAGGTGTTAAGGGCCTGAGAGGAGTAGCCTCTCCAGGCCTCTGGAAAAGCTTCGAAGGGCACAGATGGTGCCCTCCTTACATAAACCAGTCTACACCGGTTCAGGGAACCCCCAGCCCTGCTCTGGTGCGAAACTGGACAAAGGAAAGGGGAGTGACCACTTCCCTGTCCATCACCACCCCAGGAGTGGTGCCCAGAGCTCCTCCAGTGTGTCCCAGACTGCTGCCATCTTGAATCCAGAGGTGTGAGGGCACACTGGAGGCCTCTGAGTGGCCAGTGCCAGCAGGTGACGTCAGAGACCCCTCCTGATATGTGCTTACCTGATTAGGTGGCCAATCCTCCTCTGAGGGCTATTTAGGGTCTCTCCTGTGGGCTTTTCCTCAGATAACGAATACAAGTTCTCACCTGAGTTCCTCTGCACCTCCCTCTTTGACTTCTGCCAAGGATCGACCACTGATTGCTCCAGGACGCCTGCAAAACTGCAACAAAGTAGCAAGAAGACTACCAGCGACATTGTAGAGCCCAATCCTGCCAGTTTTCTCGACTGTTTCCTGATGGTGCATGCTCTGGGGGCTGTCTGCCTTCACCCTGCACTAGAAGCCAAGAAGAAATCTCCTGTGGGTCAAGGGAATCTTCCCCCCGTTACCGCAGGCACCAACTTCTGCTTCACTGGTTCTCTGGGTCCCCTCTCATCGTAATGAGCATGGTCCCTGGAACACAGGAGTTGGATCAAAGTGACCCCGACAGTCCAGTGATCCATCTGCCCAAATTTGGAGGTAAGTCCTTGCCTCCCCTCACCAGACAGTAATCCTGTGTACTGTGTGAACTGCAGCTGCCAGGGCTTCTGTGCACTTTTGCAAGGAATCCTTTGTGCACAGCATAGCCCAGGTCCCCAGCACTCCGTCCTGCATTGTTCAACTCGCTGAGTTGACCACCGGCTTTGTGGGACACTCCTTTGTAGTGTTGAGATGACCGCCGTGCTCAGTTTTCTTGAACCTGTGTTCAAGTACTTCTGCAGGTGCTGCCTTCTTCTGCATGGGCTCTCTGTATTGCTGAGGGCCGGCCCCCTCTGTCTCCTCTTCCAAGTGGCGACCTCCTGGTCCTTCCTGGGCCTGGGCAGCACCCATTTTCTTCAACCGTGACCTTTGCAGCTAGCAAGGCTTGTTTGTAGTATTTCTCCAAAGAAACAACTTTGCATCCTCCAGCATGCTGTGGGACATCTTCTGTGCAAAGGAGAAGTTCCTAGCATCTTCCGTTGTTGCAGAATCTTCAGCTTCTTCCACCCAGAGGCATCCATTTTGCACCTTCATCTGGGGTTTAGTGGGCTCCTGCCCCCCTTGGACACTTTCGTGACTCTTGAACTTGGTCCCCTTCCTTTGCAGGTCCTCAGGTCCAGGAATCCATCTTCAGTGCTTTGCAGTCTGTTGCGGTCTTTGCAAAATCTCCTATCACGACTTTAGTGTGTTTCTGGGGAAGTAGGGTAACTTTACTCCTACTTTTCAGGGTCTTGGGGTGGGGTATCTTGGACACCCTTAGTGTTTTCTTACACTCCCAGCGTCCCTTTACACACTACCCTAGGCCAGGGGCTCCTACTTGGTTCGCATTCCACTTTCTTAGTATGTGGTTTGTGTTGCCCCTAGGCCTATTGCATCCTATTGTGTTCAACAGTGTTTGCACTACTTTTCTAACTGTTTACTTACCTGATTTTGGTTTGTGTATATATTTTGTGTATTTTACTTACCTCCTAAGGGAGTATTTCCTCTGAGATATTTTTGGCACATTGTCACTAAAAGAAAGTACCTTTATTTTTAGTAACTCTGTATTGTGATTCTTGTGATATGGTGCTATATGACATAAGTGGTGTTGTAGGAGCTTTGCATGTCTCCTAGTTCAGCCTAAGCTGCTCTGCTATAGCTACCTCTATCAGCATAAACTGCTAGAACACTACTAATCTACTAATAAGGGATAACTGGACCTGGCACAAGGTGTAAGTACCATCAGCTACCCACTATAAGCCAGGCCAGCCGTCTACAGTACCTTTGGTACTTACACCTTATACCAGGTCCAGTTATCCCTTAAGAAGTAGTGTTCTAGCAGCTTAGGCTGATAGAGATAGCTATAGCAGAGCAGCTTAGGCTGAACTAGGAGACATGCAAAGCTCATGCAATACCACTTATAGTTACACAACACTTATACACAAGTAAAGACTACCAAAAATAAAGGTATTTATTTGGGTGACACAGTACTAAAAATATCTCAGAGGCAATACTCCTTCTGGAGGTAAGTATTATACACAATATATACACTAGACAACAAAATTAGACAAGTAAATAGTTATAGAACAATGCAAACAGTAGGAAATTCTATAGAATGCAATGGGAGAAAATAGGTCTAGGGGCAACACAAACCATATACTAAAAAAGTGGAATGTGAATCACAAAATCCCCCCTAGACAAGTGTAGTGTGTGCAGAATCGCTGGGAGAGTAAGAATATAGTAAAGGTAAGTAAATTACCCCTCTCCAGAGCCCAGAAAAGCAGGAGTAAAGTACTGCAAGTTTCCTTAGGACACACTATACCTCGTTTTTGGGATTTTGCAGCAGCCAACCAAGTCTGCAAAGAACAACTGCTGGATTATTGGACCTGAAGACCTTCAAAGGAAGGGGACCAAGTCCAGAAGTCGAAAGAAGTTCCAGGAAGGACAGGAGCTCCTGCCAACCCAGAAGAGGGTGCACTCAAGGGAGATGCCAGTGGGTTCCTGCATGATGCAAAAGATGTCCCACAGCGTGAAGATTCTTGCAGACGAGATTGTGTGTTGGAAGGCACCAACAAGCCTTGGCTATGGCAAAAGTGCGTTTTTTCATCAAAATGGCGCTGGATGGACCTAGGAGGGACCTTGGGGCCTGATCTCTGAGTGAGGAGGAAGAGGGGGCTCTCAGCACTTTGGAGAGCCCTAAGGATGCCAACCAGCACCCCCAGAAGCCACAGGATCTGTGTTCAAAGGAGGTGCAAAGCACAGTTGATGCAGCACAACAAAAGAAAATCCCACACCGTCGGAGAACAACTCAGTGAGTTGAACATCACAGGGTGGGGTGCTGGGGACCTGGGCCAGGCTGTGCATGAAGGAATTTTGCAAAGAGTTCACAAAGGCCTCAGGAGGTGAAGAAGACACAAACACAGGTTACCATCGTTCTTGGGGAAGGCAAGGTCTTACCTCCTTCAAATTGCATCCGTAGGACCTCAGGACAGTCTATGTTGATGATGTTCACCCTCTGTGTCCTTAGGAGCACGCTCGTCACTGTGAGAGGAGACCCATGGTACCGGTCGTTGCGTTGGAAGATGCCTGCTTGGAGCAGGGGAATGACTCCGTCACTCCACGGGAGATTTCTTCGGTCGTTCTGGTGCAGGATGAAGACAGGGAGTCCCCAGAGCATGCACACTGTGGAAACTGTTGTAGTTGCTGACTTGGAGCTGAGGTTACTGAAGAAAAGTGTCTCTTGTAGACACTTTGTTGCAGTTACAGTGTTTCTTGGAGCAGGCTGCTGTTGATCCGAGGTCAGAGGATGCTGAAGTTGTTGCAGAGGATTCCTGAAGGAAACTTGCAAACAGAATCTGAAGAGAACCCACAGGAGAGACCTTAAATAGCCCTGAGAGGGGGACTGGCTACCTTATCAGGTATGGACCTATCAGGACGGGTCTCTGACGTCACCTGTTGGCACTGGCCACTCAGAGCCCTCCACTGTGCCCCCACACTTTGCAAAGCGAGATGGATAAAGTCTGGGACACACTGGAGGAGCTCTGGGCACCAACCCTGGGGTGGTGATGGACAAGGGAGTGGTCACTCTCCTTTCCTTTGTCCAGTTTCCCACTAGAGCAGGGGAGAAAGGGTCCCTGAACCGGTGTAAACTGGTTTATGCAAGGAGGGCACCATCTGTGCCCTTCAAAGCATTTCCAGAGGCTGGAGGAGGCTACCCCTCGCAAGCCTGTAACACCTATTTCCAAAAGGAGAGGGTGTAACACCCTGCTCTCAGAGGAAATGCTTTGTTCTGCCTTCCTGGGGCTGGGCTGCTTGGACCCAAGGAGGGCAGAACCCTGTCTGTGAGGTGGCAGCAGCTGTAGCTGCAGTGCAAGCCTCAGAGAGCTGGTTTGGCAGTACTGAGGGTCCATGGTGGAGCCCCCAGGATGCATGGAATTGGCTTCCCAATACCAGATTTGGAATGAGGGGACAATTCCATGATCTTATACATGTTACATGGCCATGTTCGGAGTTACCGTTGTGAAGTTACATATAGGTATTGACCTATATGTAGTGCACACGTGTAATGGCGTACCTGCACTCACAAAGTCCGGGGAAATGGCCCTGAACTATGTGAGGGCACCTTTGCTAGTGCAAGGGTGCCCTCACACTTAGTAACTTTGCACCTAACCTTCAGCAAGTGAAGGTTAGACAAATAGGTGACTTATAAGTTACTTAAGTGCAGTGAAAATGGCTGTGAAATAGTGTGTGCACTATTTCACGCAGGCTGCAATGGCAGTCCTGTGTAAGGGTTTGTCTGAGCTCCCTATGGGTGGCAAAAGAAATGCTGCAGCCCATATGGATCTCCTGGAACCCTAATGCCCTGGGTACCTAGGTACCATATACTAGGGACTTATAAGGGTAGTCCAGTGTGCCAATTGAAATTGGTAAATGAAGTCACTGGCCTACAGTGACAAGTTTAAAAGCAGAGAGAGCATAAGCACTGAGGTTCTGATTAGCAGAGCCTCAGTGAGGCACTACACAGGCATACACATTAAGCCACAAACTATGAGCACTGGGGTCCTGGCTAGCAGGATCCCAGTGAGACAGGCAAAACACACTGACATATAGGTTTTTATCTATGAGCAATGGGGTCCTGTCTAACAGGATCCCAGTGACACAGTAAAAACACACTGACACACACTCACAAACAGGCCAAACGTGGAGGTAACCATGCTAGAAAGAGGCTACTTTCCTACAGATGTATGATATGTGGAGACCTCATATATTCAGGGTGGTCTATTGACGTTGTCCCGCTCCGTTTTAAAGGTATGCATTATTTCATCCCACAGGTCAGCAAGGAGCTTTTTTTCAACCTCTTCAGTTCCCCGTTTCTAAGCACCCTGCCTTCAACTTCCACCCAATATAGGGCCTCTCAATTCCAGGTGTCCAAGCCAGAGTATTTTTGCACCTTTCATTACATTGTGATGGCCCTCTTGGCCAACAACCCTGCTAGGTTAGCAAAATTCGATGCCGCCTTTGGTGATTTGCGCTGGGCATGCATCTCCACTAGGGAACCTTCTGTGCTTCCCTCAGCCAGTCTCCCCATCACATCTATTTTGTGTATGCAGCACGGGCCAGCTCCACAGCATGTGCTGCAAGTTGGCAACGTCGTGCCCACATCTATGGCAGGCCACCAGTGTCCATGGGACCATCTGACCCACCTTGCATTGATCATGTTGGATGATGATCTTTTTGCTTATCATACCAAGATGAGATCTACCCTTATGAAAGCAAGATTGGACTGCACATTACCAGAGTACAGTCACCCGGTCTCCATGGGCTCTATTAGACCTCCCTCCATCTTGCGAATGTTGCTTTCACAGTAAGAGCAGAGCTTTCCCAGGCTAACACTACACTCCTGAGAATGGTCTTTACAACTTGTTAACAGGACCGAAGTGTTGACTCCTTGAGGTATATTTACTAAAAAGTCTCACAACGCAGTTCAGCAAATAAAGTTGCTGCATTACATTGCGTGATAGGGAAAGAGCAGGAGAGCACTATAGCTAAAGAGATATGGCACTGTCCTTTCTCCACGGTGTCCCTGCAAAATCAGGTTGCCAGAGCCACACTCACACCTTTGCACTCTTATGCATCATGTGTAGTATAGGTTTTGTACTGGAAGGATACCCTTCCAGTACAAAATGCTATGCTTAGACCAACTTTTAAACTTTTCCCACTTTTGATGTGTGCAGTTGCACATCCACACTGCTGGAAAAGATTGGAGAAATAAAAGCATTTCTCCTCGATAAAGCCAATGTCAAAACAGTATTACTTTTTATTCACAATCCTCTGTACCAATTTTAGTATATAGGGTTTTGCATCAAAAACCATGGGTGTTTGCATGGAGCGCATATGAACCACCCTTGGTACGTCCACTTGAAGCAAAGAAATGCACAGCAGTGCTAGGTGCTGATTTGTGTTACTTTCAGCTGACTTCCCAGGACAAAACAAGTTTCGGAGCCCTGACTTTTCTTCCTTGCGTGATGATTCCCTTTGCACTAATGCCTATTTTGCCACTATTTTTCTCCAAGCCAACAGCGTTGGAGGTAGGAGAGATTTCATATCATCGGTATTGCTATTTTTGCTACCAGAAAACTGAGATCAATTAATTTTGTGGCATCCTCATTTTTCTTTGTTGAGCTAGTAAGCCAGTAAATTACTTTCTATATAGTCCAAGTCTGTGTGTCCTACTGTCCTGGGTGTATCATCCAAAATTCTGTTCTGAACTGCATTACTGGTGCACACCCCCAAAACAGGGGCCAGATTTAAGAAAAGTGGCACTGCACCCAGTGCAGGGCTACTTTTTTTGCACCCGTAGTGCCCCCTTAACCCCACCATGTGTGCACCATATCTAAGATACGGCACACCATAGCAGTAGTTAGGGAACTAGCGTCAACATCTTTTACGCTAGTTCAGAGCTTTGCAGGATTAGCGTAAAAAATATTGACGCTAATCCTGCAAAGCCCATTGATGCCCATTGTAATCAATGGTGTGCCTCCTTTTAACGCTTGCTCTGAGCAAGTATTAAAAGTGCCTAAAAAATTACGCAGAGAAATCTCTTAGATTTATGTGCATCATTTTTTCAATTTCCCCTAACGGGGCAACACCCCCTTTACATATATTATGCCTGGCGGTGTAGTGTTTGGAAGCTGTGCAAAGTTTTTCCTTCGATAATTCTCCATAACAGCTGGAAGTTGTGTCAATTGTTTCATAGAGCTGCTCTAAAAGAGTGTTCCTATGGACGTCAAATCACCAAAATGCCAGGAGTACCTGAAGTGACATCATATGCCTTTTGACCTTCACTTTCACTAGCACACATACATACACACAAATACACAAATAGAAACACTGGCTCTCATATAAGGACACTCTCACCTGCAAGCACGCACATAACATACTTTTAAAATCATTTATGTACATACCTCTGCTGCAAGGGAACGTCACATTTCCGTTATTGCACTCCATTTTTTAATAAACCAAGAGTGATTAATATAATATTATTTGCTATTAGTGTAATAAAAAAAATTGACAGAAAATCAGAAGAGTGGAACCACAACCGACGTCCATAAGAAGAAGCTGGCCCTGTTTTTCTGCCACTGATTTTGCCACTTCTGATGTCAGGGGTCAGAAAGGGAGTGCCAGGACAGCAATGGCATAACGAAACTTGAGGGGCCCCCTCCTCCCTGGACCCAGTGAGGGCCCTGCTGTCCGTACACAGTGTACTGCGTTGAGGCGGCCTCCTGGAGCTCGTCCCCCGCCATGACCCCCCTCGCCACCCCCACCCAATGCGGGGGATGCGGGGGCCTTTTTTACGTCAGGGGTCGCAAGGGGCAAGCCAGGGAACGCAGCTGTGGCCCCTGGCGACTCCTAAATGACGTCCATGAGTATTCCCAGCAATATCAATTTTATTTTCTCTCCGCCCTTTGAAGCAAAAAACACTCTATTTTAGTTCTATTTTATTTCCTCTCTTTACACCCATCTGTTTTCACACCTGCAACATGCACATCTATCTCACCAATAAGACACTATTCCTTTTTCAGCCATGCACCAAAGAATGATATCCCAAAACTGAGCGCTCTGAGGGCGTGATTTTCACTGCACACATCTGAACAGCTCTGAAAATAAACATCATTCTGGACCTGTAACACATGGCTATCGCTGCACTAAGATATCCTACGAGCTCTTACAGTGCACCTCTTCGATCGTCACTACATACTGTTCTTCGAGTACTGAAACATCCACCAAGCTTTCATAATGCACCTGTACTCAAGTGCTGGGCACCCAACAGAGACGCCACAATACTAATCTGATTGGAGCATGCACAGATATATCTGTTGATGTCCCCATTTATTTAACTAAGCACACACTGATACCCGTAACGTGGCATTGTCAGTGCTGCCATGATACGTCTGAACACTCAGCTGCCCCACACCCTCATTTCTCAATACCAAGACATTCATGTGGCACCCATGATACGCTCTTAACCTAGAATACCATAGACTTGAGAGGGATGCGGCGCACTCTTGTTAGGCTGTGCATCTAGGTCAGCCGGTCCCTGTCCAGCAGCAGTCAGATCGAAGTCGCAGAGGACGCCGGCTATGCGGCAACTACAAGTGTGGATTCCTGAGCCCTGCCTGCCCCTCATGCCCTCCCCCGACTAAACGCCTGCTGTAAATTGGAGCTGGGATGTGGGAGCCCTGTGCCATTTGATGCAGCATCTTTCTGGCTGTAGATCCGGTGGAAACCCTGTGCATGAGATTGAGGGTAGCCAGGGGGGGCAAAGGCCACATTCTATCTCCTCCGGGTGACTTTGTGCGTTTGGCACATACCATAGAGCTTTTGGGACAGGTATTGCTGAGGACAATATTTGGGGGCATAGCTTAATAAACCTATACAGATAGGGCGCATAAGTGTTTTAGAGCCTTCTGCCAGACTCCAGTTTGTGTGGGGTGAGTTAGAAAGCTTTAGTAATTTTTTTCGTCACATTTATTATTCATTTGTTCAAAAACGTCTTGAAGGTCAGTTTACAATAATTTCTGGAGAGGGAACCATGTGCGGTGGCTCAGGAGGTTTTGCACATGTTATGAGCAGCTAGCAGGGGCAACGCTTTGAGGCCTGTGGTCCTTGAGCAAGCGTGGGTGGGCATGTCAAGGCCCGAGGCAAGTAGCAGGCCACGAGGCAGCGGCTGTCGCCGCATGTTCGCCATTGAAAGTCAGTAGTCCCTTAAAGAGCCTTTGGCCTAGGTGCAAGGCTGAGAAGTTCAGTGCATCCGGAAAAACCCTGAAGAAGTGAAGGGAAGGCTTACCGGGGCTGCAAGGGGTTGCGCGTTGCAAGGAATCCATGGACCGTGGGTGAGCCTCCATGAGGTGGAACTGGAAAAGCACAGGGTAAAGGGATTTTACTAACTGTGAGCCAAGAAGTAGGTACCCTGAGCAGACTGCAAAATAAGGGGAGAGGTGGCAATTAATTTGGTTTCCGGAGATAGAGGAAAGACAGGTATTTGAGGGAGCTGGAGCAGCTCACAAGTTTCAAACAACTGGAGAATCTTCAAGTGTGAGTGACTTGGGAAAAACCCAGCATTTCACATTGGACGAGTCTAAGGAAGGTTGTACGTAGATGGCAGCGGAGCATGCTGCAGCTCCATGGAAATGTCTTCTGTGGCTTTACCATCAGCACAGGACTGCATAGCCAGAAAACCGCCTACTACTTCTGGAAAAAGGAGCTAATAAGATGGGGTGTGGGTGATGACATGAGGAAATGAGTGAGCGACTGAGATGCAGGTGCATAGGTGGATGAATTGATGTTGGATTATGATGATGAGGGTGATGAATTAGAGGAGAGTGAGGTGCATGATAATAAGGTACTAGTGGATAAAATGGTGATAGATCCATTGTTGTAGAGCCATGTTAATGATGTCTCTGGGCACGTTATTTTAGCAACTAGGTCAGCTGCTTGTGCCTGTTAGTCTAGTAACATTTTATTCTGATTCATTTTATTTTTTTAGAATCGGCCACAATCATGGTAGTGTTTTATTTTCTTTCTTCTGATGTCCTTATCCTAGGAAAGCATTCCATTTCTTAGCATAACATTCTTTCACTCTGTGCTTTCCTCAAGGCTGCAGCGAGATAGGATTGTCGGCACAAGCGGTACACTGTACGTCTCTAACATTCACAGAAACAGACGTATTTTTACATGGAGACATTTTCTCAGAACATCATTTGTTTTATTATAAAAACATTTCCCTGTCCCATGCACGTTAGAGGGAGGCTCCAGCCAGATGACCACGACTCCATGCTGTCTGACTTTGTTACAGCTGCTTGCTGAGATCACCGGTTCCCTGGCCCACACGGGGATGGTGTTTTTATACATAACAGACTTCTTCACTACTGTCATACTCAGGTATGGGGGGGTGATGTCTTCCCAGGGGGAAAACCTGAATTGTGGATCAGGGCTTTTCCTGCTGTTACTGGCCAATGAAGATTGGCCACTAGAATTTGTATGTAATCTCCCACATAGGGAACAGGTAATAGAACCCTCTTTCCCACCCCTTGTTCCAAGAGAGCTCAGGGAAGCTTGTAATTGTAATTGTATTTATATAGCACTTACTACCCCTGATGAGGCATCAAAGCACTTTTTGGCGAGTAGCACGACACTCCGGAACCCAAAATGATTAGTGGTTGATTAGTATAGGGAATATGAGTACAGTATTAGTATTAGTGTGAGTTGATTTGAGCAGAGGATCTGTGAGTTTGTTAGCAGGTTTGAATAAAATAATGGTGGGATAGAGGAGGGAAGAATCTAGAAGTATTAATTGGGGGTTTATCGTAATAAGATGAGGCTTGGGTTGAGTAACAGAGAGCTGGAGGAGGGAGGAGTCTAGAGAAAGGGGTTAGGGAGATCATAGTAGTAGAAGTGGTTTTGGATGAGTCAAAGGTGAGATAAGTGAGAGAGAATTTAGAAGGGTTGTTTGGGAGATAATAGTAGTAAACTGAGGCTCGGGTGAGCCAGGAGTGGTAGAGGAGATAAGAGCTTAGGCAGAGTGATTATGGAGATCATAGTAGTAGAATGGGTTTGGGATGAGTCAGAGAGTAGAGGTGGAGGATAGATTGATAGAGGTATAGGGTGATGGGGAGATAGAGTAAAGCTTATGAGAGAGAGTTTTTTTTCTTTTTTTGTAGGACTAAAATAATAACTAAATAGATACGTGAATACATAGTAAGGGGATCTATGTGTAAGGAATATAATGGATATAATATTTGGAGATTTAAAATTGTGTTGTATAAACCCAGACTTTAAAGTTTAGCAATATTTGAGGTTAATTTATTTGTGTAGTTTTTTAACATTATTTTATCTTTCCTCAATTTTCAATAGCAAAATGATAGCTGATAAAATAATTAAGATAACATGCTCATTGTGATAGCTAACATTAAAGCAAGGATTCATAAGTATCTAATCTAACAACTTATCTAGGAACCATCCAATGACCTATGGACATGTTAAGCATAGGATAATATACACATACATGTATACATACACATACATTGTATACATACTTGGATATACATATATGCATATACACATATCTATACATTTAACCATGAGTAAATATACATTTGTTAAACAGGCTTAAAGAGTATGTACATATTTTATTATTAAATATTGATTGGGCGTTGGAGCAGGCACCTGTGTTATATCGCAACCATGTGGGTTTGGATAAAGACCCTCTCTACCACATAATACCAATTAGATCCCAACCCCAACCTCAACCTCAACCCCAATATCCAATAAAGCATGAAGTTAGAGCACCCCTGAGGGAAATCCTCACACAGCACCAGGGTGTAATTGAACTCTGTTTCTCACCAATGAACAACCCATTGTTCCCTATAGCTAAACCGGACCATTCATATAGAATAGCATCAGACTAAAGACATTTAAATAGTCACACACGCACATTTGCCATTCAAAATGCACCCAATACTGCACTTATTAATCATATAGGGCACAAAAAATACAAAACAACCTTGGATATTTCCAGGGCGTTTTTCTTCCAAAAATCAGCACCTTAAAGTAGGGATTTAACAAGTTTTAGTGCTTTAGGCTCACAGAAAAAAATTGCCAACTTCCACAACCACAATGGTATAAAAACAGTCCAGGCTTGTTTTCAGCTTGTGTTACTTCAATTTTCCACGGCATTGACCCTGTGGCATTGTCCTATATAAATGATATCTACCTTACAGATGATGATCTCGTTCAACATATAAAACGGGTAAGCCGCATTGTAGTGGGATTTGCCAAATAAGGCTATACATTTAATTTCATAAAATCGTTCTTGGATACAAACTGTCCGATGAAGGCAAGAGCCTAATGCCCCAATGTTTAGAAAAATGCACACAATTGCAACCACCAAACAGCATCAAAAAGCTCCAGTCATTGTTGGGATTTTTAAACTTTGGCAGAACTTACATTCCAGATTATGCACAATGCATTAAACCATTATATGACTTAATCCGTCCTGACTTTTCAAACAAATACTGGACAGTTGAACACACTTGCATTTTCAGAGTATTGCAACAAGACATGCTTGCAGCTAAACACTTACACACAAGAGACAATAAAACGCATTTGGTCATCAGAGTATTTGCTGTTGGCATTGGTTTCACCTATGTTACGTTCAATGAGGGTGATACAATCCCTATCACATACAAATCACATTTGTATTCCACAGCTGAACAACGTTTTGCTCCCACTAAAAAAATCTGACTGCTGTTCAGATGGCTATCATTAAAGAGAGATCTCTGGCCCAGGGGAAATGCACTATTGTTGTATCTCCGATCCCAGCCCTCGAGGCTGTCACAAAAGCCAGCATTCCTAACGCTAAGGCAGTAATCCAGGTTGGAATCAATGGGTCATGTCTCTGATGGTCACTGATGTTGATTATGTTTTTGACCCAAAATTACAAACTCAAAAATGTCTCCAATATGAACTAGAATACCCTGTTCCAGCAAACGCTTTGCCTGTTGAACATTATCAAATAATAATGTACACTGATGGCTCAGCCCAACCAGCAATAGGCACTAAACATCAATACTCTGCCGCTTGTGCAGTTGTGAGTGGCAACATGAAGGATGGTGAATTCCATCCACAACACACTTGCATGCAGACCTTAGGGGACTGCACTGCACAACTAGCAGAGCTCAAGGCTCTGTTGATGGCACTGGAACACACGGATCCAGGACAGTTAACACTAATTGTCTGTGATCCGTACTACTGTGTCCAATACTTCAATGAATACCTGCACTACAGGTACCAGAATGGGTTCAGAGATTCAAAAGGTAACACCATCAAACACAGATTACTGTGGGGGAAAATAGCAGATGAGAAAGAAACGCTACCCAGTGTCCATGTACTTCATACCTTGGGACATCAACATGTTGGAATACACATTACCGGCAATACCTTGGCTGATGAAGCAGCCAAGTCAGCAGTAGCTACGGCTTCTGTTGCTGCAATAATCCGTTCACAGAAGAGGTTGGATGATGAAACACTGGCTTCTGTGAAAGCTTTGGCTGATGGCAAGCCCATGCCAAAGGTATATCCTGCCAAATATTCCTACCGCATGTCTAGCCTCAATACTGCCCTAGTAACAATATCAGGAGTGGGTGATCATGTGATCCCAAACAAAGATCAAGACCTGTGTTGATTAAAGCAGTGCATGAGGGAGTTGCTTCTGCCCATACTGGTGTGATGGCTACTATTTCACTATTACAAGCATGGTATTGGTGGCCAGGTCTATACAACCAGACAAATCAGTATATCCTTTGAGGTGGCATCTATCAGCAAAAAAGTGGTCCGCCGTCAAACGCTGTGAGAAGGTAGCCTCTTTCTAGCCTTGTTACCCCCACTTTTGGCCTGTTTGTGAGTGTATGTCAGGGTGTTTGTCACTGTTTTCACTGTCTCACTGGGATCCTGATAGCCAGGCCTCAGTGCTCATAGTGAAAACACTATGTTTTCAGTATGTTTGTTATGTGTCACTGGGATCCTGCTGGTCAGGACCCCAGTGCTCATAGGTTTGTGGCCTATATGTATGTGTCACTGGGACCCTGTCACACAGGGCCCCAGTGCTCATAGGTGTGCATGTATATGTTCCCTGTGTGGTGCCTAACTGTCTCACTGAGGCTCTGCTAACCAGAACCTCAGTGGTTATGCTCTCTCATTACTTTCAAATTGTCACTAACAGGCTAGTGACCATTTTTACCAATTTACATTGGCTTACTGGAACACCCTTATAATTCCCTAGTATATGGTACTGAGGTACCCAGGGTAATGGGGTTCCAGGAGATCCCTATGGGCTGCAGCATTTCTTTTGCCACCCATAGGGAGCTCTGACAATTCTTACACAGGCCTGCCACTGCAGCCTGAGTGAAATAACGTCCACGTTATTTCACAGCCATTTTACACTGCACTTAAGTAACTTATAAGTCACCTATATGTCTAACCTTTACCTGGTAAAGGTTAGGTGCAAAGTTACTTAGTGTGAGGGCACCCTGGCACTAGCCAAGGTGCCCCCACATTGTTCAGAGCCAATTCCCTGAACTTTGTGAGTGCGGGGACACCATTACACGCGTGCACTACATATAGGTCACTACCTATATGTAGCTTCACAATGGTAACTCCGAATATGGCCATGTAACATGTCTATGATCAAGGAATTACCCCCTCTATGCCATCCTGGCATAGTTGGCACAATCCCATGATCCCAGTGGTCTGTAGCACAGACCCTTGTACTGCCAAACTGCCCTTCCTGGGGTTTCACTGCAGCTGCTGCTGCTGCCAACCCCTCAGACAGGCAGCTGCCCTCCTGGGGTCCAGCCAGGCCTGGCCCAGGATGGCAGAACAAAGAACTTCCTCTGAGAGAGGGTGTGACACCCTCTCCCTTTGGAAAATGGTGTGAAGGCAGGGGAGGAGTAGCCTCCCCCAGCCTCTGGAAATGCTTTGTTGGGCACAGAGGTGCCCAATTCTGCATAAGCCAGTCTACACCGGTTCAGGGACCCCTTAGCCCCTGCTCTGGCACGAAACTGGACAAAGGAAAGGGGAGTGACCACTCCCCTGACCTGCACCTCCCCTGGGAGGTGTCCCGAGCTCCTCCAGTGTGCTCCAGACCTCTGCCATCTTGGAAACAGAGGTGCTGCTGGCACACTGGACTGCTCTGAGTGGCCAGTGCCACCAGGTGACGTCAGAGACTCCTGCTGATAGGCTCCTTCAGGTGTTAGTAGCCTATCCTCTCTCCTAGGTAGCCAAACCCTCTTTTCTGGCTATTTAGGGTCTCTGTCTCTGGGGAAACTGTAGATAACGAATGCATGAGCTCAGCCGAGTTCCTCTGCATCTCTCTCTTCACCTTCTGATAAGGAATCGCCCGCTGACCGCGCTGGAAGCCTGCAAACCTGCAACATAGTAGCAAAGACGACTACTGCAACTCTGTAACGCTGATCCTGCCGCCTTCTCAACTGTTTTCCTGCTTGTGCATGCTGTGGGGGTAGTCTGCCTCCTCTCTGCACCAGAAGCTCCGAAGAAATCTCCCGTGGGTCGACGGAATCTTCCCCCTGCAACCGCAGGCACCAAAAAGCTGCATTACCGGTCCCTGGGGTCTCCTCTCAGCACGACGAGCGAGGTCCCTCGAATCCAGCGACACTGTCCAAGTGACCCCCACAGTCCAGTGACTCTTCAGCCCAAGTTTGGTGGAGGTAAGTCCTTGCCTCACCTCGCTGGGCTGCATTGCTGGGAACTGCGACTTTGCAGCTACTCCGGCCCCTGTGCACTTCCGGCGGAAATCCTTCGTGCACAGCCAAGCCTGGGTCCACGGCACTCTAACCTGCATTGCACGACTTTCTAAGTTGGTCTCCGGCGACGTGGGACTCCTTTGTGCAACTTCGGCGAGCACCGTTTCACGCATACTCGTAGTGCCAGTTTCTGGCACTTCTTCGGGTGCTACCTGCTTTAGTGAGGGCTCTTTGTCTTGCTCGACGTTCCCTCTCTCTTCAGGTCCAATTTGCGACCTCCTGGTCCCTCCTGGGCCCCAGCAGCGTCCACAAACGCACGATTTGCGTCTAGCAAGGCTTGTTGGCGTCCTTCCGGCGGGAAAACACTTCTGCACGACTCTCCAAGGCGAGAGGGATCCGTCCACCAAAGGGGAAGTCTCTAGCCCTTTTCGTTCCTGCAGAAACCTCAGCTTCTTCTGTCCAGTCGAAGCTTCTTTGCACCCGCAGCTGGCATTTCCTGGGCATCTGCCCATCTCCGACTTGCTTGTGACTTTTGGACTTGGTCCCCTTGTTCCACAGGTACCCTAGATTGGAAATCCATAGTTGTTGCATTGCTGGTTTGTGTCTTTCCTGCATTATTCCTCTAACACGACTATTTTGTCCTTAGGGGAACTTTAGTGCACTTTGCACTCACTTTTCAGGGTCTTGGGGAGGGTTATTTTTCTAACTCTCACTATTTTCTAATAGTCCCAGCGACCCTCTACAAGGTCACATAGGTTTGGGGTCCATTCGTGGTTCGCATTCCACTTTTGGAGTATATGGTTTGTGTTGCCCCTATCCCTATGTTTCCCCATTGCATCCTATTGTAACTATACATTGTTTGCACTGTTTTCTAAGACTATACTGCATATTTTTGCTATTGTGTATATATATCTTGTGTATATTTCCTATCCTCTCAGTGAGGGTACACTCTAAGATACTTTGGCATATTGTCATAAAAATAAAGTACCTTTATTTTTAGTATAACTGTGTATTGTGTTTTCTTATGATATTGTGCATATGACACTAAGTGGTACTGTAGTAGCTTCACACGTCTCCTAGTTCAGCCTAAGCTGCTCTGCTAAGCTACCATTATCTATCAGCCTAAGCTGCTAGACACCCTATACACTAATAAGGGATAACTGGGCCTGGTGCAAGGTGCAAGTACCCCTTGGTACTCACTACAAGCCAGTCCAGCCTCCTACATTGGTTGTGCAGTGGTGGGATAAGTGCTTGAGACTACTTACCACTCTTGTCATTGTACTTTTCATAAGAGAAAAATATACAAAACAAGGTCAGTGTATATACACATAGCCAAAAAGTTTTGCATTTCCTCTTTTCACTCTTTTCTAAAGTGCTGAAAAGTACTTCTAAACTTTCAAAAAGTTCTTAAAAGTTTAAAAAGTTTTTTTTCTGTCTTTCCAAAAAGTTCTGAAAACTTTTTTCTCTTTTTCTATCACTTTAATTCTCTCTAAAAAATGTCTGGCACAGGCCAAACTGTTGATCTGTCCAAACTTGCATATGACAACCTTAGCTGGAAAAGAGCAAGGAGTCTCCGTATAGAGAGAGGTTTGAGTGTAGGGAAGAATCCTTCCTTGGAACTGTTACTTAACATGCTTAGAGAACAGGAAAAGGCCATAGGTGCCCCATCTGTTGAAAAAGTACCTAATAGTTCCCAATCTGATTCAGGGACTCCCCCAGGAAAAGATTCAGGAAAGAAACTTCCTAGCCTGCCCATTACTAGACATTCTAGCATAGATGGTAATGATGATGAGCCACACCATATAAATAGTGTTGTCTCACATCATAGCAAAAGCATTTATTCTCACCATACTGGTAGTAATGTTTCTGTAAACCAAGCTGTTAGGGTGGCTTCTGTAAGGGACAGGTCTCCTTCTGTTCATTCCCATCATAGCTCTGTTTCTAGAAATGTCCCTCCCACCAACCCTGATGACAGAATGTTAGAGAGGGAACTCAATAAGTTGAGGGTGGAACAAACCAGACTGAAGCTTAAAAAGCAACAGCTGGATTTGGATAGACAGTCTTTTGAACTAGAGAAGGAAAGACAGAAGTTGGGTTTAGAAACCCATGGTGGCAGCAGCAGTATTCCCCATAGTCATCCTGCAAAAGAGCATGATTCCAGGAATCTGCACAAGATAGTTCCCCCTTATAAGGAGGGGGATGACATTAACAAGTGGTTTGCTGCACTTGAGAGGGCCTGTGTTGTACAGGATGTCCCTCAAAGGCAGTGGGCTGCTATCCTATGGCTATCATTTAGTGGAAAAGGTAGGGATAGGCTCCTTACTGTGAAAGAAAATGATGCTAATAATTTCCAAGTTCTTAAGAATGCACTCCTGGATGGTTATGGCTTAACCACTGAACAGTACAGGATAAAGTTCAGAGAGACCAAAAAGGAGTCTTCACAAGACTGGGTTGATTTCATTGACCATTCAGTGAAGGCCTTGGAGGGGTGGTTACATGGCAGTAAAGTTACTGATTATGAAAGCCTGTATAACACAATCCTGAGAGAGCATATACTTAATAATTGTGTGTCTGATTTGTTGCACCAGTACCTGGTAGACTCTGATCTGACCTCTCCCCAAGAATTGGGAAAGAAGGCAGACAAATGGGTCAGAACAAGGGTGAACAGAAAAGTTCATACAGGGGGTGACAAAGATGGCAATAAGAAGAAAGATGGTGAAAAATCTCAAGATAAGCATGGGGATAAGGGTAAAACCAAAGATCCCACTTCAAATCTTAAACACTCTTCAGAGGGTGGGGATAAAACGAATTCTTCCTCTTCTTCTCAACCTGCACACATTAAAAAGCCTTGGTGCTTTGTGTGTAAAAACAGAGGCCATAGGCCAGGGGATAAGTCCTGTCCAGGTAAACCCCCTGAGCCTACCACCACTAATACATCAAGCTCTAGTGCCCCTAGCAGTAGTGGTACTAGTGGTGGGACTGCTGGCAACAGTCAAGCAAAGGGTGTAGTTGGGTTCACTTATGGGTCCATAGTGGAAACTGATGTCATCAGTCCCAAGACAGTTTCTGTCACACCTAGTTGCACTGGCCTTGCCACACTGGCTGCTTGTCCCCTTACAATGGATAAGTACAGGCAGACAGTTTCAATAAATGGTGTTGAGGCCTTGGCCTACAGGGACACAGGTGCCAGTTTCACTTTGGTGACTGAAAACCTAGTGCACCCTGATCAACACATCATTGGACAACAGTATAAGATTATTGATGTCCATAACTCCACTAAGTTTCTTCCCTTAGCTATAATTCAGTTTAGTTGGGGTGGAGTTACTGGTCCTAAGCAGGTGGTGGTATCACCTAGCTTACCTGTAGACTGTCTCTTAGGTAATGACTTAGAGGCCTCAGGTTGGGCTGATGTAGAGTTTTATCCCCATGCAGCCATGCTGGGCATCCCTGAGGAATTGTTCCCTCTCATTTCTACTGAAAGGAAAAAGCAAAGGAGAGAAGGCCTGAAAACTCAGGATCCCTCTCCATCAACAGGTAAAAAGGGTATCACAGTATCCCCTAACCACCCTACCATTCAGGATACCATTCCTGTGGTGGGAGAAACCTCTCCTGGGGTGGCACCTGTTCCAAGGGAATCATCAGTTGGCAAAACTGTACTCCCTGAGGTGGAAGTACCTCTCTGTGGGATAACTAACATTGGTGAGAAAAAGAGCACCATTTTAGTTAACATGGAGTATCCCTCCAACCCTCCCAGAGAAACTTTAGTGCAGAAACTCTGCACTGCCTCACAACGCTTAGGACAGCATCCCTGCCCTAGTGTGGAGCTGATAGGACAGCATCCCTGCCCTGCTCCAACCCAAGAGAAACAGCATCCCTGTTCTCTCTTCCAGCCATATGGACAAAGTTTTTGCCCAGCTATGGCTTTTCTGAGACAGCATCCCTGTCTGGCATTTCCATCACTACAAATAGGTTCAGTGGACAATTCCCACTGCTCTAAACTAAAACTTACTGATAGAAACTCTGAAAATACACCTTCACATTGTTGCTTAGCTAAAAAACTTCAAACAGGGTGGTTTACATCCCCACAGGGAAGTAACCATATAGTGGATGATAAAGGGAGTAACCAGTCTATTGCAGAGCTACTCTCTACTTATCACCACTTAGACAATAAAGTCTCAACTGGCCAAGGTTAGCCTTATTGTCCTTCGTTTGGGGGGGGGGTTGTGTGAGAAGGTAGCCTCTTTCTAGTCTTGTTACCCCCACTTTTGGCCTGTTTGTGAGTGTATGTCAGGGTGTTTGTCACTGTTTTCACTGTCTCACTGGGATCCTGATAGCCAGGCCTCAGTGCTCATAGTGAAAACACTATGTTTTCAGTATGTTTGTTATGTGTCACTGGGATCCTGCTGGTCAGGACCCCAGTGCTCATAGGTTTGTGGCCTATATGTATGTGTCACTGGGACCCTGTCACACAGGGCCCCAGTGCTCATAGGTGTGCATGTATATGTTCCCTGTGTGGTGCCTAACTGTCTCACTGAGGCTCTGCTAACCAGAACCTCAGTGGTTATGCTCTCTCATTACTTTCAAATTGTCACTAACAGGCTAGTGACCATTTTTACCAATTTACATTGGCTTACTGGAACACCCTTATAATTCCCTAGTATATGGTACTGAGGTACCCAGGGTAATGGGGTTCCAGGAGATCCCTATGGGCTGCAGCATTTCTTTTGCCACCCATAGGGAGCTCTGACAATTCTTACACAGGCCTGCCACTGCAGCCTGAGTGAAATAACGTCCACGTTATTTCACAGCCATTTTACACTGCACTTAAGTAACTTATAAGTCACCTATATGTCTAACCTTTACCTGGTAAAGGTTAGGTGCAAAGTTACTTAGTGTGAGGGCACCCTGGCACTAGCCAAGGTGCCCCCACATTGTTCAGAGCCAATTCCCTGAACTTTGTGAGTGCGGGGACACCATTACACGCGTGCACTACATATAGGTCACTACCTATATGTAGCTTCACAATGGTAACTCCGAATATGGCCATGTAACATGTCTATGATCATGGAATTACCCCCTCTATGCCATCCTGGCATAGTTGGCACAATCCCATGATCCCAGTGGTCTGTAGCACAGACTCTGGTACTGCCAAACTGCCCTTCCTGGGGTTTCACTGCAGCTGCTGCTGCTGCCAACCCCTCAGACAGGCAGCTGCCCTCCTGGGGTCCAGCCAGGCCTGGCCCAGGATGGCAGAACAAAGAACTTCCTCTGAGAGAGGGTGTGACACCCTCTCCCTTTGGAAAATGGTGTGAAGGCAGGGGAGGAGTAGCCTCCCCCAGCCTCTGGAAATGCTTTGTTGGGCACAGAGGTGCCCAATTCTGCATAAGCCAGTCTACACCGGTTCAGGGACCCCTTAGCCCCTGCTCTGGCGCGAAACTGGACAAAGGAAAGGGGAGTGACCACTCCCCTGCACCTCCCCTGGGAGGTGTCCAGAGCTCCTCCAGTGTGTTCCAGACCTCTGCCATCTTGGAAACAGAGGTGCTGCTGGCACACTGGACTGCTCTGAGTGGCCAGTGCCACCAGGTGACGTCAGAGACTCCTGCTGATAGGCTCCTTCAGGTGTTAGTAGCCTATCCTCTCTCCTAGGTAGCCAAACCCTCTTTTCTGGCTATTTAGGGTCTCTGTCTCTGGGGAAACTGTAGATAACGAATGCATGAGCTCAGCCGAGTTCCTCTGCATCTCTCTCTTCACCTTCTGATAAGGAATCGACCGCTGACCGCGCTGGAAGCCTGCAAACCTGCAACATAGTAGCAAAGACGACTACTGCAACTCTGTAACGCTGATCCTTCCGCCTTCTCGACTGTTTTCCTGCTTGTGCATGCTGTGGGGGTAGTCTGCCTCCTCTCTGCACCAGAAGCTCCGAAGAAATCTCCCGTGGGTCGACGGAATCTTCCCCCTGCAACCGCAGGCACCAAAAAGCTGCATTACCGGTCCCTTGGGTCTCCTCTCAGCACGACGAGCGAGGTCCCTCGAATCCAGCGACACTGTCCAAGTGACCCCCACAGTCCAGTGACTCTTCAGCCCAAGTTTGGTGGAGGTAAGTCCTTGCCTCACCTCGCTGGGCTGCATTGCTGGGAACCGCGACTCTGCAGCTACTCCGGCCCCTGTGCACTTCCGGCGGAAATCCTTCATGCACAGCCAAGCCTGGGTCCACGGCACTCTAACCTGCATTGCACGACTTTCTAAGTTGGTCTCCGGCGACGTGGGACTCCTTTGTGCAACTTTGGCGAGCACCGTTTCACGCATCCTCGTAGTGCCTGTTTCTGGCACTTCTCCGGGTGCTACCTGCTTCAGTGAGGGCTCTTTGTCTTGCTCGACGTCCCCTCTCTCTTCAGGTCCAATTTGCGACCTCCTGGTCCCTCCTGGGCCCCAGCAGCGTCCTAAAACGCCAAACGCACGATTTGCGTCTAGCAAGGCTTGCTGGCATCCTTCCGGCGGGAAAATACTTCTGCACGACTCTCCAAGGCGAGAGGGATCCGTCCACCAAAGGGGAAGTCTCTAGCCCTTTTCGTTCCTGCAGAAACCTCAGCTTCTTCTGTCCAGTCGAAGCTTCTTTGCACCCGCAGCTGGCATTTCCTGGGCATCTGCCCATCTCCGACTTGCTTGTGACTTTTGGACTTGGTCCCCTTGTTCCACAGGTACCCTAGATTGGAAATCCACAGTTGTTGCATTGCTGGTTTGTGTCTTTCCTGCATTATTCCTCTAACACGACTATTTTGTCCTTAGGGGAACTTTAGTGCACTTTGCACTCACTTTTCAGGGTCTTGGGGAGGGTTATTTTTCTAACTCTCACTATTTTCTAATAGTCCCAGCGACCCTCTACAAGGTCACATAGGTTTGGGGTCCATTCGTGGTTCGCATTCCACTTTTGGAGTATATGGTTTGTGTTGCCCCTATCCCTATGTTTCCCCATTGCATCCTATTGTAACTATACATTGTTTGCACTGTTTTCTAAGACTATACTGCATATTTTTGCTATTGTGTATATATATCTTGTGTATATTTCCTATCCTCTCAGTGAGGGTACACTCTAAGATACTTTGGCATATTGTCATAAAAATAAAGTACCTTTATTTTTAGTATAACTGTGTATTGTGTTTTCTTATGATATTGTGCATATGACACTAAGTGGTACTGTAGTAGCTTCACACGTCTCCTAGTTCAGCCTAAGCTGCTCTGCTAAGCTACCATTATCTATCAGCCTAAGCTGCTAGACACCCTATACACTAATAAGGGATAACTGGGCCTGGTGCAAGGTGCAAGTACCCCTTGGTACTCACTACAAGCCAGTCCAGCCTCCTACAAACGCCCACCTCAGAAACCCCTCCTAATTTCCAACAAACCTCTACAACAGTGGTTCCCAACCTGTGGTCCAGGGACATCTAGGGGTCCGGGAAGCCTCCTCAGGGGGTCGCGACTACTTAGAAAATTAAACAGATTAGGTCCCCAGCTTTCATTATTGATTCAGCGGGGGGGCCCCAGATTCCAATAATGATTCAGTGGGGGTCCCCAGGATCCTGTAATGATAAAGTAAGGGTCCACAGAAGTCAAAAGGTTGGGAACCACTGCTCTACAATGTATGTAACTGGATCACTGTGGTCCCTTGACACCTGATGGTGCATACAAACACATCCTAGCCGCTGTTGACTTATGCTCCAGATTTCTATGGGTATGGCCACAACTCATGGCTGACTCCTAAACTGTTATCAAAGGTCTGCAAGTCAGTATCAGCACATATGTAGTTGCAGCTTTCCACTCGGACCGGTGCCCTGCTTTTGCCTCAAGGGCATTCAGGGACACCATGGCTTCGTTAGGGGTCCAACTGTATTATTCATCTCTGTGTCATCCTGAAGGAAACAGTATTGTGGAGTGAAGAAACCTGGAATTAAAGCAATCCTTAACAGCTAGACTACTAGGCACAGGTTGTAGTTGGTGTAATTAACTGCATGGAATCAAGAGAGCACTTAATAATCTGCCCAGAAGATCCCTGGAAGGGCATACACGTATGAATGCCTGTTTGAAACACAAATGTATGCTCCAGATCTTGAAGGTTCTGGTACGGAGGTGGTAGATACAACTTTTGACATAAATGAATATGTCACTGTCTTGCAGGACAGTTCCGTGATGAGAACGCATCTGCCAGTGCCGCCTCCCTGGGAATAAGAGATGCACCAATAACATCTACCAGCTGGATTCCAAAAGTTGAGGATCTAATACGTGAAAAGATTGCTGTGAAAAAGGAGTTTGGCCCTTCCTATCATTCTCCAGTTCCAGTCCTGGGAATACACAGTACCAGAACTGTTATTCAACCATCACTGCCTGGTTCTAAAGAAAACCGCTTTGTCTCCATCTACAATGTCAAACTACACCATATGGCCAATCCTGCACAGCAGACCTACAGGACTCCTGGGTAGTACCCGACTCCCTCTCACTACAGACCAGGATGTTCCACTACAGTTTTTAAGCAGCAATGCTGCCACCTCTCCAGATTTGGAGAGGGTGGAAAATGATCTTTCATTAATCCCGTTAACTTCTGCAACAAGCAATGTCAACAATATTGAGCAATTTTACTCAAATTCCCCCAAAAAACGGATGGAATAGTCTACTATGAACCGCCAAGAGAGACTTCTGCCAGTTCTCCCCTGTACTTTCCTCAAGGCTTCAGCAAGATAGGATTGTCGGCACAAGTGGCACACTTCGTTTTTAACATTCACAGAAACACACATATTTTTACGTGGGGACATTTTCTCAGAACACCAGTTGTTATATTATAAAAACATTTCTCTGCCCCATGCACGTTACAGGGAGGCTCAAGCCAGATGACCATCACTGCATGCTCTCTGACTTCATTACAGCTGCTTGCTGAGATCACCAGTTCCATGGCCCCATGGGGATGGTGTCTCTACAGATAACAAACTTCTTCACTACTGTCATACTCAGGTATGGGGAATGATGTCTTCCCAGGGGGGAATCCTGAAGAGGAGATTAGAGCTTATCCTGCTGTGCTCTGAGATAGCTTAGGTAGGAAGTGCATATATTGTACATAGTGACAGTATGGTGGGACTTTTACTGTGTTACTTTTCTTGGCACCATTTTGCTTCTAGTATGTTTCATCCTTTTTAATTATTGTATTTAATGTCATTTTATCTAAGACACAACTGATTCAAAAAATCTTATTGAGCCATTTTCTGCCTCTGTCTTTGCATGCGTGAGACTAATGTAAATGAAAGAAAAGGATGAGATCTGATCCACCATGATTTCCCTGAATAGTCACAATGTCATGCACATGGTTGCCCCAAAACGTCCCTGCCCCTGGGCAGAGATGAGGTGCTGCTAGTTGGCCGGAAACAAATTAGACCAACAGTTGTCAAATGGTGTGGGATTGGACTCAGATCCCCACAATTCAGATGAATCTGTCACCCAAATCCAACAGCCTCATTGGTACAATGAGACCCAATGCAACACACTCAAATGTGGGGTGTTGGGGGACCTAACTGGGGGTAAGTGAAGTTTTGATGCCTTTCAGAGGTCAAGATTAGACAAAAGAAATGCCACAAGAGGTGTCACAGAGGAGCAGGTCGGAAGGCTAAGCTGTTGATAGTGGTCACAGGACAACGCTACTCAGAGGTAAGGGAGAAGGCTGGCCAGTATGGAATATACGGAAAACAGGGAATTCTATAGTGCACAAAAAATTGGTGGGGGTTGGGGAGTGGGGTGATACAAGAACAAAAGAGGGATGATTCTGTTGTGAATTCCAATAAAACTAAAAAAGTTGCTGAAAGTGCAAAGACAAAAGGGGGAAAAGTAATGAGTGATAAGGAAATGCAGTATGAAGAGAAGAAAAAAGGGGATAACAATGACAATAAAGATGATGATGATGATTCACAACATGGGAAAAAGCTACCTTATATTGGGATAGTAATCCCATTGGGATCACATTTATCAGAAAAAACAAAGAATTACGGCCCTCATTTCAACATTGGCGGGCGGCAAGCGCCGCCCGCCAAGTTGAAACTGCTGCGCGGCTGCCAATGCAGCCGCACTCCCGCGGTGGCTATTTGGAGATCCCCGCTGGGCCGGAGGGGATCTCGGCCGCAACATGGGAGCCAGCTCCAAATGGAGCCGACGGTACTGTGGCTGTGCGATGGGTGCAGTTGCACCCATCGCTCTTTTCACTGTCTGCAGGGGGCCTTCGACTCACCTTTCCACCAGCCTTTTCATGGCAGTTCATACCGCCATGAAAAGGCTGGCGGGAGGGGGACTCATAATCCGCTGGGCAGTGCTGCAAGCAGCACTGCCCTGGGGGATGGCAACCGCCGGGTCAAAAGTGGCGGGAAACCGCCAGTCCCGGCAGTGCGACTGTGGCGCTTCCGCTGTGGTCGTAATGCCCGAGTTTGTACCGCCATCCTGTTGGCGGTACAAACTCCAGAACAGCCCTGGCGGCCTTTGACCGCCAAGGTTGTAATGAGGGCCTAAATTTGGAAACATGAATTTATTGATGTGTTTAAACTTTTACACAGGGACTTACAATCAAAAGACGGGTCAAACGAAGAGGAATTGGAACTGGTAAGTCATCCTGAGAACCATTATCAGTGTTAATAGCGTTATTGTTCAGTTAATTAAAACAATTACAATATAAAATCACCAATACACAATTATCTTAATTAAACGTTTGTGAGTGCCTATCGTTAAAAATAAATAAATATAAAAATAAATGTATCAACAGTAAAATAGTGCAAATGGAAAGTGTGAATAATTACTCTCAGAAGACATACACTACCGTCCGAACAAAGGACTCTGCGACAATGGACTAAAGTGCTAGTGCAAGCACATCAGATAGGATTATATCAATTGTACATCACTTTTCCAATAAGTCCTAGTTGCTGTTAACAGTTGAGTTGTATTGCCAGACGGGCTGGGCACTTTAATGCTGTGAATGAGCACATACTGTATCGCTTCTTTTAATGTCCGTGCTAACCAAGCCCTTTGTGCTGCTTTATAGTCTGGGCTGCCCTGCCTTCTGGATTTTCTACTAATGGCCCTGTGCAGAAAACTAAAGTACTAGTGCAAGAAACATACCGTTGCAGTTCTGTCAATAACTCTGCCCTTTTCTCAGACAGAACTTTACTTCTAGGCATAAGTTAATTTATAGCCAGGCGGGCAGGGTGTTGTAATACTTTGTACAAAAACACATACTGTGTCACTGATGTCAGTGCCCATAATTCTAAACTCTCTGCTGCTATTTTGGTGAAACTGCCTCACCTTCTGAGCTCCATGCTAGCCACCCCCACTGACAAGGAGAGCAGCCGCCTTAGTACAGTGACATATTTTGCACATCTGGCCAGGGCCTAAGCCGCCGAATGTGAGAAGCAGATGTTAGATGCTTCCAGACATGAGCGCGTCCCCAAGGCCAAAGCAACTGGTTTAATTAGCTGTCTCCTCTGAGATTCTAAAGAGGGGCAGCATCAAAGAAGGTGTAGCCAGGTTTCATGCTGGTGTGAACAGAGCCTACAGGCTCTTTTAACTTTATGAGTGGACCAAGAAGGATGAAAATCCTTGGTTGACAGAACCAATATGCACATACAGAGAATCTGCTTTTGGATTTCCGCACTTATTGATTCTAAGAAATATGGCTATGGAGCCCCAACCAGGTAGGAGTCATTTAAACCCAGCACTGCAGATGGAGATTTGACAATCGATAACTCTCGTTCCCTTGACATTTATTTTAATCAACTATTAATTGTTGTTTACCAGGTATTATATGGAATGCTTTCTCCCAGCTGAATAGAGTTTCCCATTTCGAAAGTCTTCAGCGTGTTATTTGCTTGTATATACCAAGGGCTGCCTGAAGTTTCAAAAATAAATTTAAAGTGGCATTTTGGTGATTGTGTATCTGCCTTCCTGACCCTTATATAGGACTTCAGAATAGACGCTTGGCAATCTAATTTCTGAGACACTAAGCCCAATTCTAATCTTAGCCTGGAGTGTCAGACGTATTTTGGTTGTTGTGAGATGCTCTACATTGAGTGTGCTTGTTCCAAAGTTGCATCTAGGGATCCTTGATATGTCAAGTGGCCATACTGCAGGGCAGGAAGGAGAGTCACCTTTGTTACCCACATTATTGAGGTTTCTGATGTGCTTCTTAGTTGCTTAATTTAGTTGGGCAAACCCATATATAATTTCAGCAGACTTGTTTTTAATTGCCCTTATCTGTATCCCTGCCATGTTATGTTCACTGAATCACACACACCGATGTAGTTATATTTCCTCGTTGTGCCGACAGTCTGACATCCAAGTTGCCAGGTTGTGATCTTTCAATTTTGTACCTTCCAAATATGAGGAACTTTGTTTTTAGTTGATTAACTTGCAGCTGATTGGCTAAGTTAAGTGCATTCAGAGCATTAAGGCCCTCATTACAACCCTGGCAGTCAAAGACTGCCAGGCTGTTTAGACGGAAGAACCGCCAACAGGCTGGCGGTGCTTCCCATGGGATTACGACCGCAGCGGAAGCACTGCGGTCGCACCGCAGGAACCGGCGGTTTCCTGCAACATTGGTCCCGGCGGTTTCCCGCCACGTTGGTCCTGGCAGTTGTAATCCCCAAAGGGCAGCGCTGCCCAGGGGATTACGAGTCCCCCTCCTGCAAGCCTTTTCATGGTGGTATGAACCGCCATGAAAATGCTGGTGGAAAGGGGAGTCGCAGGGCCTCCTGCCACGGCCCCATGGAGCTTTTCACTGTCTGCATAGCAGACAGTGAAAAGCGTGACGGGTGCAACTGCACCCGTTGCACCGCTGCAACACCGCCGGCTCCATTTGGAGCCGGCTCCCATGTTGCGGCCGAGATCCCTACCTAGTTTCTGCCCAGCGGGGATCTCCAAAAGCCACCGTGGGAGTGTGCCCGCATTGGCGGCCGCGTAGATTAAATCAGGGCCTAAGTGCCCACTGTAAGCAGATTCCTGTAAAGTCCATTATCACAATGTCATCATCTTATTGGTTGATTTGAACCTTGGTGGAACTGATCTTCGGTGGGATCAATCCACTAGCCTCCAACCTATTCCCTAAATCCACTGTATACAGGTTACGCAACAGTGGGGCAAGGACACACCCCTGCTTTAGGCCTCTATTGGTTTCAATTCTCTAGGTCATCGCACCAGAACCTGTAGTCACTCGAACACATGTACCTGAGTATAGTGAGATGATGACACTTAGGAGCTTTGCAGGGATACCCCATGCTGCCAGCTTTCTCCATAAAGTTGCTTGGTCGACCCTATCAAATGCTGCACTTTAATCCACAAAACAGCAGAATAACGGAAGATGATTGTGTTTAGCCACTTGCTGTCTCAAGAATGACAGTGCTACGATGTTATTCACTGTTGCCCCAGATCTGCAGCCAGATTGAAAAAAATGCAGGATTTGGTGCTCCTAGGCCCAAGCCCCCAATTGGTCCAGCAATATGCAGGTGTACATTTTAGCCTCTACATCCAAGATAGCTATTAAACAATAGTTTGAGGCAACCGTACAACCCCCCTTTTTGTAGATTGGACAGAGTGGTCCCTCTCCAGGAGTCCCCAACAGCAGCCAACTGGAACGCACTAGTGAACAGCAGATACAGCCTCTTTGTCCAGTCTGCTGAGGAGCATATAAACAGGGATGCTGGCAAACCGTTAGGACCAAGGGCGCCATCCTACCTCATACACTTGATGATGTTTTCTATCTTCCTGTGGGAAATGTATTCGGGACCCGCATGTTTTAGTTTGTCAGAAACTACTGACTGCTGTGGCCTATGGACTGCATTGTTCTCTAGCCTCCTTCTACCTCCATGGTGAGCGCTTCATTGGGGAGAGAAGGTGAATTCAGGATGGTCTCATTCCTCTTGCTGGTCATGCCCGAAACCAGCAGGTTAATTGTGTATAGATTTGTGACATGGATGACCCATGCAGCCTCTGATACACCATTCTCCCTTGGGACATCACAATTCTTTAACTTATTTACACGTTTTCAGAAGAGAGCATGATATGGGTCCTGTAGTAATTGAAATAACATTTCCAATTCTTGTTTATCTTTTGCCACCTTCACTGCCAGATTATTTTCTTAAGAGTTCTATTGTTTTTTATCTGGGCCGGAGTATAATTTGTTGGTTTTTGTTTATGCTCATGTTGTGCTCTGCGAAGTGCAGCTTTATCAAGTTGTAGAGCTGCACTTCTGACCAACCCAGATCTAATTGGGTGAGCACCGGGAGGTTTACCTTGTAGGAGAGATATAAGGTCATCCAGGATCTCCTCCCACCACTTAAAGGTCAAGTCTGTTTCAAGGGAATGGGTGTTTAACCAAGAGGCTATACGAAATGAATATTCTTGTCTCCATTTGATTCTTCTTACTAAATGTACCTTCTCTGTGCCACTAGATGCCCCCACCAAAATGTTTTATTCTGGAGGTTGAAAATGGAGATCTATGAAGCATTTTAACAGGTTATGTTCACTCTTCATCCTTTTGGAGACCTTAAAGTGAGCCAACCGCAAGGTCAGACTTTCTGACAGATACACATAGTTGTTAGAAAATGAGTCTCTGGTTGGCAGTCAGTTTGCATTCTGTCCAAGCAGAGACCCTCACTCTAGTCAGGGTAAGGGAGTTACCCTCCTAAGACAACCCCTGCTCACCCCCTTGGTAGCTTGGCACTAGAGGTCAGGCTTATCTCAAAGGCAAGGTGTAAAGTATTTGTACAATAACACACAGTGACACAGTGAAAACACCACAAAAGGACTCAGCACCAGGTTAAAAAAAATCCAATATATATCCGAGTACAACAAGATAAAAATGACAAAAATCCAACATACACAAGCCAAGTTATGCATTTATAAAGATTAAACTTCAATATAACACTTAGAAATACAAATGCTTTAAATTGGTGATATCACAGCATCATGATGTAGCCGTTCCCAACAATCTGAAGCCAATGGTTCCGGACAGGGAATCGCATGGACCTCCATGTACAGTACCTTGTGAAAATGAGGAAACAAGCAGGTGCATGGGGTCAGGGAACGAGGTGCAGCATTGGTTCCAGGGCTGTGGAGCTGAGGAGCAGAGGTGTTGGTGTGAAGTGTCAGGTCCTCGCTGCAGAGCTGTGGAGGTGAGGCGGCGTCAGTTCGAACCGGCGGATCCTTGCACTTCTGAGGGAGTCGGTGTCATGCACGTCGGTGACACAGCACTTCGGTACTCACAGAGTCGTGGACTTCAGCGAGGCTGCAGTGGTGGCTGGCCGGGATCCGGCTGCAGCGTCAGTCCTGGCATCATCCTAAGTCAGTGCACTTGATTATTCTTTGTTTTTCACCAGCTTCTCCTTTCAAGGGCTCAGGGACTGGATTAGGCACCACTTGCCAGGTTAGGAGTCTTAGCAGAGAGTCCAGGTGATGGCAGAGAAAGTCTTTGATGGCCCTGAGACTCCAGAACAGGGGCAAGCTTAGTCCAAGCCCTTGGAGAAACTTCACAAGCAGGATACACAGCAAAGTCCAGTCTTTGTCCTCTCTAAGGCAGATGCAGCAAATACAGGCCAACCCAGCAAAGCACAAACATCAAAGGGGCAGTACTCCTCCTCCAGCTCTTCAACTCTTCTGCTTGCCAGAGGTTTCTATTGATCCAGAAGTGTTCTAACAGTCTGGGGTTTTGGGCCCACTACTTGTACCCCATTCTGCCTTTGAAGTAGGCAAACTTCAAAAGAAAGACACTGTTGTTGACAAGATTCTGCCTTGCCCAGGCTTGGTTCCAGTCACAGACCAGGGGATTGGAGATTGCATTGTGTGAGGACAGGCACAGCCCATCCAGGTGTAAGTGTCAGCTTCTTCCTCCCCATTCTATCCAGGGAGACTCATCAGGATATGCAGGCTAAGGCCACACTCCAGCTCCCTTTTTGTCACTGTTTGGAGGGAATTCACAACAGCCCAACTATCAGTCTGACCCAGACTTGGAATACACAAGCAGGCAGAGGCACAGAATGGTTGGGCAAGTAAATGCCCACTTTCTAAAAGTAGGGGGAAATGCATGGTCCTTCTGTTTGGGAGAAATGCATGGTCCTTCTGTTTTATCAAAAACTCCTGTTGAGCTGATGTTCATTTGTAAGATGCCACGAAGTCCTGGATGGATTGCCACCCTCTATCTTGAAAGGTGACTTCTGGTCGGCCGCCTAACCTGCTGACATTGAAATCTCCGAACATTAATATTTTGTGACCAGGATAGTGAAGCATAACATTGTTCAGTAAACTCTGAATTGTCCCTAGCTTTAGTTTTTGGGATTGTATATATAGCAGTTAATCAAGATCAAGTCTATTTTTTGTGCTCAATTTTCAGGCCTCTATTAGTGAGTGCTTGGGGTGTACTACTGTTAATTGGAAGATTGGTGACCACCAAATTGGCTGACTGCTTAATAAAGATGGATAGACCACCAGAAGCAATATGACCATGCTTGGTCATATTGCTGACAAGAAGATCATAAAACAACGTAGCAGAAGAGATGGGACAATTTTACAGGTGTCCTGAACACAGATGATATAATTTGAATTCAAGTAGGCCCATGCTTCCCTGGACTGTATGATGCTCCTGAGGCCTGCACATTCCACGACAGGATTGACAGTGATTTAGTTGATTGTGAGGAATGAAGGGCAGAACCTTCTGTAAGGCTAGGGCCTGTGCCTCTGTTAGTCGAGTTCGTGAGACTCCTGCTCCCTCCGCCGACTATGTGTGTGTCCGGATGCACCTCTCTCCGATTGTGTGTACAGACAATGGTAAGCCAAGGCCTCTGGATTGGAGGTCGAAGCCTTTCTTGCTCCTTCTTGGACCCATTAGAACACTTTTTGGCATTTCCCTGGGGGATGTATTTAGTAAAATTAATAGATATTTAACCGGAGGAATATGTAAATTGATGCCCCATTCTGCAAAAGTCGCTCTTTTGAGCCATATGGCGGCTCTCTGTGCAGCTCTTTTCCAGATTGTTTTTGCATTTAGAAAGGGTGGCTCAAACCTGACCCAGTCCATATCCTCCAAGGATAGGTGGCTGAGTGCTGGGTCTTGACTAAAGAGCCATAATAAATTCCCCCTTTTTAAGGTATCCATAAGGCCTTTTGGATTGTAGTGTGTAATAAAGAATAGTTCCAGGGGGTCCTGTCCAGCTGCTTTGCTTGATGTGTGTCTGGTGGGCGACAAGGCCTGTTGAGACCCCAGCAGACTGCTGGGAGCTCTAATCTGTAAAGGGGCATCCATTCTGGGATGGCCGCTGAGGTTGGGACTCGTCACCAGGCTGTTAGACGTCTCCCTGCTACTCATGTTGATGTGTAGCCCTAAGGCCTCTCCAGGGTTTTGGGTTTGTGACGTATGTAAGCCAACTAGCAATGTATGCTAAACCGCTTGGGCATTACCTGGACTAGAGTGCTCCATTGAGCCACCATCCGTTAGTGAAGCTACTGCCATTGTCGCCAGATTTGCTTCAGAGAAATTCCATTCGGCTTGAGTTTCCTGATCCAGAAGAATTCTCAGAGAACCCAGTCTCCCTGCTGTAGTTACTGCTTCCCCCGGTGGCTATTCCAAATAGGGGGGCTTGCCCAATATGTTCGGCTGCCACTGTCCTCCTTGATGAAGCTGACAATAGAACAGCGGCATGTTCCGCAGACGGGTCTTTTTGAATTGGCCTAGACAGGAATATTGGGAACAACTTAACTGGATTGATACCTTCCTGGACTTCTGGAGTGTTAGTCACTTTGTTTTATGGCCGTTCTGCTTAGACCTCAATGCCATGATCGCCATATGCCCCTTGACCGAAAGGAAGACCACAGCACAGCAGCCAGCACACCTAGGGCCCTCATCGTTCACCGTGACTCAATGGCACCTCCTTCCCTCTTCAAAGGGGGGCCCCAGTAGGCCCTTAAAGGCCCTGCTGGTGCGGGAAGGCAAGTGCACAGGCAACCATGCACCTTGGTCCTGTGACTCGGCAACGCTGCCTGCTCCCGCTCTGGCACATGCCTCTTTCGGCCTCCGCTCTATCTCTGCACCACTCCTCACATTGATCACCTTCAGGAGCCCCTCCGCATCCTATGTCCTGTGTCCAACTTCAGACTTCACTTCGGGTATGGGTTTCAGTACTTTCGTCTCGCCAAACGAGCAGTGAAATACCCGAACCAAAAATAACTGGACATCAGCATTTTTTTTTATGCTAGTATTTATTCTGAGAATTAAAGCAACAGAGTTGTGGCATTGTTTAAATATAAGGTTATCATACTAAGGATCATATGTCTATTGGAGGGTATGCTCGGCTGTATTATGATGAGGAATTTAGAGCTAGGGTAAGTTTGAACCCTGAAATACCCAGGGTTGACATTGACTCAGAGCTATGGCTACAGTGGGACTCCTCTACTAACCCACCAGCAACTACACATACTGCTATATGTTGCCAATCACCCATCTGCCTTTTCAATATAGGCCATAGGTGGTTTCATTGAGTAGAGGGCAGGTCATTGGGGTTTCAACAGAGGCTACTCCCCTAGGTAATTCTGCAAATATAAATACAAATGCTCAAAATGTGTGTGATTATCATCCATTAGCACAATGTTTTACAATAACAGTGGAGACCAGAAATAGGGAGGGGACAACCAGCACACCTATACAAAAGGGCCCATACTCCAAATTAACATTACGAGATTGAGATGGTGGCTACAATTTTATCTTAATGGAGAGGCAGTATCTTGTTTGGAATTGGGTTTTCAAAAGGTTTTCAGGCTGGGGTATCAAGGACCCAGGATGACAAGGTGGGCAGATAACTTGGGATCTGCTAGAGAATTACCAGAAATTGTAAAACAAAGGATAGAAAAAGAGTTAAAGGAGGGTAATGTTGTAGTACTTTTTTGGGACTGGCCTTTGCCTAATGTGCTGATTTCTCCTTTGGGGGTAGTACCCAGGAAAGTGGCATTGGAGTATCATTTGATGCATCACTTGTCATGGCCAGAGGAGGAGACAGTAAATGATTACACTGTGGAAGAGAATGCCTCTGTATAATATGTGTCAGTGGTTGATGCAATGAAATTGGTAAGGAACAGGGGTGTTGTGGACAGTGAATCTGCATTTTGTTTAATACCTGTTCATCCTTCAGATTTCTCTTTGTTGGGAATGCAGTTCAAGGGAGCCTTTTGTTGACAAAGAGCTCCCAGTGGGTTGTGGCCTATCATGATCTCTTTTTGAGTTGTTTAGCACTTCTCTGGAGTGGGTCTTCACACACTATAGTGGTCACATTTGGTTTGTCACTAGCTCGATGATTTTTTGTTTATTGGTGGGAGTGAAACAGGCAAATGACAGCAGACATTACACTATTTTGAGGAGGTAGCTCGGGATTGCGCAGTTCCTCTAGTGGTTGAGACAGAAGGGCCAACCACATCATTGACCTTTTTGGGAATTTAATTCTGTGCAAATGATTGCTAAATTACCCAACACAAAGGTGAAGGAAATACAAGTTTTCTTGGACTTGTTGCAAAGAAAGAGAAGTTACTACTGCTCCTGGGTTATTTTAATTTTGCTTGCAGAGTGGTCAGAGCAGGAAGGACTTTCTGTAGAAGACTGGTTTTGCCATGACAGGTGCCTTTTCCCCCACCACAGAGTCAGGATTTTGATGACTGTGCGGGCGGATCTTAGTATTTGGAGAACCTTTTTGGATGATTTCAATGGTGTTCCCATGGTTTTCCTGGAGCACGAAACAAACTATCAGTTACATATATTTTCAGACGTTGCTGGAACAGACGGTTTTGGAGTTTTCTGGGATGGTAGGTAGTGTGCTGAAGAATAACCAGTACATTGGAAAGCACAGGGTAGTAGCATAACTTTTTTGGAATTCTTTCCATTACTGGTTGCTTTGACAGTTTGGAGAGAGAGTAACAGAAGTTGGCAGTGATATTCAATGTTGACTACATGACAGTTGTAGATTTAGTAAGCAAACAAAAGGCGAGGGACCTGAGAGTTTTAAGGCTACTGAGATTTATGCTACTATGTTTACAATTAAACATGGTGTTTATAGCAAGGCATGTGCCTGGGGCGAACAATAATATAGCAGATGCTTTGGGCCTGATTTTGATCTTGTGGAAGGGTTACTCCTTTGCAACAGTGACAGATATCCCATCCGCCGAAATCTAAATACCATAGAAAACAATAGTATTTAGATTTTGGCAGACGGGATATCGCCACTGTTGCAACAGAGTAACCCCTCTGCCAAGATCTGAATCCAGCCCTTTGTCTTATTCCCAGTGAGAGAAGTTTTTTACGTTGGCCTCAGGAGATGAAGGCAAGAAGACAGATTTACCACAGACAATCTGGGAGTGGGGTGAATAAGAGTAGTTGATCTGGTGAAGAAATCAGTGGCAACATCAACAAAAACGTCTTGTCTACAAGCTTGGCAGGCATTCATACATTTTGGGTGTTTTCAGCCTAATGATGTGGAAGTGATTAATAGAGAAAGGGAGAGCAAAATTGTCAGGTTTGTGCTGAGTTTAATTGAAAGAGGTTTGTCCACACTACTACTGCAGGTAAACTGGCATGAATATCATTGTATGGGATGTTGTGTTGGGTTACGATCTGGCAGAGCGTGTCCTAGCGAGAAGAATACTGCGTGGTTGGGATAAGGAGAGGTGTAGACAAGTTAGTATTCTGGGACCTGTGATGGCAGCCTTGTTTGTAAAATACTAGCTGTGTTTTCACAAATATCACTTTGATGCATCTGAAGTGCAGTTGTTTTGTTTAACAATGATTTGGATGTTTTTTGGTGCATTTAGAGTTTTCAAATTGCTAGGTATTAGAGTACCCTCAGTACTGTTATACAGTGAAGTGATGAAGAAAAGTGCTTGAGAATTTGGCTAAGAATGTCGAGGACAGATCAGAAGGGGAGGGGTTGATGGATTTGGCTAAATTGGGAAAGTATAGCCGACCTTTGTCCAATACAGGAATGGAAAATAATTCTGGGAGGACGGGTTAAAATTTGTGATGAATTATTTTTTCATAAAAATGGGTCCAGGATGTCGGCATCAAATTTGTTGGCTGTAATGAGAATGGCTTTGGGCTATTAAGGGCTTGAAATAGAAAAAAATCGCACACGTTTCTTTAGAATATGTGCAACAACGGAAGAAGCATGGTTAGGTTTTTCATGGAGGAAAATGCATAGAATTAGTATCAATCAATCAATAGTTTATTCGGTCCAGATTTGGACCATTTGAGAAATTAAAAAATAATCATACATACAGAAGGATAAAAACCATAGACCATCGGGGAAAAAGAGACATTAGCATTTAGTACACTGCTTATATAGAAAAAGGGTTCATAAAACTACATAAAAAGTTTCACAAATAATTAAGACAAGACTCTTAAAATAGTGTCTGGATCTTGCCCTATACAAGACGCTGAATGCTAAAATAATACGAATCAATTGTTAAAAAACATATAAACTATTCTAAGACGGATTTGTACATAAAATAAGACATAGAAACTACATACAATAGGTCCTGTTTGCAAAAGTTAGAAGTCAACCAGTGGAAAATGGAGCCCTAAGTTAGTCAGTTCTCTTAAATAAGTTGATCAGATAAGTTGCATCTTGCCATTTATAAAATTATATGCGCCAAGGAGCTATGAATCACTTCAATTGGGGTAACCCACTAGACAACATGCTCGGAGATACAGTCTTACGTCCTCGATAGATCGCACTAATGATTTTGCCCAGACTATTGTGACAGGATGCTAATTCGCTAGCTTCTAGACCGTTCTTCAACCGGTGGATTAAGATCTGTAATGATTCTACTGCGGATTTTCCATGCTGCTGACAAATATTTAGAAACAGAGCTCACTATCAGCGTGGAAGTGTCATATTTACACATTCTATATACACTGTTTCGGTTTTGTGTTGACAGTGTTTTACACAGAGCAATAATCCACTTCCCTCGATGGCATTTGTATAAAGGACAGAAAAATAGGACGTGCTCAGAAGTTTCCTTGCATAGATGGCAGTTTATGCATTTGTCAGATAAAGGACTATTGGTCGACCAGCAAGCTGTAAAGCTGTTGACTGCCAATGTTCCATATCTGAACTGAAGTAGTAAACAGCGGGCACGGGCTGGTATAGGGAGATCCAGGAAGCTTTCAGGCAAAGGTTCATGCTTGACCAGCAGAAACTCTGCTGTCAGCCGACCTAACCCAATTGAGCCGAGAGATTCCTCATGAATTTTTTCCCAATATCGGTCTTTGATCAGGCATCTAGCGTTACCAGGAATCGTTTCGGGATTCTCCCAATAATGGGATAAATTCAGTTTGACCCAAGCCACTTTCATCTCCCTTAGCCACCTTACTTTTTCCCATCCGTAGCAAGGTGGCAATAGTTCTTTAACTGCTGACCTGAGGGGTTCGAGTTCTTCAGTTTTCCATAGTCTAACCCAGTACAGAAGTGGTCTTAAGCATGCTGTATCTTTAATGCTATTTAGACCCAGGTCCAGTCTTAGGGGGAGCATCGGCGTGCCCTTCCCTAGTCTGGATATGTGTCTAAGGAAATTATTTTCTTTGATTTGGAGAGTGTCCAGTTGTCTGTGAGATCCCTAAATTTCCGCTCCATATAGGGCCGCAGCACGGATTTGGGCTTTGTAAATTTCTGAGATAAGCGTCAGAGGGGGGCTTATTGCAGTGCAAGCCTTACGTCCTATCACTCCACATCTTTGGCTGATGGTTAATGCCCCTTTCCTTATAGCTGCATCCCAACTGCCCTTATCAGATAGTCTGATGCCCAGGTAATCGTATTCCATTACCCTCTCCAGGTGAATTGAATCCATCTTTATATTTGCTCTAAGCTTCTTGTTCGGGGCACTGTATATCATGAGTTTGGTTTTCTTAACATTTATATCTAACCCATGATCTGCAGAATACCCCGAACTGGTTAACCAGATTCTGGATTCCCATAGATGATTTAGACAGGAGGATAGTGTCATCTGCATAAAGTAGGCATGGAACTTTGATCCCGGCCAGCTTTGGGGAATCATTAATGCAATTTTCTAAATACTTAATACAATTATTTATGTATAGAAGAAAGAGAGTAGGGGCCAAAACACACCCCTGTCTGACTGCCCTCTCGATAGCCACTGCTTCTGTTAGATCACCATCTTTACCGCTCCTGATTTGTGCATAAGTATTCTCGTGTAATCGGGCGATAAGTTTCAAGAGGCCGTGTGGGATACCCATATTGGCTAGTGTCAGCCATAGCTGGTTTCTGGGGACCAAATCAAACGCGGCTCTAAGATCAATAAAAACTACAAAAAGGTTGCCCCCTCCTACTTCCACAGTCTTCCATTTTATTGTTAAAAATCTTAGCACCTGATCTATGGTACTAACTGCTGGCCTAAACCCTGCTTGTAGATCAGAAATGGCATTGGTTTCCAGAATCCATTCTTCTAGACGGGACAGAATTTGCTTTGCAAAAAGTTTTTGGAAGTTGTCAAGTAAGGAGATTGGGCGGTAGTTGACAGGGTTAGAGGGGTTACCTTTCTTAAAGATGGGAACTATCTCTGCTCCCATCCAGGAACTCGGGACAGGTGCTCCTGCAGTTACCGCATTGGAAATGAGGTTCAGATATGGGGCCCATACATCTGGGTTTGTCTTGTATAAATCGCCTGGTATTTTATCAAGGCCGGGGGCCTTTCCCCATTTCAGTGAAGCGATCGCAGCCCTGGTTTCAGCCAGGGTAAATTCAATTTTGGGGGTCTCGGTAATCATGATATGGCTCAATTCCCTGGTAGTAACACCGGTGATCCCAGAATATAATCGGGAAAAGTGATCTGTCCACTCTACAGGGAGTATTGAGGCACCAGGCGAACGATTAGGTGCTTCACTGGCATCAGCCACCAGTTTCCAAAATTTCGAGGTGTCGTTTATTTTAGCAGACTCCAGGAGGGAAACCCATCTAAATTCATCCCATCTCCTACGGACTCTACTTTGTTCCTGTTTATAATCTTTCCTGGCTTCCCTTATATGATCTGACTGGCCTCCTCTTAAAGCTCTCAGCAGTTTGTGCTGTGCTTCCCTGCATGCAGCGTTAAACCACCTTGCGTTGCACTTCTTTTTAACTTCTTTTGCAGGCTCTTTATTAAAAAAAAAATTGGGGGAGAATTAAAAAATTGAGAGTGGGCTGCTATGAGCCCACCACTATCTTCTAAAGGCTGGGAAATGCGATCCATGTGATCAGCCAACTGCCTGTAGACAGATGCCAAGGTGACTGTGTTGGTGCTCAGGGATTCCCATCTGACATTTCGTCTATTGTTGGTCAGTGCGAGCTGTTGTTCGTGAGTCTTATGAGAGGAGACTTCAAGTAGGGGTAATAAATTCCTAAGAGATAAAATCAATGGCTCGTGGTCACTTTCCTTATAGTAGTATATAGTAGTATAGAATTAGTAGGTGGAACTCACAGTGTTGTACGAAATATATGAGAGAGTAATTTATGATGTAAGTTAACAAATGTTCTAGTTGACTAATATTTATGTTATTTTTACTTAGGTTGTATCATTCTTTTATCTGTTGGGCAGCACACTTTGCGGACCTGCAGGTTTATAGCACATCATTGGGAGCTTTTGACCACAAGGTATGAGTTTTTCTAGAAGGGCAAGATCGGAATGAGATAGGGTGATTTGCTATCATTGCTCGTGGAACTGTTTGTCACCAGGGGAAGCCGGAACATCTTGATAATTCATCTTGGGGAGAGTTATTTAGTTCAGCTTTCAGGATTGACTTTAATTAGGCAAATCAAACATGATTTGCAGTTGATTAGTAACATGTGGGCTGGAACAAACATAGTATGGACTAAACTTCTACCTAGGAAGCAATGGAGAGGTGCAGTGAAACAAGCAGCAGCAGACAAAGCGAGGTGCAAATTGTTAAACAGGGCTATGAAATGTTTTTGTCAGTCATTGGAGTAATGGTTCTAGCACACATGCATATGAATAAGAAGAAGAGTTTTTGTTTAGTTCAGATGGTCTTCAGTTGTCAAAGTTTGTGATGGTCTTTTACTTGTTGGAATTGAGAGAGTTATTGTTGGATATGTGGAAGGAGCGTTTGTGGTGTGATGGGCAGTAGTTATGGGTTGTGAAAACATTTATGGGGGTGTGGGGCAGGAAAACACCTTTTCAGGGTTTCCTGGTTGGCACTTTTTGGTGAGGGTGGAGAATCAGGTACTGGAATATCCACCCATTGGGGTGGAGGGGGCCAATGGGGGAAAGAGGAGGTTTGAGAAGAGGAGTTTGTATGGAGATGATTGGTAGCGTGTGTGAGAGAAAGATTAGGTAATGCAAGGAAAGGACTGCGACGGGAGGATGAAAGATGGTGTTGTGCGGTAAGGGGAGTTTAGCTGTTCTGGGGAATTGTTACAATGTTTGGGAGATGTTAAGAGAGGTGGGATGTTAGGAACTCTTTATTAGCATATTTAAGAGACCCTAGAGCCTCCTTGCACCACATTAGCATCATTTTTTTCATGCTAATGTGGCCCAACGAGACCAAAATCCCCACGCCATATTTACAAAGTGGCGTAATGCATGCATTGCGCCACTTTATAATACTTTGCACTATATTATCCCTGCGCCAGGCATAATATATGCAAAGGGGGCGTTCCCCGGTTAGGGGGGGCCAAAGAAATGGCGCAAAGAAATCAAACAGATTTCTAGTTTATAATTTTTTTCGGCACTTTTAAATACCTGCTCAGAGCAGGTTTTAAAAGAAGGTACACCATTGATGACAATGGGCGTCAATGGGCTTTGCAGGATTGCCGTCAATTTTTTTTACACTAATCCTGCATAGCTCCGGATTAGCATAAAAAAATTCTGACGCTAGTTCCCTAATTACCGACATGGTGCGCCGTATTTTAAATACAGCACACACCTGGTGGCGTTAGAGGGCACTAAGGGGCGCAACAGAAGTGGTGATACACTGTGTGCACCACCACGTTTCTTAAATATTCCCCCTTCTGACTAGAGAGGATGTTTTATCTAATGTACTTTTTGTAATAATGAATTTGACGACTATAAACCTGCCCTAATAAAGTGGTCTTTGATGCTATACAGATGAGTGCTGAAGAGTTGGTAACAGCAAAATATAGTGGTTCAAATGTACATTACAAAAAAGGCGCAGAGTCTCTCCTTCTCTGCTGTTGAAAATTATCGCTATGCGATGAGAATGAAGCTTGAAGTATTTTTTGCCAAGAATACATTGACATAGCGCAAGATTTATAAGAAAATGACGGTGGTGGCGCTGCGCCAAATTTGGCAGCGTCGCCCACCGTCATTTTCAAAATGTAGGGATGTGCCGTATTTACTAGAATATGGCGCACCCCTGTGTTTCCCCCTCCATTGGCACTAAATATGCTGCCGTGTGACAACGCAGCAACCCTTGCACCATAGTGCAAGAATAGCTGCGTAGAGGGGGACATTGTTTTTGTGCAGTAAGGAACATCTTCCTCCACAAAAACAATCTTAAATGGCTATCTGCTCTTTCCATGTGTGCTGCAGAATGAAAATGAGCAAAAGACGAGGAGAAATGAAAGCATTTCTCCTCGTTGTGCCATACATTAAATCTGGGGCAGCACCAAAATGTAATGGGTGTTGCTATGGCATGCCCACAGCAACACCCATTGCACGCCCCTTCCAGGCAAAGTGCTGCATCTGAAGGGGCTGTATTTACAAGGTGGCGTCAAGCCAAGGTGGCTTATCGCTACCTTGTAAATACGGAGCAGTGCATAGCGTCACCGGAGCGTCACTAAAAGTGACGCTCCTTTGGTGCAAGGGGCTCTTAAAAATGCTCCATAGTATTTCCAATGATCTTTCGATAAGGGTAGAACGCAGCAGTAATCTTGCAACCTTTTAACTATTTATTTGTACAATTTCTCCACTCAGGTCTCCACTTTAACCCACACTGAACCACATATTGGTGCTGCTCTTACCAGTCTGGGCCTCCGGAAGGACCATGTTGTGCTTTTTCTCTGAACTAACTGCAGAAGTGCTGTTTGGTTCTGGACACTTATGGAAAGATATGGTTTGTGGTTGATGGTCGCCATCTGTAGCTGACAAGTCTACTACACTAGTGATTTTGACTTGCCACAAGGCTTGTTATTTTTATGTAAATAAATTACACTCTCTTTCGACTCCTCAGGGATGAGCTAAGGTATGCTGGATGAGGTTGGGGGAGACAGCATGAACCTGAGGTTGGAGGCCGGAAGTACAATCAAAGGATGTTGGCACCCTGGTTGTAACATACATCCTAATGAGATAAGGGTAAAGGAAGAAAAAATAATGTATATACTTGTGTTAATTGGACTCATCACAGTTTTGTAATTTCTCACTCCATGACATGGTCAGAACATCTCCACGCACCCCAGTGAAGTATCGAAACTAACTGTTACAACGTTCTAAAGCTAACAAAATGGCCTAGCCCATACAAGGTTCTTGACCAAGCTACAAAAAGGTGAACTTGCAAAGTGCCAGATGTGTATTGAATTGGAATCAATTTTATCTATAATTTGCTTTTCCTTATCTGATGCTTTGGTATTTGAGGAAGTGGAAAATGACACCTCAGAACCTAATTCATTGCATAACATTATACTCAAGCCCTTGCTAAGTTAATTTGATAATGAGCTGTTTTTCAGAATAAAGAAAAAGAAAGTGTCCTAAGAGGTCTGAATGTGGTCAACTGCAAGGATACTCACACCAAAATGACACCTCACTGCATGCAATTTTGCCTGCTCAGCAAAGTCATTTGAGGATCATCCTATATTCCACTACAGAATTATGAAGAAAGACATGTTTCTGGGTTTTTAGGGAGAACTCACAACAGCCAGAGAGTTCTTTAGAAACACCTGTTATTGAACTCGCTAATCTGAATTTAATAACAATAATGCCAGGAATACAAGATGGAAACCAGAGACAAGCCTAGATCTGTTCATACACAAAGCTGAGCCAGTGACTAATATTAAAATATTCTAGTTGCTTCAATAATTGCTCTGTGAGGTCCAAGGGATAAAAACATCACAAATGACAACTATTTCATTAAAAAAATACTAAGACTGGAAATATTAATAGTCATATTGAAATCTTCTTTGGCCACATTGAAGCCTTAGCATCTCTGAAATCGAAGATAATCATGCTTTTTCACAAACTTAGAATTCAGCTTGTACTAAGGAGATATCTAGTCTTAAGTCAATGATTAAAGCTCTTGAGAACGACTCACAGAGATGCAATGTTTGTGTGGTTAGGGTTCCCAAAGGGAAAGCATATGAAAAATATACAACTAATTTTGTTACAAATCTCATTTAAAAAGTATGTGTATCTGGATGCTCCTGATGAATTACTTATATCATCTACCAATCAAGCTCCCTTTTCTACTCTGAAACCTGGTGCTTGACCTCACACTATATCAGTTATTTTCATATATTTTTGGGTAAAGACCTATTCTAACTAAAGCTTTAACAATCAATCCATGATGATCATTATTATCCCTTTTGTATCTATTTTGACATTTCTTATGATATAACCCAGAAGAAGATCAGAATCAAGCAGGTGACTGAGAAATGTAAGAGTAAGGGACCATAGGCACATCTTTTGAAACTAGTGAAGCTTAAAGTACTATGGCCCAATTCTTTCCATGTCCTTTAAGAAAACTCCGCTGCCCAAGCTCTATTAATTGAAATCCAGCAAGTCAATTCCCTAGCAGAAAGACAATGGAAGACCTGATGCATGTTTCTGTATGTGTATGGATGCACATGTGGGAACGTGCTTATGTAGGTGGATATTTCTTTAGCTCTTATTGATCCAACATATTGCATACCTCTGCAGCCTAGAGTGTTTCTGTTTTTTACTTTTACTGTCACAAGACTTGGGGCCAGATGTAGCAAATTTAAAATTTGCGAGGTGCAAAGTGTGAGTCCATGCGACTTGCACTTTGCACCTCGCAAATTGGTATGCAGTACGGTGTCTCAGACACCGACTGCAACTCGCTATGGGGTCGCAATGACCCACCTCATGAATATTCATGAGGTGGGTCGCAAATTGCGGCCCCATAGCGAGTATAGGCACTCGCAAACATGGAGGCCTGCTGTCGTCAGCAGACCTCCATGTTCGTGACTGCTTTTAAATAAAGCAGTTTTTTTTTTTTAAGTGTAGCCTGTTTTCCTTACAGGAAAACGAGCTGCACTTAAAAAAAAAACGAAACCTTTAGTTTTGGTATTTTTTCAGGGCAGGGAGTGGTTCCTTGGACCACTCCCTGCCCTGAAAAAATATTTGTGGGTCCAGTCACAAACTGGAAGGGGTCCCATGGGGACCCCTTCCAATTTGCGAGTGGGTTACCATCCACTTGAAGTGGATGGTAACTGCGATGCCATTTGCGACCGTGTACGCGGTCGCAAATGGTATTGCATACCACTCAGACTCGCAAATAGGAAGGGAACACCCCTTCCTATTTGCGAGCCGGAAATGCATATTGCGAGTCGGTACCGACTCGCAATATGCATTTCTGCATAGCAAAGAGGCATTTGCACCTTGCAAACGGCGATTTTCGCCGTTTGCGACGTGCAAATACTTTGCTACATCTGGCCCTTAGTCCCCAGCATTGGTGCAACATCTTTGCACCACATTGTGTGATGGTGGGTGGCACTTCTATAGTTTGAAAGGTTGTCTACAGTGGGCACTAGTGTGGTTTTTTTCTGCTCTTTTTATCTATTCTTTTCTTGGAATGGAGTGGGGAGATGTGGGCACCTGTGGCATGGGGCAGTAATATATAAAAGGGCGTTTGTTGGGGTCAAAAAGGGGAAAAGAAAATGGGAGTGCAAAATGCTTTTGGTTTTGATTGCCTGTGTGTTTTTCTGTCTAAACTGATAATTGATGGTATTCGGAAATTATAGCTACAATGTGAATTTCTAAATAATAGGTTTACATGTTCATTAATCTTTGACTGGCAAAAAATATGCAAACCTGCACTAATACTTCTGCAATAAACTATTTTTTTCGACAACAAAATATACAAAAGTAATTGCTTGTGGTTGGAACAAGTTTGTTTTTCATCACCCTCCACTGCTGTTTGTAGAGTCACTAGCCTTGTCAAGAAGAAAAACACAAAACTGAAGCGGTAATTACTTAACGAATATTCCGAGGCAGATGGTTGATAGTACACTTAAAAATTGGCCACTATCAGATTAGCTTAGTTTCTTACTTCAGTCCAGCATTTGACGATTCCTCATATTTAAAAGAACAAGCTTGGCAATTGGCTTAATTGGTTATTTTAGTCTGTATAGGCTGAGACAAATTTTTTTGCAGAAACTGGACAGTCTAACCCCAAGCCTGAAAAGCTGTTTTAGACTTTCACGACTACTTTTGGTCTGATTGAGCCCAATGAGCTGAAATCATCAGAAGGACTGATTATACTCCCGTTTTCTCCAGGCGGTTTAGGGCTGCCTCATGGATTGATTATGTTTTAGTCTCTTCTTTATTGTCAGGGGTCAAAGTGATATGTGAAGCAGCACCTTTTTCAAATCATCCCTTCATTTTACTCCAACTTGAGGTCCTCCTTTCACAAACTGTTCCTTTAATCAGGTGGAGGTTATTGCATACCCTGCTGCTTGAGCAATCATTTCTCTGCAAACTGTAAGCATGGAATGCATTTAAAACTACAAAGCAGGCATATTTAAGAACCCCAAACACTTAGCTTGGTAAAGCGTAGTTGGGCATATTCTCTCTTCTTTAACAAAAATTGACTTTTGTAGGAAAACCAATTTCTAAATGTCCTTCTCATTTCAAATGTAGGTTTATTACGACTATAGTCCTTTAAACATAAAACAGTAAAATACATCACATCATTGATTATATTGTTGTCTGTAAGTAAAAATATATTATATAATAGTACAATTTTTAATCATTGATAAAAAGCATCCAACGGCGAAAACAATATCTAAAAACTGCATTGAGAACAGAAAATTCATTGCTTCGCATCACTTATGCACTCCATTCTTCATTAAGATTGGTTTTTAAAATATGCCAATACCCATCAATTGGGACACCATCCTGACTGATTTTCAGAGCACCACACACCATGTCACCAACACCACTACTAGTCCAGTGGAGGGGGCGGGAGTAGGAGACAACTAAAGCTCCGCTTAACCTCGGAGCCTCTACAGGGTGGCAGGCCTGTTCCTTGTTCACTGTGTTCCAGGGTCCAGTACTGTTATATTGATCATCTTTCTAATGTGCTCTCCTGAGTGCACAAAGAGCTTGTGGCTGACTGGGATGGGTGCAAACTCACGTTTCTTTAGTTGTTGAACTACTTTAAATTGTTTTATTACTCAAAAATGTAATTGTTTACCCGTTTCTCCATAATTAATACTGTAATGCATATGTAACTGGTGCGTGTTCTATTGTCAGTATGACTTGTCATCAACTCAAAAATTAATAAACAAATTCAAACAAAACAAATGTTTTAAAAATCTAAGCCTATCCTTTTATACAAATAAACAAGCTAATAAAATATGGGAACAATAGCATTCCGCTCTTGTTCCACATTTGCAAACCCCTTCACTTTCTGTTAACCATCCTGCCATCTCAAGTCAGGCATAATATGTTTTTTAACCAGTTCTAAATTTTAGAATTGCATGCATCATTTCAGGTCTAGGGAAAGCTGGTATATACAGGGAGACAGGTGTACTCAAAAATAGTTAGCTAAAATCCATGTCCGTTGATACTTTTTCGGTCCTTATTAGTATTTTAGATCTATAGAGCTTTACAGGAGATAAAAAAGGGAGCTTTTAGCGAGAGTTGTTATGTAATTTTATCTAATTGCTCTCTGAAATTCACAGCCCACTTAACTCACTTTCTTGGACTTCTTCCCTACAGTAGGATGGATTTGTATCGTCTCTTGATGTTAACAGTCTATTAAAAAATCATAGTGCTAACCTCATCGAAATGTGATGTCTTTTATCCATCCTTATTGCATGATACATGGATGATTTGGGGATATTCAACGCATTTTTCAGACGTTGTGCCTGTCTACCTTCCGAATTCTGCATCCCAATCATAAATACAATTTCTGTCTCATATAACAATTTTGTTTGTACTATTGCTTTCAATGCAGTGAATACTGGCACTTAGTAGAGGCCCCCATAATCCGTTCTACATTTATGCAGGTAGTGGACTGCACTTCTTAATTTCAAAAACAGTTTTCCGGGTTAAATTTGCTGAGAACTGCATACTTGGGTATCGATAAGATTGTACCTCATCCACATTTGTGTTACTAAAGAACCATCTAAACATGTTCTTCTTGTGCCCAAAACCATTCTTTTTGTTTTTTCCATATTGAAAGTAATTTTTTTTAAATTCATAATTCCTGTGAAAACAATGCAGTTTCCTCTGCAGACCAAATTGCCTCACATCCATTATCATTAGATTTTCTCCATAAAGGAGGCATGACACAAATAGTGACCTCCTATCTTTGGAGAAAAATAAGCTGTCCTCAACAAGATTGATAGCATATCCCACAGATAAAGTGCAAATAAAGTAGGTGCCAACACACAGCCTGCCACAGCCCACCTCTTATTACAATTTTCTCAGATAAGGTGCTACTGTGGTCCAGCTCCACTCTCACCCAATTTCCTCCGTTAAGTTCTTTCAGGGTGTTTAATAAACCACTTATGATTTTCAGCTCCTTTAAACTATCCCAAAGTATCTCTCTGTTTATTAATTCAAAAGCTGCCTGGAAGTATACATAATGACTTAAGAAATCCTCCTTGATCAGCTGTCGAGCATAGACTGAAGCAATGGCCCGATGTTGAGTGGCCTTCCCTAACTCCACCTTGTCTGATGTGAATTAGTCTATTTTCCTCGGTCCATGCCTTTTGTATCTAGAGTATAAAGTTTGCATAGACTTTGGTCCCTATGTTGGGTGGCTTTTTAGTTTATAATCTTTGGGTTTGTGGGAGTGCCTTTTTTATAGGTGGGGTTTATGATCGCAATTTTCCAGCTTTCTGGAAATGTCCCTATTTATTACAGTTATAGCATTAAATACTACCAGAAAGATCCTAGCCTACCAATCTACATTATTATGGCTGGGAGACTGACCAGTCCAGCTGCTCTTAAAAGGGAGAGTGTCTTAATAACCTCTTTTATTGCTCTATCAGAAAACATTTCAACCACATAACTTTCTTAGATGGGCTCAAGATGACATTACTATATGTTTTGTTCAAGTGGTTCATTCATGTCACTTCAGGGACCATGCAACTTACAGTACTTTGTTTCCTTTCCATTTCAGTTTGGACTAATTACCAGTTTTTTACATCTTTTGTAAGCCCTCTGTTATTTAGTACTGGTTTATACTCTAATCTTAACCTCCAGATTTTCTCTTTTACATACTCAGCTTGCTCTTAAAAATTTGATTCTGGGGGAACAAAACACTCTCTCTTGCTATCTGTCATTCTTGATTTCCGTGTTAATAACCCTTCAGTCATTTTATATTATATTATTTAGCATTTGACTTCTACAAGTACTGTTTGACTATACCAACTTTTTATGACCGCGACCCCTACTTCAAGCTCTCCAACCTCCCACTGAATTTGTAGCTCACCTAATTTTTCTAGCTGTTCCTCCTCTATCTGTGTTGTTAGTCGATTAGGGCAATTATCTTTTCCCTCTCCATGATACACCTAGTTGCAACAATATTTGCAGTGGATAATCATGACTGTTTTTTCATAATAATACACAGAAATCCAAAATTAACTCGGGGTACCAGATTAGGATGAATACATAGTCAATCAAACATCCCTTTGAATTTATGGAAAATGTTTGTGCTGCTGGAGAATCCACTGAAAAATAAAGACAGTCAAAGATTTAAATCCACTATTTCTCATGAGGTCTTTCCAGTTATGATCAATCTTGTAGGTTTTACGGTTCAGGAAAAAAACTGTCAGGATATGATAATCAGATAATAAATCATTCTCTATATAGGATTCATCAAAAGGGTTACTTCTTGCATTCAAATCTTCCATTAATACCATTACAGAATTTGAAACAAAATTCATATAACCACTCAAATCATCTGTAAATTACTTCAACTGTTCCTCCTTATACTGCCTTTCAAACAGGTTTACATAAACATCTAACTTGATGCAGTGGCCGAGGTTCCCATTAGGGATGACAATGTTTTCCGTCCATTATTTCCATTTACTCGCTGCTGGATATTTATACTGCCTTCATCAATGACCTGTGTGCTGCTGTCTAATATAGAATTTAAAGGATAAATCTCCTTATTATGGCCAGCTGGATTCTGACCATCCATTTTGCTTGCAATATTCTGTCTCTCAACCAGTAAATTAGGAGAGGATGATAAACGTGGTTCCAGAATATCTGGAAATAAGGAAACATTAAATTGAGCTATTCTTGTTGGAGAGGAAACTTCCTCTTGCATTTCTGTACTTTTATGCTTGTTAACCTAGACGTCTGAGGTAGCCCCACTTGCCTTGTTTTAAAATGTTTTCCTACAAACTTTTTTTTATTAAGGAAGCCAGAGTAGATGTTGAAGGTTCAGTATTTGAACCATTGATATCCTATGTCAGGGATGATTCACTTCCCGCATTGTTGTTATTTGGATCTGTATTATGTGTAGAGATCATCACAGTTTGGGGGGCAATGCTCCTAGTACCCTTAATATGCAATAGGTTTTCCAGACCTTTCCTCCTTGTACTGCTTCTCCGTTTTTCAGTTGACTGTAAATTCATTAGTAGCTTTCTCATACTGACTTGCATTTTCTCAATATTGTTAATAAATCAAAGTTGGTGGGGTATATTTTCGTTTAAAAAGAGATACGAATTGTACTATAAAACCGTGATTTAAAAAATACTTTGCAGGACTCAACTCAGGACTCAATGCACCTTACTGAACAGCTGTGCCCTATTGTGAGCACCTTACCCCTCTGATTCAACTCAATACTTTTGCCTGAATTCCCTTCTGCCACAGCCCTGGTCAAATTAGATTCCATTACGTCAACTATAAAAGAACGATTTATGCAAAAAGCTTTAATAAAAGAGCAGATACACAAGATTCACGCCAACAAGGAACGTGAAAAAAACTGGCAACATGTTGGCCTGATTTATCATAGAAAAAGAGAGAAAACATATAACATCAGTCATTCATCGAGGAACTAAAATTATAACTTATGGTCAAGAAACAGTTTCTTCTTTATTTTTACATCATTATGTCAGTCTATGAAAAACCTGACCCCCAGCGTGAAGGCGGAATGTAATACTGTTTCGGTCTCACCTTCCTCTGCATCACTTTCCCCTTTGGACTCCGATCGACTGTCGGAACCAATAACTGCAGATGCGCTTAAAAGCAATTTATTGCAATTGGCTAGAGGAAAGCCCCTGGATAATACAGGTTCAGTTTCGATTTCTATCAGATTTTTGCATCCAATTTAATTTCTCCTCTTGCGCAGCTTATTAATCATATATTTCTTGGTGGAAATCTCCATCCTTCAGAAAGAGTGCCATTGTTTAGTTTTTGAAAACTTGAAAAAGCTCACAGGAGCTTGGTCCATATCGTCCAATTACACTTCTCAATAACGATCATTACATTTTGGCCAACATTATTTCTAATCGATTATTAGAAGTAGACTCAGGTTAATTCATAGTGATCAAAGCATCAAAAAGAGTAATTTTCCACTGTACACGTTTGATTGTATTGCCCTTAATAAAATGTCTGTTTTACCACTATTTTTCATTTTACTATTTACTATTCCATGTTATTAAACAAATGCGCTTTTTCTAAAACAGGCAGCATTTTTCCGGCTTTATTTGGGCCAACTAAAAACAACAATCTGTATAAAAATCCTCAAACTTGCAAAAGATAAGGAAGGTCTGCCTACCCCAATCTTCATTTATAATACTTGCCTTCTGTCGCAATCCAGCTTAGAAAGTTGACAACTAATACGAATTTGTTTGCCAACTCAATAGTAACACAAATGCTTGAATAAATCAATATATGTTAATGTATCCTTGTTCGTTCAGCAATGTTGACGAGTCAAAAATTAATAAATTGTTTTACTGGGCACTCAAAAGTTATAATTTTCACTGTATGGCACTTTTAACCAATATATGCTTTAGCACATGCCTCTAAAAATTAATACATTTTCTTACTGGCTTTTAGACACTTATCCAAGATGTTTTAATAGCCCTCTCTGGGACTGCAAGCTAATGTATTTCAAATGCCACCCCAGTTAAATATTGGAATAATAGTTTTAGTTTGTTAAGTGAAAAATTAAAGGTTCACCTTACACCACCGCCAAAAGCAATCTTCCAACGTCTCAAAAGAAGTATATTTATTGTTATACGTCCGGTATTTGTAACCATTATTATTCATATTTCGGTTGTACTTTACATCTCATATGGTTTTGTTAATTTTAGTTTTGTTTTTTCGTATGATGAAATTTTGTATCTTCCCCTAATTAAAAATAAAAACCGTGGAGCAACACGAAAATAAGGGCCTTGTCGCGCAGCAAGTCACCTTGTTGCGCTGCATGACAGAGAAAGGTCAGGAATGCACCATATTTACAAGAATACCGTGCATTCCTCCTCTCTCCTTGCTCTGAGCCGTTTTGGCAGCCTAGCGCCAACATAGGCACCCTTCCACCATAGTGCAAGGGTGCCTCCGTTTTAAGCAGAATTGTTTTGTGCAGGAAGGACCATCTTCCTGCACAACAAAATCCCCTGAGACCTATTCCTCTCTCTATGTGTGCTGCAGAACACAACGCAGCATCTGTGCTGCGTTACATTACTCCAGATTTATGAAGCCACGCAAGGCCATCTTAAGGTGTTACGTCACACATGCATCACTGCGTGGTGCAAGGGGAACACAACTAGGGCCATAAATATGACCTCAAACGTCAAGCCTGCTGCCACATGCAATGCATCACACCCATTCATCTTAGCACTGACATCTATTATGTAAAAGCCTCTGAGCGTTTGTTCTGCACAAATATAGGTGTCAAACTAACCTCCCCTTGGTCATCATTGTGATGAAACAGGATAAACTTGCCTACCTTGGCCTTTCTCCGCTTAGCTGCCCAAAAAACCCCAACAAGACTCAAGTTAAAACTGGATAAGGTCAATCGGACAGGCAGGAGGCCACTTTCGTATTGCTGGGAGTAGGAGAGGGAGCAAGCGGTTCTTAGTGCCAATCAAAGTGCATCAATTGGACGTTTGACCTGTCCTCAAAATTCAGAAATTATCCGACTATGACTTAACAATGGAGATTAAAGTCAAGTGGAATTTTAAATTTGCCCTGAAGATGTCCTGTTTTTAAGGACGAAACGTGTTGACTGTGTCCAATGCTACAAAGATGTTTTTGAGAGGAAATAATATAAGAAGATTTTAACTACTTATATATGGATTTTGGACTGTTCGAGAAATTATTTCACATGTATTTCTGGAGTTAACACTCAAGTTAAAAAATAATACTACAAATTACCCTTTTTCTTTACCCAATATAAATTCAATACACATACGTGGTTACAAAGGCAGGACCATTTTTTTCATATTCATATAGGTAGTGTACAGAGTGTATGATGTTCATGATATCAAAGCACAACATTGTTGCATTGGCTCTGTAGCCACCATTTTATAGCAGCACACAGGTGGAGATGAATCTGCCCCGCTGACACACAATCCCTACATTCACACATTTACCTTCTGGGCTGCATCAGTATTAAAGAGTGTCCAGGGGTATATTAATTTCTACCTCTCTGGCGTGTGTAGCATAGTTAACCACACACCACTCATTTTGCAATAGGATCTCTTAATGAAATTGAAATTTGTAGCAAAACAACCATACCATGACTTGCATTTCAACCACAGTGCAGGGTACCTCGTGTGTTGTTCATGAGGTCAGAAGCTATCATTGTGCTCTGTCAGCGTATCTCCTTCAGAATATAACATCAGCTTCCGCAAATATCATCCAGGAAAGACTCTATATTATTGCTATTTCTTTTTTTCATTACTTAACCTTTGTAATTAATGTAACTATTGCTCTAGACATTACTTACAAAATGTTTTTAATTGTAACTCATGTGCCCAATTTTTCCACATGCTGCAGTGCTTCTCAGACTGCACACGTGCATGGGCTCGATCCACTCTTTAATATTTTTACTCCACTGCTACATCTCTACAACAAATACACGCACAATCGATGCATGCTGCTCTTCAATTTTATTCTAGTGCAGGCTAAAGCAAACCAAATGCATTTTGGTTACGTATGCAAGCCTTGTTCACGGGATGTTGCAATTGTAGAATTCACGCAGTGGTAAAAAGTGAAAACTGAGTGGCATTAGTCTTTCTTCAAGGTCAGGCGATTTTTATGCTGATGTACATCGTAGCAGGACTTGCACTTACCTGGTTGGGGACTCTTTCTCTCATGGCCTGACTCCATGTAGTATCTCTAGCTTTTCTGAGCACTACTGCCATGTTTGGCTATTGTTGCTCCTGGATTGAATTCACATTATATTTCCTGACAGTTTAACAATACCGCCAGGGTTGGTTTCCGTTCCTTCTATGTTGACTCCACGTAGTGTTTCTAGTATGACTGCCAGGATTATGATTCTGTCACTTCTAGGCTAACTTCATATACTATTTCCACCTGGCTTAGCACTACAGCCACGGTTGGTCATCTGCTGCTCTTGGCTTGTATCCACATACTGTTTTCTGTGGGCTTAGCAGTACTGGTGGTGTTTGGGGTGCTATAGCTCCTGGGTTTATTCCACATAGTATTCCCATAGTATTTGGCTTAGCACTGCCACCTGGTTGGGGCTTTTGTCAATCTCGGGCTGACTACATGGAGCATTTTCAGGTGGCATAGCACTGCCAACAGGGTTGGCTTCCGTTGCTCCTGTGTTGCCTCCAAGTAGTATTAACTGCAGGCTTAATACTACAGCCAAGTTTGGGCTTCTGCTACTTTTGGCTTGCCTCCATATAACATTTCAAGCTGGCTTAACACTACCACCAGTGTTGGGCTTCTGGTTCTGCTGCTCTGACTCTATGTAGTATTTTCCGCTGACTTACCACGGCCAACAGGGTTGGCTTTGTTGCTCCTAGATTGACTGCAAGTAGTATTACCTGCTGCTATAGCATGAGTGTCAGCGGTGGGCTTCTGTTACTCTTGGATAGTCTTTACATAGTATTTCCTACTGGCTTTGTGCTAACATTAGGGGTTGGGTTTCTGTCTCCTGGGTTGCCTCAATACAGTACTACTCGTACAACTACTCCTAGATAGATTGCATGGCTACGTGCATGACCACTCGCATCACAGCTTGCATGACTGTCAGGGACTTAAGCTTAGTCAATGAGATTTGGGGGAATCTCAAATTTCCCAGCTAAAAAAGCAGTGGGCTGCAGGGTGAAGTGGTGAGATGACTCAGTTTTGGGATGGACTCTTTTCATGAAGAACAGGGTCCTTATTGATTTGCATTAAGTGGGCTTCTGTCTAGAGCGGCACAGTGAGCATAAAACAATGGGTTGGAACGGAGCCCAGAGAGATTTTCACTGGTTTGCCTATTTGTAAGCGTCATTCCATCAGCTTTTGGGTATTTCATTGCCAGTAGTATGCCTGTAAAATTTAGACTGGCGCAGCTGGCCAAGATGTCTACTGCCAATCTTTGTTAATTATAAAAAGAGGTAAATTTGCATCCATTTCAGGAGTACTCCTATGGGTGCAGATTTACTACTTTTTTCAAAAATCAGTCAATATATATACTTAAGATTCCAATCCAAACAAGAATTTGCAATGCAGTAGGCCTCACGTTTGCTTGAATTAGAGATATTAGTGTTGTAAATTCCTAACTGGACTTTTCTTGCCACATAAATTGAAAATAAAAAGTAAAACATTTGACATAAGCGAATCGATTCAAAGTGCCATAGCCACCATGAGCACGGAGAGGCACAAAAATAAAAAGAAGTTTGCTCGCACTCAAACGTATCGGCAAACGTGCAATTATCCATGTAACAGGGTCAATGGCCAAGGCGGTAGGAAAACTGCCCAAAGGAGGGCCCAATGTAAAGCAATTACCAATGATATCAAAGGATTTTTGAAAGGCAAGCCCATGAACGAGTGATAGTGATGAGAGTGTGGTGTGCATGGTTAAAAGCCCACAAATAGATTACAATAGGCCACAGCACTTGTGCGCTTGACCTAAAAACAACACTATTTAATTTCAGAACAATAACTGAAAAAAAACGTTAAAGCAATAGAGGTCAGCGATGTAGTCCTGGTTTTAATTTCACATGTTTTGCACAATCTTAACTTAAAAATTGTTTGTTTTTTCTAGGGTGCTGTGCTTCTGTTTTTCGGGCTATCAAAGACTACAAAGCCCCCAAAGGAGAACAACAATTATTTACAAACATTATAAGCAGCATAGGTGCAAGATGCGTTAAGAGTAATCTTTTATTTGTTCACATATAAACATTAAAATCCTATTTATATAATTGTTTAGTAGGAACAACCCATCATAAAACCAACAAGCATTTACAATGCATCGGGTCTCGCGTTTGCTCATGTTAGAGCTGATCGCGTTGTAAACTCCTAACCCGACTTTTCACCTATCGGGCAAAAGTGCATTTATGTACATAACCCGAAAAAGTGAAATCAAGTACCTAAAGCGCTCGACTTCTGCCATGCGAGATCGGGCTCGTAAATTAGAGAAAAAAAAGTCCACGAGCCCGATGGAAAACAGCGAGCCTCGCATGTTTTCTGTACTTGGTCGCTGCGCTGGGAGAGGGCTAGCCACCGGAAAAGGCATGCCATATGCATGCCTTCGACTAATGAAAGCAAGCAGATTTGATTAGGGAAGCCCACCAACCAATAAAAAACACTGATGTGAAGTTGACAGGGCTCCGAGCCCTTTTATAAATACAAAAGAGTCTCCCTGCGAAACGAATGCGCGAGCGCAGGCAACGCAGGCTCGACCCTAAAAACGGAAGGACAAACCAGTACAAAAAATAAATAAAAAGTGCTTGTGTGTAACAATAAAGAAAAAGAATAATCAGTATCCCAATGAACCACAGACTGTATAAAGATAAAAAGGCAGCCAGTTGGTTCCTCTTTCACTGCATTAAATCAATCTCGAATTTTTGGAGATATAAATCTGCTTATTGAGTCCTTCCTTGAGATCCTAAGCAAAAACCAATCCAGGCTGAAATATTCACGTCAACGTTTCGACCCCTTTCTGTCCTGGGCCGATTCACAGCTCTACAACGGGTCTTCTTCAGGACTGACTGATGGGAGTCTCCTATCTTCTAAAATCTTATGGACACCTCCTTCTTCCCAGAATTTAAACTTGCCAACCGACTGAATCTATTTGTTTATTCCACAGTTAATTATTCCAAATATATCCCGTATGCGACGCCTCTATCCTTCATTTAGTTCAATCTCTGTACGGGTCGTATCTTCTTCCGGATAACGTGTCAGGTCACTCTATGACTGTTTTTCGGGCATCGTATTTCTTTTGTGTAGAGCGTACTTTGAATTGACTTGCCTATAGGTGTCTGTTTGAATTTGAAGCTGTGTGTGGGTTAGTATATAAGACCACAACTGAGAGCTTGGAGTTCAGGGTGAATGTAGTGTCGGTTTTTCACATTGACTATCAGTGGTTTATGAAGATGCTCTGTATATGTGCTCATCCAGTCCTTGGCCTCTTTGCAGATCGCAGAGAGCTATGGTCACTTATGCCAATTGTAATTGTGACTGTACTGGAACTGGAAAGTGTGTGAAGGAGGCAGGCAGCTGTCGAAATGTTGAGGGGGAAAGGTAGAACAAAATCCATTGCTTAGAGGTGAATGGGTCTGTTGTGTGTGTAGGGGGAACGGTGAAGACGACACAAGAAATGACATGCAGGAGAGACTGAAAAGATGGTGCTGAGGAAAACGATATGAGGTGCAAGATATGCAGATAAAGGGTTCCAGAAAGATGTAGGAAGACAAGGGCATAAAGACTGCAGACGAAAGTGGTGTGAGGGGAAGGGCAGGAGTGACTGTGACACTCCGAAGACCACTGCCCCTAGCATGGACCCACTAATGTTTGATTCATAATGTCATATGTCAAAAGTCGAAACGTTTTCACGTATATATATTCACAACAATATCAGTGTTATTTGGCTGATACTGCTAACAAGCACTGCAAAGCCAATAGGTGCGGCTTGCTGTTGGTGCATGTACGTTACTGCAGATGCAAAGTTCACAGAGAGGCACCAAATTACTGGTCGGGTATAACACTGTAGAAAGCACAGAAGTTTAGTTTATATGTTTTAAGCCATGCCCTTAATCAAATATGCTACTCCTCTTGGAAAGAATTCCTAGTTAGGATATTAGACAACGCCTACTTTTACCCCCCAGCCCCCCACACACACACACACACACTTTTGTCATCCCACTTACAGCCCTTAAAGGCTTCCTTGCAGAGGCTTGGTAGAGCAATAAATATCCTGTATTAACTTTTCCCACAGTCCAAATTAACTCGGTTTTACCGCCCTCAGAAGATTCAGGTTGCACAGACATCTGGGCTGTGGAGCAGGTGCACCAACCCACTTAGCTGTTTCGCCTGTAAAATGTATGTTTATCTCAAAATGATTTCACATTAGACAATTAAACTCAAAACTATGCCCTATCAAGATCACAAATTGTTTGTATTGTGTATACCGCAGAGGCTACTTGTATATTTCCCGGAAGCCTAATTCAATGTGATTCACACACAATCTCTCATCAGGAGTACACATGTAATGACATGAAATTGGGAACATGGACATAATACTTCATTTTACAAGTGTAAAGTGATCTGACAAAATATCCAGAAATTGTGACTCTTTCTTGGACAAGCACCGCAAGAGCTTGTGGTCATTTAGTACTTTGATTTGTGGAGCACCACTTGAAGTCTGCTTCAAGGCGCCATTCTTAGACCCTTCTAAGTTCTTACAAAACTTATAATTGCTTAATTGGCTGGAGCAAGGATTCACCGCTGAGGTCACAGTTCTTTTGCTCTTCACGTTGGGGCTGTGTTTCTTTGTTTTCAAGGAAAGAGATGGGGGGACACTCTCAATGGACTGCAGGGGGCAGGGGGCCGGGAGAATCCGCTTTTTACATCATAGGCAGGCCAGGGCTAATCCCTTTTAATGAATCGCTATGTACAGGGTAGGACAACATGCACTGGGATGACACGGGTCATCGTAAGCAAACAAGTTTGGAGCCCCACAACCCCTCTGCGCCCTCGTTTTCTAGAGAAAAAAAACAAAAGCAAAAAAACAAACCAGCTTCCCTCCGATCTGCTTGGAAAACTATTGTGGACTGACAGCCTTTATGTTTTTCTTTTGTAAAAAAAATAAAAATCTTTCAACTCGCCATTACCTTTACTCCTTAATTTAATGCATTGGTGTCAAAAAACAAAGGTCAGCTCTGCCTGGCCAAGACCAACACCTCACCCCTGTAAAATAATAAAAACAAGAAACGGTCTATAAATTGACCCTACTGTGGCAGCAATGATTGAAATAAATAGTGTAGTTCATTTATAACCAGTTCCTGGACAGATGCAAAAATCGTTCAGTTTAAAATGACTACAAATAGGAAAAAGGTTTAATAATCAGTCGTTCGGCATTTGCGGGCATAAATCTATCAATACCATACCTTAATGAAGTGGGACGCGGTAGAACAATAATTTACGATTGCTTGGAAATGATGCCCTAGGCTGACTTTCGCGCAAAAACATTTAGTTTATCACAGTACAATTTATAACGCATTTTGTGATAAGGATGTTGTTATGAAGTTTGCTGCCCTCCAAGACTTGCCATTTCGAGAAATGAATATCCTTGCAAAAAGGCTTCACAAAAAGAACAATGACATCACAGCAGAACTGCATCTGTTAGCAAGATTGGAATCGTATTTCTTTGTTTCTTTGTTTGTGTAGTGCATGTGCTGTCAGAGAGTTAGTGCTCTGATTAAATGTACTCGCTGGCCTTTCTCACCCATTTAGGTAGTTCCAGCTGTCTAATTACATATTAATTATGTTATCGACTTTAGCAGTAGAAAGGCCAAGATGCCCCCACCAGGTCGTGGAAAGAGCTTGTGACTTGAAAGTTACACTTGAGCATTTTCCGAAGTTGAGACACTTTGGGGCATATTTATATTTGTTTTGCACCGAATTTGCGTCATTTTTTAATGCAAATTCGGTGCAAAACTAACTCCATATTTATACTTTGGCGCTAGACCCGCCTAGCGACAAATTTATGGAGTTAAAGTCATTTTTTGGACGTGGAGACCTACTTTGCGTCAATGAGATGCAAAGTAGGCATTGCCCTTGCACCATTATTTAACGTCTGGTTCAGGGCAGGCATTAGGGGACCTGTGGGCCTATTTCCATGGTGGAACACCATGGAATGAGCCCACACATGCCATCCCCAGGTCCAAGGGACACCCCCACCCACACCAGAGGGACAGGGGAGGATGGGGGAACTCATCCCAGGTAAGTACAGGTAAGTTTATATATATTTTTTAAAGTGCCATTGGGGGGTCCTGAAGTGGGGCCCCCCTACACGGCACTGGGTGCAATGGCCATACCCAGGGGACCCTGGTCCCCTGTGCTGGCCATTGGGGTGGTGGGCATGACTCCTGTCTTTCCTAAGACAGGAGTCATGTGGTATGGATGGTTTTGCATCAGAAAATGACACTAGGCTGGTTAGAGTAATCTTTTTTACTCTAATCTGCCTAATGTCATTTTTGGGTGAAAAACCCCCTTCTTCCATACAACCAGCCCCACCCGGCTAACAGCATTTTTATTTATGCTAGCCTACCCTTTGCACCGGCTTGCACCATTCCATAAATATGGTGCCCGGCTGCTGCTCAGAAATGTTGCAAGCCGGTGCTAAACTTTTTGGTGCAAAACTGCGTTAGTGCAGTTTTGCACCAAAAAGTTTAAATCAGGGCCTTTTTGTTTACATCCAGCTGTTAATCCGTGCAGGAAGTTCCCTCATGATGCCTTAATGTCTGACTCAGACATGTGGCTGGCAGCATCCTTGGTGCAGTGGCTGTGCTCTTAATGCACACTGTGGTCTCCAGTTTGGCGTAGATGTTGCCCAGCGAGCCCTGGAGGTGCTGTGGTGGGAGTGGAAAGTGCGGCGCTGGATACGCCTCAATAGTGAATGAGCTGTACTCCTACATCGTGTATTAATGACCCTAAGAGCTCTACATTATGCTTTTAGAAACTGCTACGCCTGAGGAGTCGGCACTTCTTGTTCTAAGCTGTAGCCTGTCTTGGGGGGCGCCGGCCATTAAGATACTGCACTTCAGGAGTCTCCGGCAACCTGTTTGTGCTTTGTCTGGCTTTGTGATCTGGGGCAAATTGTTTCACGTGACCCATAAAGGAATGGAAAGTTGGAAAGATACTTTTAAGCTGCAATAAAATCTTATTTATGTCTATTTAGTATCATGTGGGTTACATCCTGTTCGAATTCAGAACACTTTATATAGAGTGTAAACATACAATGTTTACTTAGAAACAGCACTGTATGGAGGAAAGTACCAAAGTAAAGAAAAGTCAAAATGACAGTGTGAGAGGAGGCCTCTTTTTACATGGTTAGCCCCCACTTTTGCCTGATGTTGATGTATTCTAGAAGTTGGTAGTGCCCAGGGCCCCACCCCTGCTAACAAGGTTCCCTGAGCCAGAGCTCTTTCCCTAAATCTGTTGTGATGCTTAGCACAATTGGATACTGTAAGGAAATGCCTCCATGGCATGGTTACCCCCTGACCTTTTGCCTTTTGCTGATGCCAAGTTATGATTGAAACTGTACTGGGACCCTGCTAACCAGGCCCCAGCACCAGTGTTCTTTCCCTAAACTGTACCTTTGCTTCCACAATTGGTACAGACCTGGCACTCAGATAAGTCCCTTGTAAATGGTAACCCTGGTACCAAGGGCCCTGCTGCCAGGGAAGGTCTCTAAGGGCTGCAGCATGTCTTATGCAACCCTAGGGATCCCTCCTCACATCTTGTGTGTGCTGGTGGGGAGAAAATGAGTAAGTCGACATGGCACTCCCCTCAGAGTGCCATGCCAACCTCACACTGCCTGTGGCAGAGGTAAGTCACCCCTCTAGCAGGCCTTACAGCCCTAAGGGAGGGTGCACTATACCACAGGTGAGGGCATATGTGCATGAGCACTATGCTCCTACAGTGTCTAAGCAAAACCATAGACATTGTAAGTGCAGGGTAGCCATAAGAGTATATAGTCTGGGAGTTTGTCAAACACAAACGCCACAGTTCCATAATGGCTACACTGAAATCTGGGAAGTTTGGTATCAAACTTCTCAGCACAATAAACACACACTGATGCCAGTGTGGCATTTATTGTAAAATGCACCCAGAAGCCATCTTAGAGATGCCCCCTGAATACAAATCCGACTTCTAGTGTGGGGCTGACCAGTTTCTGCCAGCCTGCCACAACCAGAGGAGTTGCTGGCCACATGGGGAGAGTGCCTTTGTCACTCTGTGGCCAGGAACAAAGCCTGTACTGGGTGGAGGTGCTTCACATCTCCCCCTGCAGAAACTGTAACACCTCAAAGGCTCACCCCTTTTGTTACAGCACCTCATGGCATCCCAGCTAGTGGAGATGCCCGCACCTCCAGCCACGGCACCCACTTTTGGTGGCAAGGCTGGAGGAGATAATTAGAAAAACAAGGAGGAGTCACCCACCAGTCAGGACAACCCCTAATGTGCCCTGAGCCGACCCCTACCTTTAGAAATCCTCCATCTTAGTTTTGGAGGATTCCCCCAATAGGATTAGGGATGTGCCCCCCTCCCCTCAGGGAGGAGGCACAAAGAGGGTGTAGCCACCCTCCAGGACAGTAGCCATTGGCTACTGCCCTCCCAGACCTAAACACACACCTAAATTTAGTATTTAGGGGCACCCCAGAACCCAGGAAATCAGATTCCCACAACCTGACCTAAAGAAGAAGGACTGCTGACCTGCAAGCCTGCAGAGAGGACGGAAGACGACAACTGCTTTGGCCCCAGCCCTACCAGCCTGTCTCCTGACTCGAAAAACTGCAACAACGGCGCATCCAACAGGGACCAGCGACCTCTGAAGCCTCAGAGGACTGCCCTGAACCCCAGGACCAAGAAACTCCTGTGAGCAGCGGCTCCGCTCAACAAACAGCAACATTCTTGCAACTTTTCTACAACTTTCCAAGACCTCACTCTTAACGCCGGAAACGTGAGACTTCACACTCTGCACCCGAAGCCCCCGGCTGGAGATCCAGAGAACAAATACCACAGGGAGGACTCCCAGGTGACTGCGACCCTGTGAGTAGCCCGAGATGACCCCCCGGGCCCCCAGAGAGAATCCAGAGGCTCCCCCTGACCGCAACTGCCTGTAACAAGGGACCGACACCTGGACCAAGCACTGCACCCGCAGCCCTCAGGACCAGAAGGAACCGAACCTCAGTGCAGAAGTGACCCCCATGCGACCCTCTGCCTAGCCCAGGTGGTGTCCTGCCCGAGAAGCCCCCCGTGCCTGCCTGCACCGCTAGAGTGACCCCCGGTTCCCTCCATTGTTTCCTATACAAAACCCGATGCCTGATTTGCACACTGCACCCGGCCGCCCCTGTGCCGCTGAGGGTGTTTTTTGTGTGCCTATTTGTGTCCCCCCCCAGTGCTCTACAAAATCCCCCTGGTCTGTCCCCCAAGGACGCGGGCACTTACCTGCTGGCAGACTGGAACCGGTGCACCCCTGTTCTCTGTAGGTGCCTATGTGTTTTGGGCACCTCAATGACCTCTGCACCTGACCGGCCCTGAGCTCCTGGTGTGGTAACTTTGGGGTTGCCTTCAACCCCTAACGGTGGGCTGCCTATGCCCAGGAACTGAGACTTGTAAGTGTCTTACTTACCTCACAATCTAACCAATACTGACCTCCCACAGGAACTGTTGATTTTTGCACTTAGTGTCTACTTTTAAAATAGCTTATTGCCATTTTAACAAAAACTGTATATGTTATTGCTCTGACTCAAAGTTCATAACTTACCTGTGTGGAGTACCTTGCATTTTATGTATTTACTTCAAATCTTGAACTTGTGGTTCTAAAAATAAATAAATTAAGAAAATATATACTTTTGTATATAAAAACTATTGGCCTGGAGTTAAGTCTTTGAGTGTGTGTTCCTCATTTATTCTCTGTGTGTACAACAAATGCTTAACACTACCCTCTGATAAGCCTACCTCTCAACCACACTACCAAAAAATAGAGCATTAGAATAATCTAATTCTGCCACTATCTTACCTCTAAGGGGAACCCTTGGACTCTGTGCACACTATCTCTTACTTTGAGATAGTATATACAGAGCCAACTTCCTACAGACACACTTTTACATACCCCTGTAAGACCCTAGTTAATAGGTACCCTATTATCCAGGGCAAGAGATAGTAGGAGTAGACCTCTGAGGGCAGCAGCACTGATTGTGCAACCCTCTAGGCTGATTGTACTGGGGCAAACCTAAAAAGCAAACTCGACATGGCACACTCCCTGTGTGCCCTGCCCACCCTACACTGTATATGATATCAGTAAGTCATCCCTCTAGTAGACCTTATAGCCGTAAACCATGGTGCACTATACTATATGTGAGGGCATAATTGCATGAGCAATATGCCCCCACTGTGTCCTTGCCAGACCTGGGACACAGTGAGTGAACAGAGTAGCTGTTTTAAGTGTATGTACTGGACACTGGTCAAACAGGCTCCCCAGCTACATGATGGCAACTCTGTGCCCTGGATTGTTTGGTATCAAACAACTCAGAATATTAAATCAAAACTGGTACCAGTGTTGGATTTAACCCTATCTGTAGCCAGGGGTCACCTTTGAGGTGCCCCCTGCAAAAGCTTACCTAACTGGCATAGTTGCTGACTGGTTTCATCCAGTCTGCCAATCCAGACAACCAATATACAAACCTGGGGGAGAGCCATGGCTCTCTGGTTTGTAAGACAAAGCCCTTCCTGGGTGGAGGAACTAACAACCCCTCCCTCAGGAATGTGGAATACCCTGGCGGTGAGCTTCAAAGCACTACTGCCCCTGAAACTCAAGCCTCCAGGCCTGCTGCTAGCAGCAGAAGGCTCTCCCATGCCAACTCCCACTTTTGGCAGGAGCAAAGGCGGAAAACCAGACAAAGGGTAGGAGGAGTAGCCTCACTGAGCATGCACCACCCGTAGGATGCCATGTTGGATGGCAGGAAAATATCCAATAGGGTTTTTTAGGGAAGTGACCCTTCCCACAGGAAGCGGTCACTGTGGTGGGTGTAGCCACCCAGAGGTACTTGTCCCATTGGACACTACCAGGTTCCCCCTAAAACACCCACTAAATTCAGTATTTAGTGGGCTCCCCTAGACCAAGACTTTAGATTCATCCAGAAGAAAAGATGATTGCACCAAAGAACCCACCAGAGGGGAACTCAGCACAGAGAGGAGGGGCATTTCACAAAATGCACCAATAAAAATTAGGCATTTAAGACAAGAACAACAAAGAATGAATAGCATGAGTGGGTGTGGTTAAAAGCCCACAGAGAGATCACAACAGGCTCTAGAGCGCTTACGCACTCGACCCTAAAAATAAACAAGTTAAAACCTCTTAGGAAATAGGAACAAGGAAAACCAATGCATACATAACAGACCCGACTCAGGGTCCCCAGACCCAACTATGACTATTGTGACGTAATTTGCATAATATCAGGTAATTCGCATTTAACTTCCTGAAATGAGACCACGCCAAATAATTACTGAGCTATTCACAACAGAATTATAGCACTGGAGCTACGCGATCAACCAAACTACAAGCGACTGTTGTTTGTGGGAACTGTGTTTTTCATGCTCTTTTTTTTAGAGCAAAATGCACCCTGGCGTCATAAATTGACTAGAGGACGCATTTCATGCAAAAATATAGCAGTAGATGATGGATTCACAATTCCCGTTATTATGTGTAGTTTAATGTTTTTTCCCAACACCGTGTGTGCAATTATGCGAAAGCGAGCTTCCTCAATTTCACACACGATTCGTTGAAAACTCAGTGGTAGAGAGCACTTCGACCTACGATACGTCACGGGAAGTATTGCTCAACTCCAGCCTGCCTATCCCTTCTAGAGGCCTACTGCGATACTTACAGAGCATTAGGTCAGCAAATGAAGATACTTGTCGTTCCTAAGTGAGCCATCCGAAATCAATAAACACCTGCTTGGGTGTTACAGTTGCGGTCCAAAGTCTGTTTGATTATGTGTTCTTTTGTCCCATGAAGTATGATTCGGGCGTGGGAGGCCTGCTGATGTCCCTGGCTCGGTGAGAGCAAAGATTGTATATCCTGTGTCACAGCAAATGTCCCGATGGGAAACGCTTTATTGTAGCACCGATTCCTTACTATGGGTCGTGTTGCTGTATATGTGGTGATGGGAAAATGTGTACCTTTCCTTTCTTCAATTAGGGACATTATTTGGGGATGATAGACTAAGGCCCGTATTTATACTTTTTTTAGCGCCGCATTTGCGTCGCTTTTTGACGCAAAACGGCGCAAACCTACAAAATACAATGGTATTTTGCAAGTTTGCGCCGTTTTTGCGTCAAAAAACGACGCAAATGCGGCGCTAAAAAAGTATAAATACGGGCCTTAGAAAGTTTCCTAGAAAGTGGGAGGTGCTCAAACATATCTTTTCTAACGCCATCTTCTCTCCTCGCTACACCCCTGTTCCATTGTCAATTGTCTGTTTAGGCTCCTGTCTGTTTTCTTCCCTCAATTTAGATCCAGGCATTTCTGCTAGGTCAGATCTTTCAAGTTACTCTTCTTTTGACTACGTTACCCTTCATTTCCCATTGAGACTGTGGTAGTAGCAGGAGTATCTTTATTCAATTATTGCACAGATAATCATTAAAGGGCAATAAATACTATAAAAAACTAGAATAAAAAAACACGGTTGAATGCAAAGTCAGCCAAGCAGAATTAAAGTACCATCGAGTTCAGGTGTGCCACCACACATTTCACGAAGCTCCACACAGAGAAAAACATGAAAGGATGGCTTAAGGTGTATAAAAAATAAAGTGCATTGCATTGAGATAGCAGCTGACCACACTGCCTTCAGGGTAACATTGAGGGGTCAGTATCCTGGTGTTGCTCCTCTGCTAAGATACGGTATTGTTTTATTCCTAAAGGGCCAATGTAGGTGGGGAGGGCTCCCCTCAGTTTACTGCTCCATGCGTCAGGAGGAGAGAGCTCAGGGCAAAGTGGATCTTATAAGGGGTCAGCAGAGAGGGCTGGGCCGCTTTATGGTTGGCATTCCCCATCTAGCCACACACCCATACCTTTGCACAGGCAGGAAAAAAAAGATAACTTGGTTGTGAAGGTTTCTTTCAGCATTTAAAGCAAAGTTGCAGGGCTGTCCTAAAGCTTTAACCAACTACAAGGGCTTCCAAACAGTGTATCTAGGAGCCAAAAAGGGAATCCCTCAGGTCAATGGGAGGCATTACAGACGGCGGGGGATGATGTGACAGCTCTCAATAGCCGCTCGATAGACAGTTTGAATCCTGAGCAACTGTGGAGACCGACTTTGGTCTTGTTTTGACCTGTCAGGAGCATGACACAAATGTAAAGAACACTTTCAGTGAATGAGCTGTAAAGAATAAAAGTGCACTTGATAGCACCAACAGGACAGCTCAAGCTTTCTCAGGATGAGTGTCAGCTTCTCAATGAACTCACAGCTGACAGCTAGATGGCCCATAAACTAACCCATGCTGCCTAATCAATAAACATGCATCATAATTTTATCCACAAAGAGTTGTCAGCTGTTGTGCCCCATGCATTGTATTGCACGTTTTCTATTTCTATTTTTCTAATTGAATTTATGTCGTGCAACTGTCACTCCCAAGGGAGCATTCTGGTACAAAAGTGAATCAAAAATATTTGTTAAAAAAGAAACATGACGTCAGAAGCCTGATATTCACAGAATAAGAGAATAGCCTAGTGTATCGGGGATCTCATAAATCCAAGTTTTAAGATGCTTTCGGAAAATAGCTTCCTCATTTATGAACTTTAGATGTCTGTAGAAAGCTGGCCTGGTGTTTACTGTGTACCTAAGGTACTTACACCTTATACCAGGTCTAGGTATCCCCTATTAGTGAAGTGTAGGCAGTGTCTAGAAGCCAGGCTCCCTATAGGTAGCTTTAGATGAGCAGCCAAGGTTTATCTGGGAGACATGCAAAGCTCATGCAATATCACTGTAGTCACACAGCACTTACACACATGAAAGAATACACTTAGGGGGTGATTCTAACCCCGGCGGTCTTAGACCGCCGGGGCCAGGGTCGGCGGGAGCACCGCCGACAGACCGGCAGTGCCCCGCAGGGCATTCTGACCGCGGCGCTTTGGCCGCGGTCAGTGCAGGAAAACCGGCGGGCTCCCGCCGGTTTTCTGCTGCCCCTTGGAATCCTCCAAGGCGGCGCAGCTTGCTGCGCCGCCGAGGGGATTCCGACCCCCCCTACCGCCATCCAGTTCCCGGCGGTCCGCCCGCCGGGAACCGGATGGCGGTAGGGGGGGTCGCGGGGCCCCTGGGGGCCCCTGCAGTGCCCATGCCACTGGCATGGGCACTGCAGGGGCCCCCGTAAGAGGGCCCCTAAATGTATTTCACTGTCTGCTGCGCAGACAGTGAAATACGCGACGGGTGCAACTGCACCCGTCGCACAGCTTCCACTCCGCCGGCTCGATTCCGAGCCGGCTTCATCGTGGAAGCCTCTTTCCCGCTGGGCTGGCGGGCGGCCTGAAGGCGGCCGCCCGCCAGCCCAGCGGGAATGTCAGAATTACCGCCGCGGTCTTTCGACCGCGGAACGGTAACCTGACGGCGGGACTTTGGCGGGCGGCCTCCGCCGCCCGCCAAGGTCAGGATGAGGGCCTTAGTGTTACAAAAATAAAGGTACTTTATTATGGTAACACAACACCAAAATTACTAAAGAGGCAATACTCACTTGGAAGTTAAGTAATACACAAATTATATACACTAGTTGTCAGAAATAGGCATAAGAATAGTTAGAAAACAGTGCAAATAATGTAAAACACATAGAAAATAGTGGTCCTGGGGGAACACAAACCATATACTAAACAAATGGAATGCAAGAATGTCACCCCCACCCAGGTAAGTGGAGTGTGTAGAGGTTTGCTGGGGAAAGCAAGGAAAGCACAAAGACAAGTACTGCAACACCCCCCAGCAACCAGAAAAGCAGGAGTAAATTACTAGAATTCCACCAGAAAACCCACTTAGAAGAAAAGAAGAGAATTGCAAAACCCAGAGACGACTGCAAGAAACCAACGTTGGATTCCTGAAAAAGAAGACCTGTGGAAAGAGGGGACCAAGTCCAGAAGACACAGCAGAGTCCAGTGGAGGCAGGAGCCCCTACCCACCAAGCTGAAGAGAGCAAGAGTTGGTCGACAGTGAAAAAAGACAGTCAGCACTGCAGCCCGGTAGACAGAGTCGAGTTCCTGGAGGATGCAGGTGATATCCCACACCGGAAGGGAGAGTGTAGTCAGGTTTGAGTGTTCGGATTCCACCAAGAAGCCTTGGCACAGGCAAAACTCACATTTGGTGAAAAGTGGTGCTGCCGGGGACCAGAAAGACCAAGGAGGACTCAACCCAGGAGGGGGAGCTAGAGGGGGCCCTCGGCATTGCAGAGAACCTACAGTAGCACAGGCAGGATGCACAGGAGTCCCACAGGATGAGGACACAGAAGGTGCAAATGGAGCCCACACAGCACTACGAAAAGGAGTCCCATGCTGCAGGAGTGTTGCTCATGGAGCTGTGCGTCACAGGAAGGAGTGCTGGGGGCTGGAGTTACCTGAAGACTGAAGACCCCTTGGAAGAAGTGCCAATAAGCCTTGGCTGCTGCAAAAGACGCAGTGCAAGGGGGTAAGTCCTTCACCTCAGTTGGACAGCTGGTAGAGAGGACCGTCTCGACCACTTTTGACAACTACCAGTGATGCAGGATCCACGCAGCTCAACAGGAGAGAGGATCCACACAGCCAGTCGTCATTGCTGTTGGTGCCTGCGGATGCAGGGGAGTGACTCCTTCACCCCAAGGGAGATTCCTTCTTCTTTCCTGTGCAGACTGAAGACTAGCTGTCCTCAGAGTATGCACTTCAGTGGAAATATTGCAGAACTGGAAGGAGCCGTGGAAACAATGTTGCAGGCAAAATATTTGTCTTTGTTGCAGATTGCCGGGTCGTGGAGAGTCCAGATGAAGCTTCTTTGGTCAGAAGTCGAAGTAAGGGATGCAGAGGAATCCTGCTGGAATCTTGCAAGCTGAATCTGAGGAACCACCCAAAGGAGACCCTAAATAGCCCTGAAAAGGGGATTGGTCAGCTAGCTGGGTGACCACCTATCAGGAGGGGGCACTGACATCACCTGCCTGACCTGGCCACTCAGATGTTCCCAGAGTTCCCTGTCAACCTTGGATTCAAGATGGAAAAATCCAGGGACCCTCTGGAGGAGCTCTGGGCTCCACCCCTGGAGTGGTGATGGTAAAGGGAGTGGTCACTCCCCTTTCCATTGTCCAGTTTCATACCAGAGCACGGACTGGAGGACCCTGAACCAGTGAAGACTAGTTTATGCATGGAGGGCATCACATATGCCCTTTTAAGTATGCCAGTGGCTTGGGGAGGCTACCCCTCCCAAGCCAGTAACACCTATTTCCAAAGGGAGAGGGTGTAAGACCCCTCTCCCAAAGGAAATCCATTGTTCTGCCTTCCTGGCCTTGAGCTGCTCAACCAACAGGAGGGAAGAAACCTGTCTGTGAGGTAGCAGCAGCTGGGGCTGCCTGGAAAACCTCAGAAGGCTGTGAAAGGAATGATGGGCGTCCTCTAAGGAGCCCCCAGAGTGTGAGGAATCCTACTTCCAATACTTGCAACAGTATTGGGGTATGATTCTGACATGTTTTATACCATACAAGCCTAAGTTCGGATTTACCATTATGTGGCTGGACATAGGTAGTGACCTATGTCCAGTACACATGTAAAATGGCATCCCTGCACTTACAAAGTCTAGGAAAATGGGTCTGGAGTTTGTGGGGGTACCTCTGCTAGTGCAGGGGTGGCCTCACACACAGGTACATGCACCGTGCCCTCTGGGCTGAGAGGACCTACCATAGGGGTGACTTATAGTGACCTGGTGTAGTGACCTGCAGAGAAAACAGGTGCATGCACCCGGTTCACACAGATTGCAATGGCAGGCCTGCAGAACCCTTTGCATGGGTTCCCTATGGGTGGCAGAACAACTGCTGCAGCTCATTGGGATCCCCTCGAACCCCAATGCCCTTGGTATCTGGGTGTCCTATACTAGGGACTTACATGGGGGCACCAGAATGCCAATTGTAGGAGGAAATACACAGTTTTAGGAGAGAGAGCATAATCACTGGGGTCCTGGTTAGCAGGATCCTAGTGAACACAGTCAAGCAAAGTGATATCAGGCAGAGAAAGGGGGTAACCATGCCAAGAAAGAGGGTACTTTCCTACAATGTCTGGGCAAGACATTCCATGCTTTGGTACCGAGAGCAGAACAAGGTTTACCACCTCTGGTTTTCAATCTAAAAGGTGAAGGTTTAAGCAGGTTTGCCCATGATCTCAAAATCCTACCAGAATTATAGTGAATGAACCTAGCTGTCAGAAATTTAAGACCAGTGGCAATAAAGACTTTAAAAGTCATGACAAGGAGTTTAAAAAGGATTCGGCAACCAATGTAAGGTTTCTAAAGCAGCAGATGCGGATGACCTTGTAGGTAATTTAAGAACTGTTCTAGCAGCTGCATGTTGGACCACTAGTAGTTTGTGTATGGTCTGCTTGGAAGAACCCTCATACAAAATATTACAATAGCCCAACCAAGAGGTATTAAGCGCACAGGCAACAGTTTTCCTTGCTGATAGGGGAAAGAGGTCGAAAACTTTCTTAAGGGATTTAATTTACTTGAAACAAGTCCTGCAACTGTCAAAGCCTGAGGTCGGAATGACAAGGAAACATCAAATTTTACCCCTAGGTTTCTTATGACCTCCATTGTAGCTTGGGGGGATGACATCAGGCCAACATTGCAAGGGCACAAAATTATTAGATTTGCCGTACCGCATAGTCATGTTTTTTCTGTATTACATTTCAGTTGGTTGGTGTACATCCACCGAATGGTGGCTGTTAGACGGTTTTTGAGATTCTGCTCAGCACCCAGTAAAGACTTATCTTGTTCCTACATCCGCTAAGGGCTAGTGGTGGCCATACTAAAATAGTGGCTGCCATGCCGACCTTCAGCCCTCTTTTACAATACTGAACTGCGTCCTGTTAACTAATAACATCCATAAGGCTATGGTAACCGGATTTCTAGATGATTCTGTTTGGTACATTCTTCTTGCCCCTCTCGATGCACTATCGCCTACTCTCTGCTCTGGTTTCTGCTGTTCTAACATATTTGGCAGGTTTCTGCTCAGCCCTGATGATTTGCTTTGCACATCGGGCTCGAAGAAGCTGAGAATGAAGAACCTGGCTCAATCTTTAGCAGCCGTACTGCTGATGAGAGGAAGAACAGTTATTGTCTTGATTAAACCTTGGATAGAATGGCTAGAAATTCTCGCCAGCTGTGCTTCGGGCCTGCTTGCCATTGGACATGGACCCACAGATAATACCTGCTGTCCCGAAACTTGTGGAAATCAGACGTCTCTTATTAATGCTTTACTTTCAATGTGCGTGAATATTTGCCAGTGTCTGATAAGGCCTATTTTCTGATGCCTCTGGTGGAAATTAAGCCTTTCTCGTTAAGAAGGCTCCAAGGTGCTGGGATTTTACCTGACCTGCGCATTCTTCATAACTCCTCTGAGACACCAGACTCAAAGGGGACATCCAATATCCCTGCTAAATCGAGTTTAAAAAAAATAAAAACTGGATTGCAAGTAATCCAGAAATCCTCAAACTGACAGTCTGAATTTGGAATGTTTTAGTCAGGCCCTGGTCTTTCCTGAAAGCACCAGGGGAAAAGGGTTGTGTCCCTGTTGTCCCACGCGATACACCATAATTTGTATTGAATTGTGGGGTGCAGAGGCCCACGTTACTTCTAGTGCCATTGTATTTGCTGCACATAATTGACTGCTTCATGCATGGAAACAGTCAGCTGGCCTCTGGCATGTCTCTGCACATCTCGGGCTAATTTAAGAGCCAGTTTGCGTCCCTTTTGCACCATGCAACATGTCGCGAGAGCGTCGTAGACCTTACATGTGATATATGGAGACATGTAAGGCCACTTTGCGTGGCCCTGAGTGGCTCTATAAATCTGGATAAAGGCACCACAGTGCAGATCGTTGCGTTGCATTACTCTGCCACGGGAATGCATTCCCACGCAGCTCCCATGGGTTTTGACACATTCCTAGATTTACCAGAACTGGTAGACCTGAGAATGCACCAAAAAGAAACGCCTTCTCAGATGAGGCGTAATGAGGAGAAATATCTTTACTTCTCCTTGTTACTTCCCCATCCTATGTGTGCTGCATTCTGGAACACACATAGAAAGAGGAATATGCCTGGGGATTGTTTGTGTGCAGGAAGGTGTCCCTTCCTACATAAAAACAATCCTGCAAGGTGACTTGCTGCGCTGCACTGCGTGACATCCCCATATGCCCCCTCGTTTATTTGAAATAGGTGAAACGATGATAATATCCTGTTGGCTTTTGGTGGAAGATGATAGCCATTTCTAAAATAATGATGATACATAATTTAATACTGCAACGCCCTGTTTGTAACATTTTCTATACAACTCTACAGTGTCCAGGTGCGAGTAATATAAACAAAAACCAAAAGCAGACCACAGAGAGAGGGAATCGGGACGATCAGAGAAACAGCAGACCCAGTCTAAGATGAGGATTTTATTCTACAGATGCCCTATTTTTGGGAAGCTGCACAATTATCTACTAGAAGAACTGGCCTTCGAAAAAAGAACCTTTGGGCATCTGGCATACCAGGAAAGGGTGCTCCAGATTTTCCGAGCGCGGCCTGCTGACATGAAATCAGAACGAAGCGATAGTTTAAAAGTTCTTAAAGTGTGTTGAACAATGTATTAGGTCGATTTTTACATTGTGTTTGTTTTGCAATCGTGAACTAGTGCTCTGTAGTGTGGCCAAGAAAATTTTGGACAGGTAATTATTGATGACAAGTGCATTATGCTTAAGACAATGATTTGTAATTTAACTTAGTAAAGTATGGGACAGTATCACACGAAGTGACCACAGGATGTGTTAATATAAGAAAGGTTCTCTTCCACTGTTTTGGGCTGACTGGTGTGTTAAGTAGTCAAAGAGCTGGAGCAGCGCTATCTTACCACATTAAAAAGTGGTAAATGTTTGCGTGTTGCAGGAAATGTTAAGGCATATTCTGGTTTTGGCTGGAAATCTTGCAGCATTTTTTGACATATCTAAAGTAAATAATTCAAAATATCACAACAACATGCACAAAGCAATATAACAATTAAAATATACCAGGACACCGCAACAAAACAGTCAAAAAGCAGCACAAACATTTCAGTACAACGCAATCACATTGCAAAAATGCACAGCAACATGCAGAACAAAATAATGCAGAATCACTGTTTCCAGTCCATAACATATACCAGGAGTGAGCTTTGGGTCCTGGCCGTAAATCGATGCCTTTTCTCCCTATTTTTGGGTGTGTCCCACCAAGAAGCCTTTCGATCTCACTGTGTTATGTTTAGGTGCAGTGTATCCTTGTAGGAGGCTGGACTGGCTTGTAGTGAGTACCAAGGGGTACTTGCACCTTGCACCAGGCCCAGTTATCCCTTATTAGTGTATAGGGTGTCTAGCAGCTTAGGCTGATAGATAATGGTAGCTTAGCAGAGCAGCTTAGGCTGAACTAGGAGACGTGTGAAGCTACTACAGTACCACTTAGTGTCATATGCA